>NC_136907.1:20215890-20727511 GCF_949606895.1 Notothenia rossii | reverse complement strand
GATAATAAAATGGTGGCTTCACAACACTTTTTTTTTGTTTTACGGGGCGTGGTTTGCAATCCGCCCAGCCAATCAGAAATATAGCTCTTTTCTCACAAGAGAGCCGCATGAGAGCATGAGTCCCTGCTCTCTAGCAGGGACGGAAAAGGGGGTAAAAAGGTTCTCATGAACTAATTTGAGTTCCGGCTGTTTTTGGTGTGAACGCGACATTTCGGAACTATATCGGAACTAAAGTGGGAAAAGTACTCCGGTGTGAACAAGGCAATGTCGCATTTCAGAAATGTTCGACAAACTTTGACATACTGACATTTTCTCTCAAATGTGGACGTACTATATCCTTTTTTCCGATTATTTAAACAAACTATAGTATGACTTTTTTTCTAATATCCTTGACATATGGTGGTTTTTTTTAGATATTTTCGAAGAACTCTATGTCTAGTTTTCTGTTATTTTCCACAAAATGTACAATGACGTTTTTCGTCATACTATACTGTTTTTTCCATCAATATTGTTCGACATAGGCTATGCTTCTTCGGTTTTTAAGATTTTTTCAAAATACTACACCATTCTGAATTTTCGGCACGCTATAGGCCTACTGTGGTTTTTTTAACATATTTTTTCAACATACCATTATGTTGATTTCAGATTCTTTCGACATACTATACTTTACGTTTCCTGTTACATTTTCAAAGTACTATACTAGGTTGTATTTTTCAACTTTTTTTGACAAAATATACTATATCATTTTTATGTTGTCTTTTTCCCTTTTGTTTTTGTTAACATTGTTGGCAAACTACACGAATGTTTTCATGGCATTACAGCCACTGAAAAATATTCTTTAGATAATGATGTTTGTGGAAGGAAGAAGGGAAAGGAAGGAGACAATATCAAAGGGACACACTAGGAAAACTATCGTTTATTGTTTTTAAAAAAAAGCTTACACTCATTGAGTACAGCAGATAAAATCTCCAAAAGACATTTTGAAACATTTGGAGTACTGAGTGTCAGAATTGTTTTTGTCAGATTTTTCTTTACAACTCTACATTTGAATCAAGGTCGAAGTGGCATTTTATAAATTATGTAAAAACCTGATTAACACAAAATCACAAAAGGACTTTAGGGACATCAAAAAAGAAAAGATAAGAAGAAATAACATGATGTGAATTTCATGTTATCCTCTTTATTATTGTACACAATATACAAACTGGTCCTTTGTATCATTTTCCTCACTTACGTCTACGTTCTAACTCGGATTAAAAGTTGGAGATAAATAAATAAAAAATATCTAAGTATCTCGAAAGGATATGAGGTAAGTGAGTATGGAAAGCATGTTAACTCCATTAAAACGAGCAAAAAGCAAAGCCTGACAACGTACAAAAAAATACACATATTTCAAGCATGAGATTATTGAATACATGACCCAGAGATCATTCCATACAGTAACCATGTTTCTACTCAGAATAATAACATTGTGATAGAGCAGCACATTGTGCCCGTACTGAATAATAAAAACAAAAACATTTCAGTGGGTTCACTTTATACTGAAATGGAAACAAAATGAGGTGCTCTGTAAGTTGAAATAACTACAGCTAACAACACTTGGGAGTTTACAGCAAAACAACACGGGCAGAAATGAGAGTACGAGCCAACAAGAGCACGGGGTGGGGGGGGGGGGGGTGTTGCAGATGCCTCGCAGATAAAAACAGCTTCTCCAGTTCTGCTGGGGATCAGAGAGAGAAAACGTGAGACACTGACCGGAGAGGGGTCGTATTGAGAGCTGTGTGCAAAGACGGTGTATGTGTCTTACCTCCATGGATCAGTGCACATTATCTGTGCTTGTCAGAGGATTTATGAGTATGATAGTTAAGGGAAATAAATCCAAAGAATGAAATGTGTTTTTGATGGTAAAAAAAGAAAGAAATCAGCTTTGTTCTAGACCTAAGTCGAGCCCTTAAGCAGTCAGGCTGCTGAACAACAGTCTGAGGGACATGGTTGCTTCTCCTCACACTGCATGTGGGATCAGGACGGGCTGCGGTAACAGCCAGACAGAGCTGTGCCTCCAGTTAAAAGCTCAAATTAGGAAAATTGAATGGTTATAGGCCGAGGACAAGTGCACAGATTCTGCACAGTCCTCTCGGCAGGCTGCCCGATGCTACTCAGCATGAGATGCCATCTCTGACAGTAACTGCTCAGGATGCTTTTAGTGTCCCACCGAGTGGCTGTGCTTAACACATGTTCAATCGCAAATGTTTACATTGTGTTCAAAACAACTAGCTATATACATCAAACACAGTTCATGTGAAGTTACAAAAATACTATTTTAAAAGACTCCATACCTTTAAGTTTAAAATATTCACACGGAACAAATAACTCAATAATGATATATATGGCGGTTTACGTTTAAGGATATTGCTTTTTCTCTTCTTTCCCGCTGCTGTCCCTCTTCTCCTTCTTTTCAGATTTCTCCTTATCGTGCCTGGACTCCTGTTAAATAAGAAAACAACAAAGTATGAATTGAAAACAGAAGTAATGGAAATAAAGCTGCAGGAATTATTAGCATTCATTTACATTAACAATAAAAGCTCTAAGAATGCACGTTGACTCATTTTTAGAGGAGGGACGATTGGACTGCAGGTTCTTCAGTAATAATGCACTTCACACACCTTTTTGCCTCCGGAGGATGTCCGCTCAGGTTTCACAGAGTCCGTCTTCTCTTTGCTGGAAGATTTGGATCTTTTGGTCTTCTCTTTTTCAGTGGAAAGCGGGGAGTCGCAGGAAGGACTCTCACTCTTGCTGTTTTTGGAAGAATCTGAGAAGAGAAGATTGAGTTAGTTTTGTTCAAATGAACTTGCCTGGCGAATGTTTACATCCGATTTGTCCAAAAAGAAACATACTTGTTCCGTTCTCGTCCTTTCTGCGCTTGGACTCTAGGCTCGGCTCTCGTTCATTGATAAGATGGTCCTAAAAGAGAAACACCAGGACATTAGTGATGGGGACAAGACATCCTGGCCATAGGCTGTATGAAACAGTTACTCGCTATCCTCTCTGAACAATGGCTTTAGAAGATTATAAAAAGGAGGAAAAAGGTCCAAAGGAAGACATTTCCCCAAAACATGTCCCCATGGTGCCGTGCTGCTGTTCAGTACTGACTCTCTTCCTCTCTTTGCGCTCCTTCTCTTCCTTCTTCTCTTTGGAGCGGCCCTGTGTGCCGTCTGACTCTTTCTTCTCCGTCTCCCTCTCTCTGCTCTTGGACCGGGATACTGAGTTGTAGTTGGCGTGGTGCTGCGGAGGCAATTATATATGAACAGAACGAGAAGAATGAAACAGTTGTTATATTGTCAGGAGTGCATTTATACAGAGTGCCACTTCATCTTAATGCTTTACAAATAAACACTCTGCATCAAACCAAGAACAAGATGACCATTTCATCTGAGCAGTTCCAGATATTTAACGGTAACATATTGTCGTTCACATATCTACCATATAAATATTACCGAGATTTAAAATACATTTGCAAACACAGTATTGATTAAGCTGACAACGTTTCACACAGAAATCGGACAAATAAAGCTGTAAAAGCATACGCCTTAACACAACATGCCCGTGTGTTCAAACTAAGGATTCAACAATTATAAAGAATTGTATTCATTCCACTGTGATTGTGAAACAGGACTCAACAGGGGATACGTGATTAAATCAATTCACAGCATAACTAAATATCCTAGGTGATAATAAGTTGAAATATATTTTTACACAGTTGTCAATAATGTATCATACTATATTTAAAAAAACAGGGTAATGATAATGAATGACGAAATAATGAAAGACAGCTGTACAGTTTGTGTTTTAGTAACGTGTTGCAAAGATGTTGATGTGGGATAAAGTGATGTCTAACAATAAATGTGACTGTGATGATAACGGAGAGCATTCAGTGAAAAATGAAATGCTTTTGTCATGTTGTCAGATTTAAAGTTTAAAATGTCCAACAATAAACCATGAATTCATATTTCACATAGACACTGGCCAACAGAATCAAGTAAAGATGTTCAGAGAAGTGAACTGTCTCTACTAAATATTAGGTCTTTTTGGTAGAAAATAATCTTACTTTTCTGTTTGTAAGTGTCAAAACCCCTATTACGTTCAACATTGTGACCAACCTGAAGAAACCCAAAACTGGTGTTTTTCTGTATTGTTCAAGTTGGCTTTATTGAACTGTCAAAGTTCATCTTGAACCTTAAAAGGTAAGCTACTCAATAAAATGAGAATATGTAATATTAGAAAGGGCTTGCTTGTAGTGAAGTGGGAGTCTTAACTACTTGATTTGGTTTTTACAACCAACAAATTGCTTATATTGACATGTGAATCAATCCATACCGTGCTTTTTAAAAAGTGGGGATACAAAAACACGAGGTGGAGAAAAGACATTTGAAATGACTTTTGGTCAGCAGCAGAACACAGACAGTGTAAAGAACGTGCAGAGTGGGTGCAAACCTTGGATGTGGAGTCCTTGGGTTCGTTGCTATTGTCCTGTGGGGATGAATGGAGATGACAGATGAGCTGTGGGGGGGTGGGGGGGTTTTGGAAGGAGGTTGTCAGACAGCAGTAGAGTTGGAAGAAGGGGGCAGGGGGGGTTGGCCGGACCAACAGCATACTTCTCCCTTGACCTCTGACCTTCAAGGACTAAGGCTTTGACAAGGTTATTACATAAAGGAGAGTTCATGAGCTCAACATCTGGAATGTCAATATCTAAAATAGAAAACCCTGAGCAGGTATGAGATTACTGCTAGCCATAGCACTACAGACAGGTCTGTGATATCAGACCGCATCGTATAGAGAAGTCTACAGCGCAGCTGGTGTTCAATACATCTAAAGTGCAAGTGCTGTGATTAATGTGTGTGTGTGTGTGCCTGTGTGTGTGCCTGTGTGTCTGCGTGTGTGTAAATCACTTAATTCCTATGTGCTTGGCTGCATCCCTACATAGGTAACTGTTGCTGTCACTTACAGTTCAGGAATGGATAAGACACAGGGCCTATTTCTCTGGTAGAAGGGTACAATAAAGACCTATCATCACAAGCTCCCAGCGGATTGGGCAACGCTCCAGACGCTTCAGGCTTCACCCGCTCTTTCCCTCACTCTCTCTCTCTCTCTCTCTCTCTGTAGGGGCAGGCTTACTTTCAGCTGCATTTTTGGCTCATTCAAAACTGCGACATTCATTTTCTCAGTTGATCTCAGCAGCTGGTGGCTTGCCAGGAGGTAGTGCGACTGATGCTGCTGACGGCTGGAGGCTGTGGGGGCAGCGTTGTGGGGGCCGGCACCTCTGACTTGGGGGGGCGTCGTGCGACGTGAAGCGGCAGCATGCAGGCCGTTTTAACAAACGGACAGACGGGGGACCGACGATCAGCTGACTGCTGGACACCTTTCGACTCTGCGCAGGACCCAGGGACTTCGACGGCAATAGTAAAACACTTTACATCTCTTTAACCAGGATATCTTCTCAGCTCGCAAAAACGGGGGGGAAATCTTGGGCACAATTTCAAGTAGTAAAACTCTGCTTCTGATGTTAAAAAAAACAACGAAAAAAGCAGCCACTGGAGAAAGAGCTCTTGATTTGGCAAGCCATTTTACTTCAGGATATTATTCTCAAAAAGCAAAAAAAAAATCCACAAGGAATATAGAAACACGTAGAAAACTTCTTTCTTCCCAAGGCACACTGACTGCTTTCATTAATATAAAAATAGATAAATATTTCAATGTGAAAATACTCTATATACACAATATTCTCTTGGCTAAGTCTTTGAGGGGTTTTTTCTCCCAATTCTGCAAAATATTATGCTGATGTCCATGGAATGCTTTCCAACTCCCATGGATTTGGTTGGGGTTCCAGATGCGATGCCTGCATGACAACTCTCCTCGGTGATCTTCAGGGGCTGCTGGAATGTGCAACGGCAGGGAACGCTCCGGCAGATAGAGAAGAAACTGGCACAGCCTTCCTCAAGCCATACTAACCTTAACAGACGAGGAGTGGGACGGAGAAGAGTGACTGTCGAGCTTTCGTCTTTTGTGATCTAGAAAGACAAAAACAAAGTTTTTAATGGGGCTGCACGTTCAACATTCACAAAAAGCAGCGACAGACAGAAGTGATGTAGGGGGCGAGTACATGGTCAGACTGAAATGTGAAGAGATGACACAGCATCAGACTCTATGTCGTATCACAACAGAGAACAACAGTGTCCAACAGGGGTTAAAGGTGTGGACTGACAACCAGCGAGGCCCCTTACCCCTCTCAGATTCGGCTGACTCTGATCTGGGAATCGGTGACTTGATGGTCGCGGTCACAGCGCTCCGCTCTCCTTTCTCCTTGCTCTTGGACTCCTTGGTGGCGTCTCGCTCCCTGGATGGCTCCGCAGGCTCCCCGTTGCCGGCTTTGGCCTTGTCGTCTTTGCTGCTCTTCTCCTCGGCCTTCACTTTCTCCCTGTCTGCCTTGGGGGTCTTTTCCTTACCCTCACGTGCTGGTCGCTCCTCCTTCCCTGGCCTCTCGTCTCTCAGCTTCTCCCGACGGCTCTCTGCCTTTGTCTCAGGAGTGCTGCCTGCTGTCTTTTCCTTTTTCTCCTTTTTCTCCTTGCCGCTCTTCTCTTTGTCGTCCCGTTCTTTGACAGCTTTGGTGCTGCAAAGGGATGAATGTTCAAAATGCATCATTCGAAAGGTTGCATACAAGACTCTGCTGATCCTAATATAGTTTTATAAACAGACTGATTGAATGTATGTTTGATGCTTTTTAGAAACACAAATTGTGGTAGTTAAGTGTGAAAGCAGCTCTTGGGATGACTACCTGTTGAGAGCACCGTTCCCGTTGCTGGTGGTCACTTTGGCTGCTGCACTGTTGGCTTTGTTCACTGGCTTTGTTGTGCCCTGAGCTTTATCCTTGCCCCGATCTGCACAGAATCAAATCAACAACTGTATGAGCACACAAGCTATTCATTTTACTGGCATGCTTATTAGGAATGGTGGCACGAATGCTATCTGGTCCCTTATTAGTGAATTAATTCAATGGTTATGTGCTGCATCCATGTTCTGGTCACTCACCACCCTCCTCTGACGTCCCCTCATCGGTCTTGCTGGTCCCGCTGACGGGCTTGCCCGTGCTGCCGGGGCCGTTCTGCAGGCTGGCGGGGGTGGCACTGCGCGCCGGCTGCTCCTTGTGGTGAAACTCGTTCTCAGGGACCATGTGCGCCTTGTGGCTTTTCAAGCGACCTGAATAACTGCAAGATGCATAAAGGGTTTGCACAATGCACACACAAAAGTTGACACATAAAAAAAGATACCCTTTTTAAAAGAGACAAGGATAATCAGTAAATGAAGCCCGGCCCCCCATCGTGATCAGTATCTATGTAATAAAGATCTAAGAATATCAAGTAATACTGATTTGCAGTGGCTTGCCGTATAACGGTTGATCGAAACTCAAAGGCTGAACTATAGACTGTAGAAAAATGGTCTAAGATGTCCACTCTAGAGACACAAATATAACACACAGGCAGCCATCTTGTTAATTGTTAAAAACTTCAACAGACTGTCTGACCACCATAATGAAACTCAAACATTTGCCAAAGTCACCACTATCCTCTCATAGGGCTCCGGATAGATATCTTTAACAAAACTTCAAGAAGTAAAGAGAAAGTAAAGAGAGTGCTCCGCAGAGAGCTGAACAGCACACAGCGCTGTGTTACCCCATTGCTAAGGCATAGAGGTCTGGCCTCTTGTCCTTCTCCTCGAGGCAGATCTTGTGGACTCGGCATTCCAGCGCTTGCCCGAGGTTCAGGACTTTGGGGTAGCAGGGCAGGATCTTGGTGAGCACGATGAGAATGTTCCGGATGTGGGTGTAGTCTCCGGTCTCCAGGCAGTGAACTGAGGCCTGGATGGAGAGAGAGGGCATGATTAAACATAAAACACACCTTCAATAGGAATTCAACTGCCAATATCTAGATGGAAGAAAAATATTTAAAAGGAAGAGCAGCTCACTTTAGTCAGCATGTAGTGCCATTTGTGCACCACATGCCTGAAGTTCTCATAATCCAATTGGTCTGCTTTGTTCCCGCCGTCAAAGCCTGTAGCTCTGAAGATGGTCAGGAAGCCAGGGTAGTTTACACACTCCTATGATCACACAAAAACAAGAAACAACTTAATTCCCAGCTCTTCGTTAAGCACAAAATGCTGCATGTAGAGATGCACCGATAGATCTGCCACTGGTCAGATATATCAGATTTAGACACATGCCGTGTGATGGCAGAAGCTGTGTAGCATTTCAAAACAAGCCCTAGAGTAACTTCAAAAACAGGGTTTGATAACAAAATAACAGAAGAGAATACAAACCATTTATTAGTAAACAAACTATGAGTCAAGATAAGAACAAAAGGTATAGGCAGACTTTCCAAATATTGGAATCGGCCAGGAAAAGTGCAAAAGAAAATGCATGCAAGTGAGAACAGGAAGAGGTGCACACCTTCTCATAGATCGCACGGTCGCTATGCCAACGGGTCACCGTCTCTAGCATGCAGCAGAGGAAGCGTCCGTAGCGGTGAGACTCGTTCTCCGTACAGCTGGCCACAGTGTAAATGATGGCTGAGAACACCTGCAGGGGGACACAATGTAGTGCGTACGCTTTCAAAACAAGGTATAAATAACATCTTTAAAATGAGTTGCATACAAAAAAAGCCACAAAGTCTATATATATTTTGCCAGATAGTAACTCAAAGAGGTGATTTTCAATATCCTAGAGCTGCACTCCTTGGGAGTCTGTCTGACTGAATGTTACTCAAATAGTCTTAATGATCGAGCAGCTATTGAAGGTCCCTTTTAGGCTTTTATTAGGGTTGTTAAACCACTAAATATTGAGTATCAGAGTATTGACACTTCTCCTTCTGTTGCACAGATTACAGTCCTTTTACTAACCACATAGTCAATATGTTGTTCCTTTCTAATTGAGGAAGACTGCTTTGAAAATGAATTGTAGTTGCATTCATTGTAAGACGGAGATATATATATGCGCGTCTTACCCTGTCGTAGCACAGGAGGGTGCAGAAGTTGGGCGTCTTCTGCTGGTGGACCAGCTCCACGAAGCGGGCGCAGTACACGGCGTCGATGGAGGAGAAGATGCAGCGCGGGAACAGGCAGAGCTGCAGGAACTTTGTTATGGTCTCGTTCTTTGTGGATTCTGTCAGTAAGAATTTAAAGTTGTATTAATAACAGAGACAGATGGGTAATTTAAATTCAGACATTTGTTTCACCCCCTACATCGGCACTGTGATCATGGAAATGACATGACCAGCCTTGCCTCGATGTCCCTTAACTACATTAATAGTCTTATTGTGTCTGGACTGTAACTGAACTTCTCTTGCTTGTAAAATATATGAACATTGTGCACAACCACATGTTTTAGCCATTGGTTCTGTCCTTCTGGAAGCTTAAAGCAATACTTCCCCCACAAAATGACCATTTTTACATTAATTACTCACCCTTTGTTACTTTGAATTCTTGGAAACTTTGTTTTTCTTGCATGCCTCCAAGGTGAATGATGAGTACAAAAACGGAGAAAATTCTTGATGAATTGCAAAACTATATCAGAACATCCGTTTACAAACAAAATGTATGTGTTCAGTAAGTAGTGAGCACGTTTTTGTACAAATTTAAGGTAACACGAGTGATTGATAAACAAAGTCATTTTGTGGGTGAAGTATTCTTTTAAATACCATTCATTTAATTGCTGTATATTTTTTTCGGGAGGAACCGGACCTGCGCATTGTAATTAATGTGGCTGAATGTGTGTTAAGGTGTATAAATGCACTTCAAAGACTAATCATGCTCTTATTGAAGGACCGTCTTCTTCACAGTATTGTGGAAGACGGTCCATACGCAGAGTAAGATGCATCAATTGTGTCATTGGCAGCAAAACCAGAATACTTACTGGCCAATAACCAGTTGTCTTTCTCCAGCTTGAGGCGGTGCAGAACCCTTTGGACGTGCTCCAGCTGCTTCTTCTCCTCCTCCTGCAGTTTCTCCTGCAGAGCGGTGCAGCGTTCCTTCTCCTTCTTTTTCTTATTCATGGGCTACGTTGGCATGAAATAATATTGACACAATAAATACATTGACAGCAACATACAATTGTCAGTAGGGATGCACCGAATATTCGGCCACCGAAAATTATCAGCCGAAAATGGTTAAAAAGGCCCTTTCGGCCGAAAGTGTTTTAGCACCGAATGTCAGAGAACAGGGTTACGTTGATCATATTCCGCATATCTGTCCGGGTGTTTTGATTTCAAGTGGTGGAGTAATCCCGAAGTGGTGAAAGTCTTTGCAGTTACACCCCCTCGAGAAATGTCAGCTGAACACGTTTTACAAATCGCAATCCGCGCCTCTTTCCTGATATTTTGAAATATCTCCAAGCGGCAGACATGTTGGCTGTGACCCAGCCGCGAGCATGGTCGCGCGCCGTGCTTGTCGCCGCGTTTTGACTACGTCATCACAACAACACGTTACCAAACTTATAGGTGCATTTGTTGTTGTTGAAGGCCTGGCTGTTACAGTCTGTATTTACACTATTTAGTTGTAGGCCTACTGGCCTAGATGTTTATGCAGTTTTAAAGCACCTTGGCTTTGTTCTGAATGCACTTTGTTGTAGTTATCCTACAGAGAAAAGAAAATGCACTTGACTTGGAATTAATGTACTGTATGCATTCAAAAGTGCTGAATAAATGTTTTATGGACCCATAATAGTGATTATTAGTTCAGTTAAGTTTTGCCATAATCATGTCTTTTTCCATAATCAGGTAGCTGAACAACATTGGTAAAAAATGTATACATTATATATATATATTAATCATTTTCGGCCTTTCGGCCAACTGTTTCCTATTTTCGGTATCGGTTTTGGCCAAGAATTTCCCATTCGGTGCACCCCTAATTGTCAGAATATTTTACATTTCTTATACAATCACTGAATCTTGCACTCCTTTGCATTGAATGAATTGTGTTGCCTTTTAGAAACAGCTGTGTCTGAAGTACTCACTATCTCGGAGTTGTCCTCGATGGCCTTGATCTGGACCTTGAGCTTGTTGACCTCGCGGTCGTAGGCAGAATGTGGCACGGCCAGGTCGTACATGGTGAGGGACCAGAAGGTGGCGTAGAACTGAGGGCGGATGTCGTCCCAGACCCTGGCCGGATGGAGGGACATTACGGCCTCATGCACCGGAGTCATCACCGTCTCACACGCTGCCACGTACTTGTGGACCTTCTGCTGCTGCCGGTTACCCTTCTCTGCTTTCTTCAGCTCGTCGTATTTAGACTGTGTGGAGAGAGCTTCAAATGAGGGCTCAATTTTCTCCAAATCAATAAACTCGTGCTTGTCTTGATTTGAAATAGTTTCAGCTTTTAGGGAGTGGAATAGTCAAAGTCAAATCAGAAGCGCAACATTTAAAATCTAACCAACATGTATACCTGATCATTGTGTTGAATATTAAGAAGAAATATCAGAAACGGGACGAAATGCACAACCGGGCTCTGACGCAGTGTTTCACTCACCAGAATCTGATGGGCGTACATTGGTCGAGACAGGAAGAAGGCAGCGTCATGGGGAGTGTGGAACTTGTTACAAAGGATGTCAATGGAGGGAACCCGCTTGATGTAGTCCTCAGTGCTCAGGTTGGAGGCCAGAAATCCACCAAACTGCACCAACGTGTCATGACACTGCAGGAATACAAAGAATACAATCAGGAGAGAAAGAGATTGTTCTGATACAAGGTGGGTGGAGCATGAATTCAGCTACTTTTAATGGTTAGGAAGAAAAACATAGAAAACAACATTAATATATTGAGAGAAGGTTGCATACCTGGTCATAGAGGTGGCCAACAAGTTTAAGATGTTTCTCGCCACTCTCTAAGAAAACCACACCATTTCGCTGCTGGGCCATGAGTAAACAAAGAGGCAGGGCCAACTCGTGGTCCAGCAGCGCATCCTTCAGACGCTGTGACGACTTCTTAGTGTTCCTGATCTGACCAAAGTAGCCACCCTGTTGACAGAGACATAAATGATGGAAGGTTCAGCACTGTAAGTCATACATATCTTGCTCAGGAGACTGCATCAAGATATGATAACTGCAGTCGAGTCCATTTACCTCAGCTTTGAGTTGCTCTCCTCCGGTCATGGCCTCTAACTGCTCTGAGGTCATCTCGTCTGTGATCTCGATGCCAGCCATTTTCTGCACCACCTCTTTCAGAATCAACAGGTCAAAACTGCAGAAAGACGAGGGACGTATTGAAGCAATAGTCAGGCATGGGGTGTATAAAACCACTTTGTACTCTTCCCAACACAAAGGTATAATATAAAACCAATGCAAACCGGTCACCCTGTTATTTATCGTTTGGAGCTTCTTACCTCTTCCCTGCTTTCAGCTGATTGGTGACATACTGAAGAAGGCCAGCCAACTCAATGGGGTATTTTCTGAACACGGCTCCACACAGACTTGCCAAGCCTGGGTTAAAAAGACAAAGAGGTGTACGTCAGATTCTCTCCTTTGTAAGCAAATACATGATGTGACTGCTGGAAGCCAAGTGTGAAGCCACTTACTCTGAAGCCACGAGGAGATTGTGGTGTCGTCGTGCTTCATCTTCTCTTTCTCAGGATTAGCCAGAGCCTCAATGATGCAATCTTAAGGCAGAGTTAAGTAAAACAACATCGAAAATGGAAAGAAGACCTTCACATTAACCACACACACACACACACACACACACACACACACACACACACACACACACACACACACACACACACACACACACACACACACACACACACACACACACACACACACACACACACACACACACACACACACACACACACACACACACACACACACACACACACACACACACACACACACACACACACACACACACACACACACACACACACACACACACACACACACACACACACACACAAGGATACAGGCCAAGACATCGTAGTTGAGGGATGTGAGGTATTTCAAGGAGTCCACCACTGGAACGATGAGGTTGTCGTACCATTGGATCTGAGACAGCATCTGATGTATAACAGGAAAGAGGAGAGGAGAACACATCAGTAACTACAGGGGAACACATTACAACAGACACTATCCCTTTACGTGACTGAGAGGCCAAACACATCGCACATCCTTTTAGTTCATGTGCACAGATCCACAGATCAGGGTAGAAAAGAGAATTTCTGGGGAGTCGTTTTGGGAATAACTGCTCAAGTTGGTTGCGGATTTGGTCAAAAAGATCGACCAATCTAAAACTGTCCTACGAATTCTGCATTTACCAAGATTATTTATATTAAAACAATGTTCATTTGTGCATCTTCAATATTGTAATTGCATTTCTTAGAACTTCTACAAATACAATTGGACATTGATGGACACTTAATAATAATATTATAGTCATTTATTTTGATCCATTCAGCTTGATATATAACCAGAAAATGCATTAGCCATATGGAGCACATGCTGTTAAACACTGATTATTTGTCTCTGGCCAAAGCTGTCTTCGTATGCTGTTTATTCTAAATGCTACTTAAATAGACAAGTCATAGAAAAATAAACTCACATAATCAAAGAGGATGGTGGGATTGCTATGGCTCAGCTTTCCAATCTGCCTTCCAGATTGTTTCACATTCTCTTTGGTCAAACGCCTGGGGAGAAAAACAGGAGATTAAAAACAAGACAATGCAGAAAGCGCTGTTAGCCAAGACTGGCACTTCTGTGAGCTTCACAGTAATTGGGAAATGCTGTTACGGTTGTCAGTTCAAGATAAAAGTCACTGATTTCTTCAAAGGCAGAACAGTGTTAGAATAATAACTTCACCAGCACAGAAACACAGGTTTGCAAGTCACATTTTTGTGTCTGTGTGTTGTTTGACTAAACTGCTATTTTGTATACATCTTAGCTTAGGAGGGATGGTGAAAAAAAACATTAGATTCAAAGATTCAAAGGGTTATTGTCCTAACATATACAAAATTAGGGTTTAATTATGTAATGTATGAAAACTTAGATCGCAGGTTCCTCAACAGTATCATCAGCAATTTAGAAGACATAAAAGAATAAACATTAAAAAACAACATTACTAATAGTGCAAGCTTGGGTGTTTAATGGTCTCATGGAGATGAAACTGTCTCTTTGTCTGGTGGTTCATTAAGACATGTCTTTACTATTCAATCAAGTCAAACCAATTGAGTGACTTTTGATTTAATTACCGGTAGATTATTTAAGAATTTCAATATGATACTAATAGTTTTGCTATTTGCTGCTAAATTGTCTGCAAGTAGAATGATCTGGCAAATTCAGTGGCTGTCCCACAGAAGGACTAGAAAACAACAACAATGAAGAAATGGTCTTGATGTACTGATGATAGCGAATTTCTGCTGATAGTGTTGTTTTGAGAGCTGAATTTATTGTCCAAAATGTGTCACTATGCGAGGACCAGCAAACTGAATGGATAGGAAAGGCGGCCCATAAATTCAAGGTTTACTTTCTCTTTTCCAAGTAAAGCACCGGTCTGCTGAACAGAGCAGGAAGGCTGGGGAAACTAATAGCTACATATTTTAAACAACCAGACACTAAATGGGAAGCACACAGCCCCGTGTTTGGATTGGAGACACAGCAGAAGATAACCGAAGCTACACAAAGACAGACGATGGGTCAATGATGGTACACTGGGATCTGCAAAACAACTTACTTCATGATGTATTTGGCCCTTTCCACAGTCGTAGCTTTGACTTTAACCAACAGTGGGTGGCTTGTGTACGTCTCATTCTTCCACTGTCCATATAACCGGTACCTGAGCAAAGATAGAGGAAGCACAATAAACAGAAGGCCTGGCTCTAAAGCATTCAGAATAAGGCACTTTGCAGTATAATAAATCCACAGACTTTCTTCATGGCAGCTGGCATGTTAATTTCCACCTCATTTGCAGTCAGTTAAAAAAAAAACTCCTTAAAAGCTCCCATGTCATGCTTTTCCGGTTATTACCCGTCCCCTTGTGTGTTATCAAGGTTTTTATGCATGTAAACGGTCTGCAGTGTCAAAACCCTTAAAGTACACCCTGTAGCGAGTAAAACTCTAAAACAGAAAATATCTACCCAAAACGCCTCGTTGGTGAAACGTCATCCTCCATTTGATTCTTACGAAAGCACGTACCCGGAACTAAATGGGCCAATCCGTGGAGCCGTTACATTTATGTCCGCGGAGCCGTTACGTTAAGCCCCCGCTGATTGGTCCAAATTGACCAATCCACTAGGGCTGCAACAAACGACTAATTTGATAATCGATTAATCTATCGATTAATGAAACGATTAATCGATTATTCGGATCGTTAAGGTTTTAACTGTACTACTACTTATATCGATACTGCTTATCGATCCGGTCCTTTTACCGATAGTATTAACGGTTCTTTTGACATGAAATAAGGTAAACTAACTAAACAAATTGTGAACAAAACTAACATTGCGTTTTATTTTAATTAAATGCATAATATTTCACATCAAAAGAAACAACAATGTTTTAACAAATCATATTAAATAATGTGATGACAGAACTGTAAACAGAATAGCTGAAACTTAAAAAAAAAAAATAACTCAGTTAACTCTAATCATTAACCTATGTTTTTATAACTGAGTTAACTCTGTGTGTTGCTGCTAGCATACAAAACACCTGACGTGGAAACGTTACTCGTGGACGGGGCTACAGAGCTACTAGAAAGACTTTCGAACCCGGTGCATTTCTCCGTCTGGATGTGGAGCACTTTTGCTAAATGTTTGCTCGTGTTACCGCCCTTACATGATAAACTGTTATTGCCCTTTTGGTAACGAGCATTGTCCACATCGAGACGGCTAAAGTTTAACCAAACCTCGGAGCGCGTTCTCTCCGCCATCTCCTCCGTGTGTGTTGCATGCATGTAGCAGCTGCGTGTGTATGTAAACTGCCCCGCCCCCTCGCAAGCAGGCGGGGGAGAGATCTCTCGCCTGAATTGGGAAGATTGAAAATACATTATAGACGCATTTTGTAGTCATATTGCATATTAGAAACGGAGTTGGCGACACTAAGACTGTGATATAATGTTTATGTAGCAATAATACATATGACATATGTTTTAAATGTCTCCTGTACTGATAAAAAAGAGCGATAAAGTTGGAGCTTAACGGGGTGTAGAACACATGTGATGACGTCACCAACGAATCGACGACTGAATTAGTTGCCAACTACTTTGGTCATCGATTTGAATCGATTAAGTCGATTAGTTGTTGCACCCCTACAATCCACACACACACTCAGTACATGCAGCTCTGCTGATTTCTCCTCCCTGGCTGCAGGCTGATAACAGACAGTTGGGATTGCGGCGAAGTTCTCTCTGCAGACCCATTCTCACAGCGTTTATCAACCTTTTTCTTACTCAATATCAAGCCACACTTATTGTTTTTACTTCGGCTGTGACTTTGTGTGTGCTCAGGGTGAGTTTGGCTGTGTTTCGCTAAACAAGGAAACCACACCTCCACGGAGCTCAGCGCGATTCACAACGTCCCGACCAATCAGAGCAAACTGTGCTCACAGGGAGAGTGGGGGCTGGAGCTACTGAAGCTACAACGAGCCGTTAAAGGCAGAGAGTGAAATTCAATACACATAGTTTACAGAGATGCTGTATGAGAAACCAAAGTGATTTTGGAAAATTGCACAATATAAATCTATTCTAGTAGACCTCAACAATGGAATTATGATCAGTGAAAATGGCCATGACATGGGACCTTTAACTGAAAACACATCAAATCATTTGCTGTGTGTCATATTTTGAGAAAGGCGATGTAAAGGAATTTAAAAGCGAGATGCATTCAAATTCAGCACAAAGAGAAAACAACTGGATAATACAGGGTTCCTGCCGGTTTCGCCAACTCAAATGTAAGACTTTTTAAGACCTTTTTAAGACCACTTTGAATAGAATTTAAGACCTATTTCACGGCAATAAAGTATGAAGGAAAATTGATATGAAAGAAGAAATACGTCCCATAATTACTTAAATGTAAGTAAATGTATTCATGTTCAACATAAGAACAATGACTGAACATAACAGCATAACAGCACAGAACTGTCTGAGCGTTTTTCAGACGAAAAGTGTGTGTCTGTGTGTGTGTGTGTGTGTGTGTGTGTGTGTGTGTGTGTGTGTCTGTGTTAGGGCTGTGCAATTAATCGTATTTTAAATCGCGATTACGATTTTGGCCTGCCACAATTACGAAAACAACATAATCGAAAAAAACGATTATTTTGCTTTGCTAGGTTGTGACAGTGCACTACAACATATTTGAACTAATTAATTTTAGTCTAATTTATTTATCATATTTATATATATTTAGTAGCTTGTGGAAGTGCGCTCCAAAATATTTGTTGATCTTGTTTATTGGTATTTATTATTTTTGATATTTATTTAAATATATCATTTATTTAATTAATTTTTGTATTGGTTTTTCAGTTGAATTATACGTTCAGGGTAATCAACAGTTAAAAATATATTGTTCAAATTATTATTTGTTTTAAAGTTCAATAAATGGATGTTTTCAAAGTGAATGAATAATCGTATTTAATAATCACGATATTAATTATTGACCAACTTAATCGTGATTATTGCCATAATTGAGCAGCCCTAGTGTGTGTGTGTGTGTGTGTGTGTGTGTGTGTGTGTGTGTGTGTGTGTGTGTGTGTGTGTGTGTGTGTGTGTGTGTGTGTGTGTGTGTGTGTGTGTGTGTGTGTGTGTGTGTGTGTGTGTGTGTGTGTGTGTGTGTGTGTGTGTGTGTGTGTGTGTGTGTAACAAGAGCTATATTCAGAGTTCTGCTGCCTTGGCTACACTATTTCATCGTTGCTGTTGTATGATTGGTGTATAGCTACGGTATTTAGCGTCTACAGCACCTACGCTTTTAGGGTTGACGTAGACCCAAACGTCGCCCGGAGGTCCCCCGGTGTTGTTGCGGGAGCTGCTGAACTAGCTAACGCTGCACTAGCTAACGCTACATTAGCAAAACAAACGCAAATTTATTTTTGCAAAAGGTGCAGCGGGCTTCAAACACGTTCCCCTCCACTGGTTTCAATCAAGCACCAAATTAGATGTTTTCCAACCAAATACGGTTGAACTGACACTTCCCCATATTAATTTGTAAGTAGATTCGAAGATACATGAGTTTCTGACTGCCGCTGAAGCTTGGTTGCTAGGTTACTAGCTGGGTGTTCTCCAATAAGGGGCCGGGGGAAACAAAGTTAGTGATTACTGGTTCCATGTTGATTTAATTCAAAACAAATTGTTGGGGGGAACTGAAAGGCTCTTACCGTACTGGTTACTTTGCAGCCCGGACATTTCCCCCAAAACACATTTAGACGCTATCGCAACACAGAAGTACCTTTCAAATCCGATCATTTTTAAGACCTTCTAAAAATCATATTTAAGACCTTTCTTATTTTTTTGGTCATATTTAAGACCTTTTTAAGGCCTTAAATTCAGATTATCAAATTTAAGACTTTTTAAGACTTCTTAAGACCCCGCGGGAACCCTGTAATACACAAGACACTGCTAGAGGATAAATTAACTGCACTACATGTCCAGTTTAACTTGACAATAAACCTTTGCTTTGACAGCATTGACATGGTCTTGTATAATCTACAAAGTGCTGCTGTAATTAGTAAATAATCATGTTATTAGCTGTGACAAAATTACACAGAAAACTAAAAGAAAGCTTAACCTTTTTGGTTGTGGATTGTCATTGCTCATCAGTGATGTACTAAGGTATTTAGACCCCAAAAAAAGAATTCTAACGTTGTGCGAGAGCAGGAAAGATGGTCTGCTAAACACACATTTCAAGCTACGAAGCACGGCTTGATGAGCTCAGTGTGATTGTGTGCCCTACTCCTTGCCAGCTAGTAAACAGCATCCTGGAGCGGTGCCTGAGGGTTTACTATCCGACAGCTTAATTAAACAGAGCCACATGCAGAGTGAGACTGTGTGTGTGACTGTGACTGTGTGTGTGTGTGTGTGTGTGTGTGTGTGTGTGTGTGTGTGTGTGTGTGTGTGTGTGTGTGTGTGTGTGTGTGTGTGTGTGTGTGTGTGTGTGTGTGTGTCTCACCTGTGCTGGTAGGGAAAGAGTTTGAAGAGACCCCACACTTCCTCAGACATGCAAGCATTACACTCCATCAGAGAAAGAGAAGGGAGTAGCACCTGGTCTGCAATGCACAGGAAACAACTCAATAGAGTTTCCTGCAAAAGGGCAAAAAGTCAACATGACTTGGGTCCTTGAAGTCAAAATGACCACCTGTCACATCCATGTGTGCATATATTATAATGCGTATCTACAGTTCTCTTTTTGTAGCAGCGTTAGTCAGATATTGGTTTTCAACCTACCATTTTCTCTCGGGCATCAGGTCTGTTTTCAATTTGGTACTGGGAAGAAAACAACACAGAATATGAGTTTTGATAAAAGGAGATGTAGGCTTGAGTGCAGATGTAACATTTTTGTGGTGACACTTATACACCTCCTTCATGAAGCCCTTGCCCAGACGCACGATCTTGGCGAAGAGGATAGCGTCGTGGGAGAGGTGCGGGCCCAGGTAGCACATCATGCTGAATGTGTCCCTGCGCAGGTCCTCGAAGTTCTCTGCAGGCCGAGGGGCCCGCTTATTCCTCAGTGGGTGAATTACACGCCCCTTTGCCCCTTTAGGGAGGCCCGACCTGCGAAGAACAGACCTGTTTGTCAGAGCCTGCATTTTCTTTTTGTAGCTTTCTTATTTGCATTCATAAAATGTTGGCATTGGTAGAAGTTGAAAGCTCCAGCTCGTGACAAGAGGTAATTGTGCATGCTTTCTGGTCAGACAACACATACTGCGCAGAAGGTGAAATATGAAAAGTCAGTACCTCCTGTAAAGAGGGTCCACAGTCAGGTGCACAAGCTGGCAGAGTGCCAGCGCGATGGCTTTGTGAGATGTAGCGTAGAAGGACGGCATCTGGTCCATAATACTCTGGGCGTGGTGCCAGTCTCCAATCCGTAGAAGCGCCTCAAGCAGACCGAGCTTCTGGTTATCAGGGGGCTGTGAGCACAGAAAAAGAGCAGCAACTGAGTGCCTTTGTACTTTTTAATGTCAAGGATTAAGTAAAGCAGTCACAGCAGAGCCACTACATATCCATCCATTCCTCCAGAACAGGCTTATATTTTCACATGCTTTGATACCTTGTCATTCTTCTCCTCCTCCTTTTCTTTCTCCTTGTCTTTGTCTTCACTTTTCTCCGAGGGCAACACCACCATGACCAGCTTGCGGGCAATCTGTTTGGCCTCTGTGATATCCCGTTTGTGTTCCTCTACGATGGTGGCATCTACTGGCATAAGCTAGAATGACAAGAGAGGCAACGAAAGACCAAATATTTAAGTAAAAAAACAAATGAGTTCTAGATATATAAACTATAGATCTGCTCCTCTTTCTTACATGTACGTAGAGATCTTCCAGCTCTATCAGGTTATGGTGAAGCAGAGCAGCAGCAATGTGATAAAGTGACTTTGGGGTTTCCTCATTGGGCTCCTGAATAAAGACAAAATATAATTCATTATTACCATTAGAAAATCTAATACAAGTTTTTTTTTTTAAGAAATTGGACTAATGCAATGATTATTATTGTTTGGCATTGTTTAGAAAGACAAAAGCAGACGAGAAAATAAATATGAGGCATTTTATGCTATTGAGCACATTCTAGCCCAGTAGAGCACAGCACATTTATTAACACATTCTTGTAATTCTTACCTGGTAAAATTTGAACTTGAAGCCCAGGATGTGGCAAAGGGTCAGTGGCTCACACATGTAGGACTTGATGAGAGACAGGAAGAACTCATCCTGGTCAGATCGGCTCTCGTACACCTCTAGGATTATGTCCAGGACACGATTAGGGTCCAGGTTGAAACATCCTGCAGGGAAAAAAACAGATCCATCAGAAAACAGCAGGGATGTGCATCTCCATCACTGAGGCTTATGGATGCGCATCTCGATACGTTGCCACGATACGATAAATTTCAAAGACCAGGCGATGCGATGCGATACGATACGATACACCACTGTTGCGATACAGTTCGATACGATTTGATTCAACATTATGCGATTCGGGGCAATACGATGCGATTCAACACGATGCAAAATCATGATACTTCAATATGGTACAACAGAGGATTTTTGTTTTATTCCTTATATGCAGCAAATTATACATTAACAAAAAAGTGCTTTACATATTTGGTTCTCTCTACTAGTACTGCGCATCCCATCATGCTTTTTCCCCTTTTTTACCTTAAAAAACTCTCCAGAGTACAGTACAATTGTATAACACCTCACAGTTAAACTATTTAAGGATGCATTGCCCATGATTAACAATGTGCAAATAACAACTGCCATAGTGCAATGCCCATACAGCTGCCAGCCTGATGTGCTTAACACTCATCCATCGGCTAACTCACCAGTGAGCAGAAAGCAGTGGTTTCTATAGGAACAATAAAGAATAACCTTTCACAAGAAGCTCTATCATAACTGCTTACAGTAAGGAAGACGTTTAAACTATGATTGGCCGTCACAGGCTGCTGTAAAGTAAACAACACTCTCACTGACAGAACACCTCACTGAGTGATTTAACTCGTGCACTCGCATCTTGAACGTTTATGCCGGTGCACCGATGCGAATCGGTGAATCTTAACATCTCTAGAAAACAGTGAGTCACGAGGGGATTCAAAAAGAAAAACAGGTTATTCTTTTGTCCTCTGTGCTTCTGGACCAGAGTCCTCCAAATCTAAAGTATAAGGGGGAGTATCAGCTTTTTCTTGGCAGGAGTGACATCTCTGTGAAAAAACAGGTGCCATGCAACACACTGACATATCGGAGTCAAAGTTAAATCTAGGTGATCAGAGGGAAAGAGATTCAAATCAATCAAGACAAAGTAGAACCACATTCAATTAAGTCATCCTGAAAGAGACAGGTCAGATACCTATGAGGGACTTGATGCTCTCCAGGACGAGGTGGCTGGTGATGCTGCCCGACAGGTCTTGGCCGAGCTCGGTGATTAGTTTAGCGTAGCCCTCGTTCTCCTCCCGTAGCAAGTTAAACTTCTGTTGCTTGTAACTGATGAGAAGAAACACAGGTTTAACCAAAAAGTTGAAAAGCACATTTTGTATTTACGTATGTCTGCATCTGTACTTAATTGTGCACTCGACTCACAATAGTTTAGTCTTGATTTTAACAATCTTCTGGTTGAACTGATGAGCTTGTTTTATAAGTCCCAGAGATTCAAGGGTTTCTGGATCCAGCCGCTCTTTCAGGATGACCTCCGGAACAAAAAACTGTAAATAAAAAGATATCAAGTTGCTTATTTATTTGTTTTAGTTGTTATTTAATCAGGCAGTCTCATTACGCACCTGGGTCAAACTATAACCCATTCAGTGTGTAACTGTGTTGCAACAGTGCCAATGAAGAGAAATGCATAATCATAAAAGCCCTCGTATTTTGATCATACCATTTTTTTCAGGTAGTCTAGTATTCTAGTCTGCATGAAGTGTCAAATATATTAAAACATTGGATGTTATTCTTACCAAACATGCTCCCACAAGTGACGTGTAATGTTCACGTTTGATTTTTTCTTCCAGTGCACTAGTCTCTAAATCTGTGAAGAATATAATTAAGAAAAACATTAAAACGAGTCTGACAAGTTTGCAACATTAATAGCTTTTTATTATACGTACTACTTTAGACTTAAGTGTAATGCAGTACTTCAGAATAATTCAATTTTTAAAATAAAAACCTGGATTTACCTAGTATGCTGAAAACATCTGCTAAAATTGATGGCATGTCATCTCGGAGTTCCTGAAAAAAATAATAATACACATGCAGGGAATAATTAAGATGGAATAAAAGCAAGATAAGAAGAAGGAAGAAAAGCTGTGTGTCTTCAAATAACAGCATAGATAATTCTGTGTGTTTGACATTGTTTTAACACTGAAACAAAAATAGCATTTGTACCATCATCTCCCCAAGGACGCTGGTTGCAAGATCCAACTTCAGGTTCCCCTGTACAACCTGCCAGCAGAGCTCGTATAAGGCAGCCTGTATGTCTGCGGGGGAAACAGACCAGACACAGTTCATCTTAAACTGAGCTGACAGATCTGACAGGAAAACACTCTTTGATATCAAATATAAGTGGATAGGTTTGTTGTGGCTAGGTAAAAATAGACGCTGAATTTGTTCATCTTTGCAAGTCAAGCCAAAACATTTGAATGTCACTGAAGCATCGTCCATTAACAGAAAGGCAGTAGAGAACAGATTTGCATTGCCATGGATAGGTTTTCATAACAAATGCTTTGTAAAACAACTTCATTTTCATGTGTGCCTGCATTATGATCCAAAACATCCCACTTTGCATTAACGCTTAAGTGTATAGTTGTCCAAGAACAAAGATGTGGTGTGGTGTCATTCAACAACAACAAATATGCAAGTCACGGCTTGACTGTAATTGCATAATATAATATTATACTATGACATAACAATATATTAATGATATTTTAAAAAAAGGTATCTGCAACAGCACAGTATTTTTAGAAACTGGAAAATAAAACAATAATGTGTTGTGTATTAGCAATGTATAGGGAAATTAAAGTTCTGAGGAAAAACTGCCAAACTACCAAGCTTTTGGAGGCATTTATCACTGCTATAAATAATTATTTAATGGAAGAGAATATTCTTTATAGGAGATTTACTTGTACCTAATTAGGGTGATAAATTATGTAAGGGTTCCCTCAGATGCAAAAAAACGGCCTGTGATTATAATGAACAAAGTTGTGCTCATTTACAGATTGCAGATATTTGTGCATCATTAGACCCATACATATCTACTTTCACCACAGCCTTTTCCAACATATACAATCCAACCTTACATTTATTACAAAGGTTATATTTCAACTTTTCTTTTATATATTTTATGTTTAACTTAAACGCATTTGTTTAAATTATTTGTTTTCCAAATCAAAGTACCACCATTTCCATGAGTGTCTTTAAAACAGGGACGTTAAGATACATTGAAAGACAAACTAAAAACAAGTGTGTTACAGAATTGAGGTCATTTTCAAATGTCAACTTACCTCTAACCTCACTTCCATGGTCTGTTTTCTCTGTAAGGCCTTTGCAGAGTTGTACACTATGAAAGAACAATGAAAAATTCTGGTCAGTTAGATAACACAGACATGAAAAACCATAGCCATTGAATCTTCCTTTAGTTAACACAATGTATATAATTAAACTTTTAACTTTTTTTTTTCTTAGCATATTAAATGAATTCCTGAAAAGATAATACTCAAAGCCTCAAAGAACTAGCAAAGGCCAATGATCAGATATGATGTGCCGCCTCAATGGCTTCCACAAAAAAACTAATGCTGCTAGAGATCTACTATTCATGTATCGCCCTGTCTGAGATGCTCAACACCAACAAACTGACAGCTGTGTGTCAGGAACCTGAGGTCAAACAGAGCGGTTCATATGCATGTGAAGTCATTTTAACCTCTTTAGGTAAAAAGGTACAACAGACTTTGACTCTGGTAATCACAATGATTAAATAGCACTAATGATTAATATCACTATATTGTTAGAATGGTTGTGATAAAAAAAAAAAAAACACAATTTAACTTGGAAAATAGTTGGTAAAAAAATAAACAATGTGACCCTTCTTTAATCAGCATATGGAAAATGGCCTTCCACTGGCCTCCTGCAATAATGATGGTAGGAATAGGGTGAGATCCTTCAAGAGATAGGGAGTCCGTGGGGCTTTGCTGACATGGGACCTTTAACAATGACCCTCCAACTTGAGGATTTAAAACAGAGGTGCTCAAATAGACACACACTTATTGTGAAATTATTTAATAGTTTTATATGAAGGTAAAAAGTATTTCCTCAACATAACATTTATTAAGCATGTTTTGTGGCTACTGGATTACTTTACAGGTGCATCTCAGCTCTGCCCAGCAGCTGAGAATGTGCATGAGGGAGAATATTGTACATCTCAATTCGTATGTTTTACAATTGATTATTTGTTGCATATCTCAATAAAGTATCAAAAATGAATTGCTAAATACAAAATTGTTAGATACACGACTAACAATTGAGTAGTTTGAGTTGGTGCATCCTACTGCAGGCCCTACTTTAAGATTCAAGGCCTACAACTTATAGTAGGTTGCACTGTGGATAGGCACCTTTAGTGTCTCCGCCTTTACATTAAAGATTAGCTCAAGAAAAATAGAGAGAGTCTTTAGGGGCGACATTTCCCCTTATAACACAATCATATAGCTACAGGACAATTTTCTCATAAGTTTTGATTGCCAGGTGTTGTTAGGGCGAGCATCCATGGTGCTGCCTTAGGATGGGTTGGTGGTTTTCCCGCTGTGCCCATAAAGTTAATGCTGGCTGATAGTTAGCACAAATTGCATAACTTTGTATCGAGATTTGAGTTAACTAACGTCATACCATGGTCAATACGTAAGCTAACTGATGGGGTACACAATTATCTATATTAAAGTAAACGTTAGCTAACAAGGTTAAGTGTGAGTCTTTCTGAACATAAGTTCGAATAAAAACATGAAATGGCATATTTAGTTTTCATGCTGCCATGCATATGCAAAACAACATCCAACAAGACATCAGACACCGTTGCTAATGTTGCAGCTAACGCTCGCTAACTGCTATAGCGTTATGTCAAGATTAGTCGTTTCCCTCCACTTGATTACTTCAACATTACTGTGCACAACTCTATATGGCTATAAAGTGTTTATCCGCCACCTGTTCTCTGTTATGTGTTGGGAAATTACGCCAAGTAACTACATGACTGTTGGCATCAGATGCAATGCAATTACAAATCCTGAATCTATCGAAGCAGTTGGGGAGTGTGCTACATTGGTGCTAACTAGCTTAGCGTTGGTAGCCAGTGTTTACAAATCAAGAGCGTAAGCTAGCAAAATTGCTAGCATGCAGGTAACGTTAGCTAGTTACATTTCAAGAAAAGGGTATATACTGTCTAGTTGCAAATATTTAGAATATCCGAATATTTTCCAAATAACGACGTGGATATACGTTAGCAAGCCACTTGAAACGTTTTTTTGTAGCTTGCTAACGTTAACGCTTCTGTTAGCCCCAGACCACACTTAGAAGATTGGCCTCAACTGCAATATTAGCTACGCATTTTTTATTAGTTGGTTTATATCAGTCAGCTGCTATTAACCCACGGTAACCCCTGGCACTGTGTTGAAGTTCAGCTATACTCACAACTCGTGTTTTCCAGATTTTTCCCAGTTTTTGATCCATTCACCAGGGAGGATAAGTGTCGCCATCTTCCATACACACAGCCCGGATGTCTAATTCATCTCATGGCACACACAGGGTCAAATGTGGTGGTTAGCTGCTAGCTCAGTGTTGCATGGTGGGACACTGAGGGTTGTCTGAGGGCTTTGTTAGTACGGTACTCTGTGTTCCAGGACTATAGAGGGCTCCGTATCGTCCAATTTCTTTCAAACGGTTATTTTAACGGGATAAAAGACATTCGACTAAACTTAAATAACATAACTAACTCATTTTTTTGGAGGGGGAGGTGTAAAAGCCACCTTCATTTCACAAATCATAGTGTAACCATGGTTTCAAAAATGTTCACTAAACTTATTTAAACTGAAAAGCCAATCAATGTTAACTTAATTAATAGTATTGTTAAAGAAAATGTGTTAAACATGGCTAAATGTAGTTAAATTAAGTATTTTTAACAAATAAACAAACTAAGAGTATTTATTTTTTATCTTACAACTTTTCATTCATATGAACTACAACTTAGAGGTATTAATTAAAATATCACACAGTTGCAGAGGGTTCATGTTACATCATCAGACATAAATACAAATGGTAAAGGATACAATAGGACACAAAAAGAATAAAAACACAAATTTAATATACACACATATTTAAATGTGTACACATACAGATGTATGCACATTTTCAGCAGTTCAATGCAAACAAAGATTCAAAATGAAAGATTCATGTAAATATACAAGCAATACTAAGATGTATTTTTCTCATCTGCCTCATATGAATAGTCAGTATGTATATGGAAATGTTAAAAACCATGTGATCCGTTTTGTCCAGTTTATGA
Organism: Notothenia rossii; assembly: GCF_949606895.1. Lineage (NCBI taxonomy): Eukaryota > Metazoa > Chordata > Actinopteri > Perciformes > Nototheniidae > Notothenia > Notothenia rossii. The sequence continues at coordinate 20,700,263 of NC_136907.1, read as the reverse complement.
TGAGATTCGGAGGAATATTAGGGTCTTGTTTCTAACTACAATATGAATACACCATTTCCCATTAAATCTTATTCTGCCCACCAGACCTATACACAGAGGTAAAGAAATATCGCAACAATCCATTGAAAGACAAACAAAACAATGTACTGTATGTATACTTGCAAGGTAGTAGGTGAACTTCAAATAGTTACATTCTATTTAAACTTTCCCTAAAATTTCAAGCAAAAAGAAACAAGGATAAAATGAGCACCGATTCACAATATATTACACATCTATAATTGTATAATATACAATTCTGATACTATGATAGATGACTAAAGCATTCTAAAACTTTTTAATTTAGAATAATTCTATTACTCTTATACACACAACAGTGGCTCATCAAATAAATTGGCTTTTGAAAAAATCCTGCACTTTCAAACTGGAAAAAAAGAAACCACACACACAGCTTTCTCACCCGTTTAAAAAAATCATTTTCTATTAAAGATTTAATCTATGGCATATCTGTTTTATAAGATATTACTAGATACTATACCGTGGAGAAAATAGTTAGGATATAGGAGGTTATGGTTTATAGGTTCATGTTTAAGGTTGAGTCAAAATTGTATGTATGATACTCTGAATGCTCCCAATATTCAAAAATAATTGTAGATGCAGTCATCAATTTGTCAAATTACTACATTTGAGCAATGCTTTACTTCTGCCCCATTCATATTAAAGAGATTCAAAGAAAATACAAACAACTGGCCATATCTTTAGTAACATAATCATTTTCATTAAAAATGATTATTTCAACATCTATGTGAAATAACATGATTAGAAACTATTCATTTACATTTGATTGTCATTACAAAATATCTATAAATGAAAGTCATCCATATGGTATAAAAGCAGAACACATACATTTCTAAAAAATACCATCACAAAGAAATCGGAGAATGTCGTATATAATTTCTGGCAAGGCCTTTGAGCAATATGAGACGCCAGTTCACATTATACTTTACTGTATACATGTTTCGATATATGGCTACATGCCATGCCAAATTCTACAGTTTAAAAGTACGGCAGGTAAACGCAATATCGCTGACACCGTTACATTATAATGCAGTCCAATTCAATAGCCCTGTAATGAGGTTGATTCTAGTAATCTTATGACGTTCAATTTCTGTTAAGATTGCATCAGAGAGGAATTGATTGGAGTCTATGATCATTTCTAAAAATATGGCTGTTAAATGATCATAGACATTAATTAATACCTCTGTGACAAAGTGCAGTGTCCTTATAGTGTTTGACTGAACACTGAAGCATTATTTTGCAGGGTTATTGTATTTCTATCAACTGGTGTTCATGAAATTGTGTTCACCCCTCCTGTATATTGGCCACTATGTATTTACATAAGACAATTCCTGTCTACTGAATCAAAAAGATTAAAGGTATATATAACTAATTTGAATTTCAATCTGTTATTATCCCCTCACCATGCACCTGCCACATATTGTATGTACTGCTAAACTAACATCAAGTTGTTTTAAGGGTAACTGAACAAAAGCAGAAACATTGCAGCTGCAACATGACAAAAGTCCTGTGTGTGAAAATATCAGAATAAAATTCAAATTCAAGCTCTCGCTCTAAATGTTTAACAAAGTGTTAAAGAGGCAAACGTTGGTGTCTCACAAACCATTTATAGCAGTCCATTTCGCTCCATTCTGATTTTCACAGAGAACAGCCATCCATCTTATCTTCCAAGGATCTGATAACACATTCTCCTTGATGCATCCATTTGTTTTAGAACATGGAAACATTGAGAACCTAAAAAAAACACACAATTCAATTAACAATGTAAAGCCTTGAAAGGTTACCAGAACTAGTAAAGTGGTTTATTGACATTGCTCTGGAGTTGTTGATGGGGTTTTTATCTAGCAGGGTTGCCTTAGGCATCCATTGTTATTGTTGTTAATGCTATTCATTGCTGCCCCCCTGCATCCCTCTAGGTAACAGGCCTACAATTGTGAGTAACGATGGCCACTTTTTAAAAGAAGCAAATAAGTAAATACTTACAGAGTCATCCATGATTGAAGACGGATCAAAGTAGTCCGGTTTTAGTTCAGTTCTCTCTCTGCGATTCTTTGATGCAGGCTGAAAAATAACGGCTGTGTCAGAACTTCATAGTTTGACAAAACAGATAGAAACAAATGTGCTTCATCAACTATCAAATGCTGAAAATTATTCTCATGTGCAAATGTTGTTATTTTGCACTAAGCAACAACACTTTTTTATTTAGAGGAAACGTCCTCGGAAATGTTGCAACTAGTAAAGCATGACTGAGTCATAACAACTGTCAAGGCAAGCAGCTGTTTTAAGAGAAAACGTTTTAAAACCCCACTGTTCAAAACTGCTCAGCACCAAACAGTAGACAGAGAGTTAGTGATAGTGACTTGTTAACAAAGTGGAGAATTTATCAAATAAGGAGGCAGATATTTCCCTCAGACCATAACATGAGTGAATACTAGACTTAAAATCACTGTAAAACAAACAGTTAAAATAATGTATAATGTTGTTCTGTAAGTTCTGGATGTGTTAATAAGCACAATTTTTTTAATTATCCAACAGATTCTTGCAGCTTTGAATTACCAAATCAATGTCCATTGTGTCAAAGTCCATGCCCTCATTAATGTCCTCCAAGCGGTCCTCTGATGACATCATCACATCCTCCACTATTGGCTCCTCATCGTCCTCCATGAGTCCTGAGCCTCGGCGACTGAGCAGTACAAACAGATACTTGTTAGGAGATTTTGCTTTACTATTTATGTATGGATGTCAATACAAAGAAAACATGTTACTTTGTTTAATTTTAGGTCGCATTCACACCTAATAGTCCACTTCTCTGGTGCGCACCAGGCCACAGTTTGTTACATTGTTTCATTTTTCAGAAGGTTCGGTTTGCGTTCACACGGGCAAAACTCAAACGGACTATGAACTTTAAACACAAGTCATGTGTACGGAAATGCTGTTCAACAATTGGTCAGACATTAAGGGGGTAAACACGCAAATCCCGGCACTCTACCGGAGCCTCCGACATGGAGCATCTGCAGGTTATTTTCATGCTGCTGTTAATCTGGAGAGCTGAGAGCATATTAACAGACTCTAGTGGACGGGCCAATAATTATATAATCAGACAAAGTGCGATAAAAAACATTATAACATATAATGAGAGACGTTCTACAGTAAGGAGAGCGTTTCACCGACGACAGGTGGCTCTGACTTTTATGTATTGTCGACGGAGCATTTTGACACACTGTTCAACACTTCATTCTGCTTTACTCTTTTGCTAAAGATTTTGAAGACATCCGCATTCTTGTGACTCGTAAATACTACGCTTCCTATATTTTGGTGCGGACTGCGTTCACACCAGTGATGAAACGCTCCAGAGTTCACTTGCAAGCAGTCCGAGACCACCTATTTTAGCGGACCAGAGTCCGGTTGTTTAGTTCACTTTAGAGGTCTCGGACTGCGTTCACACCGACCCAAACGAACCGCACCAAGCGGTGAAACGCACCAGTGTTCGATTCAACCGGACTATAAAAGGCTGTTGTGAATGCGACCTTATATACTCTGAAGAGGGGTGCCATCTTACATCGCTTGCTGCATGTGGTTCCTCATCTTGGCGTATTGCATGCTGACCCGCTCTTGCTGCTGATGGGCCTCAGCTTGTTGCCTCTGTGTCAACATCCAAGTAACCTGTGTGCTGTGGGTACAGTGTGTTCATTTTTTAACACAACTTCTTAAATCCCATAGTTTAACAAAAGCAACATTTGCAATATTCAGGTAAATTAAGTGTTTTCTTACTTGTAATCCATGGCAGCCTGATGATGGTGATGTGGCTGCTGCTGCTGGAGAGGCACAGGCTGATGGGGAAGCTGCTCTGTCGGCATGCTGTAAGCGCCGGTGTAGCTGTCTTCTGGCCTCATCTTCTTTGGATCCCTCAGCACGGTGGAGGTGAGGTGGGGCGAATGCATCATCACTGGCGAATGCATCATCACTGGCGTCTGTGCGTTCTGCTCACGGTTCATCCAGACTGCATCACTGCTGCTGCAGCTGCTCTCTTCTGCTACAGAAAATAATTTAGCATGCGTTTCAATTTAAAAAGGGGTAAAAAACACCCAAGCATTTACAACTTTGTGTCTATGTATTTGCTATTTAGCAACGGTAATGACAAACTAATATCGTTTCTGCAAAGGGGGTCACTTTGGGGTTTACATAGAGATGCACTAATTGCATTTTTCTTTTTGGATTCAATTCAAGGCTTTATTGTCATTTGCACATTAGCTACAGTGTAGATATGGCAGTGAAAAACTTAGGTCACAGGCTCTATATATACATATGATTGTTTTAAAAGTTGGACCCCTTTCTTTAAACTATAATTGAACTTGATAATTTGCATACACAAACATTGTATGATCATAAAAAAACATTGACTATTAAATAAACTTAGAATAATTTACATTTTCTCAAACTGCCCTAAATATGGGACATTCTGGTTGTAAAAATCTTGTTTTTAAGGTTTTTCCTACACAGCTGATTTTGGACTTGCAGGTTTTACAGTTTTTGGGTCTTACTTCATCTTCCACACAAATGTCATGTTGTTTGCGTGTGGGTGTTTGTGACATTACTTTCTGTGTCAGTTCCATCTCTAATAGTTCAGGAAGTAACTTATATGACTAATTATAATGATTCCAAAAGTCGCCCACCTTCAGGACATTTCCGTTTGCTAGCAGTGGCTGGCTTGGCCTTCTTGCTCCTGGTGGACCCCCGACTGCTGATCCCACTGAGGACAGACATGGTGTCATCGTCCCCTCTGGCCTGCAGGGAGTTCCTGTAGGAGATGAGGGGCAGCCAACAGTCCTCTCGCTGCAGGGCCATCTGAACCGTCATGAAGCGCTCCAGGTATGTGTGACTGTACAAGTGACAAAATGCAACAGTCACACTCAGGAACTTGTGAGAAAACTCCTCAGCTTCATGCTTAACACAATCAGACACACAAACTTACACTGTTCTCTTGTCCTGCCGAAGTAGTTTGCTGGAGAACTCGCTCAAGACATCCAAGAAAGAGAGATTGAGAGGTGGACTCCCTGGTCCTTGGGGACTCGGTTCCTTAAAAGCAAACTCAATTCCATCCCTGAAACACAGAGAGAAATAATGATTTGCCTTGCTCATTCAAACCGGCTGTCATAGTAAGAACTGGATTGTAAAGCTGTAAAGCATTAGGCCTCGTCTCAGGATGGTTACTTACTTATGCAACATGGCAATAGCCTCCCTGGTCTTCACCTGGTCCAAGCCAAAAGTCAAGGAGAAGCGTCTGGCGAGCTCTTTTATGCCACAGAAGGCTGATGTTGAGCGGTCGACATTGAAGCCAAGTTCAGACAACATCTCATTGAATAACTATAAAAGAAAACCACAGAAATGCACTTCTTTTAACCTTCTCCAAAGACCATCATCTTCCTGTGTTTACGTGGTACACTGGATCAAGCTTTTGTATAACTGATGCCTTTTAAATTACCATCAAAGTCAGTAAATACTTCATCTTTTGTTTTCGTTTGCTGGCATCTACTGATGTGTTCCGTAAAGAAAAATAAGCAAGGCATTACTTATGTCAGAGAGTCTTCACTCTTACCGTTTGTAGGCTCAATACAAGTGTCTTTGCACATTGTATCTTGTCGATTTGTCTTGTTTTACTCATCGTCTCCTTGATGATATCTCCGTAGTCATTATAATACTGAGGAAAGAGGAAAAGAATGCTGTTAGCAAGGAGAGCAGGGTAGGAGGAATATTTACAACTCAATTAAAATGATATAAAACCTACCCTCATGTACTGTTTGAATACGTCTGCACCGGTGTTCATTTCCACCACATTGAAAGTGATTAATTTACAGTAGGCAGCTAGAAGGTTTCTTCTCTTGTGCAGAGCCTCGATTTTACTGGCTTCATCATCCTGCTGTCCATCTGGAAAATACAAAATAATAAATAAAAACAATCAGTAGTAGTCCATGCTTTGTCACTTTTCACACTTCTGGCTGGCAATGCTGAGCGACTCTGACCTGTGCTGTTGTTGTCATCATCCTGATCAATGAACACTTGATCTAGGATGAAGTTGAGCAGATCGGCCTGCAGAGAGGAGTCTGGCATAAAGACCAGAGGCTCCAGTTGTTCCCGGCCTGAAGACATAATTTGGTGACTGAAGATCAGTAGGAGATCACATAGAATGGTGAAGGCCTGAAATAAACACAACACTTAAGCATTGATGAACATGTTCAAGTCATGAGTGGCAATGTAGAAAAATCATGAATAAAAGAGCTGTCCTTCCAGCATAACCCACCTGCTCTTTAACTGCGTTGTTGATGCCGTTTAGGTAACGCTGACACATTAAGCAGAAAGCTCTCATTTGCTTGCTCAAGGTCACCATGTCACCCTAAAAGGAACAGATATTCAGTTAGTATTGATTAGTGTTCGATTCTTTTTAGCAGTCGAAAACACAAGATAAAACACAGTAAGTCAGTATCGTAGTTTTACCAGCTGGACTTCATATAAACTCATGTTTGCTACTGACTGAAACCTTTAGCTGTCAGTGAGTGCCTTAAGATGAAAACACTAAGCTTTCTTTATGCATTTTGCGAGTTTGACAAGATGTGTAAATAGTACTCTAAAATTCATTGTGTCTGCAAGAGCCATGCACATAATGCCTTATGTACACTTTGCATATCAAATAAATAATTCAACCTTTTTAAATCAGAATCAATAAGAATAGTAGTAGTAGTAAAAATGTAGTGTAGTAACAGTTGCCCCATAGTAGAATGCAATAAAATAATATATGGTAAATGGTAGCTATATTTGTCATGACAATAGACAAAATAAGTGCTATGTGAAAAATATGTGAATACCTTTATTGAGCTGCCGTCTGAAACCTTTGCTAGGTGCCACAGAATGATGTAATGTGTGCACTGCAATGAATGAATCACAATCTGTGGGGAAAGGAGGAAAACACATCAGAAGAGCCATTTATTTACTTAAATAACCAGATTACTCAGATACAATCATTTACATACAGAGTAGTAACCATATACAGTCTATGGTAGTAACCTTAATATTAATCAGTGATGCAAGTCGATTATTCCTCCCTCACCCAAACTTCACTACGTTCTCTCATATTTACTATTTATTTTATTATTTGTTACTTTCCCTGTATGTCATGTCATTTTCATTAGAAACCAGTTCCCGTGATCCTCTGATAACAGAAACCAAGTCCCTTGTTCAAAAGAAGTGTACGAAATTGGCTTACTGGAGGAAACCCACTGTAACCTGGATACTAATATAAGTGCATGTACTATATTTGCACTAATTAACTGAACATGTTGGTTGACATTATGGGAGAAGTTTCTGACAAAGTGAGTCTGCTGTTACCTGCTCAGGCATATCCCCGTTCTGCAGACCGGTGTTCAGCAGCCGGTAGATGCTGGTGAAGAGATCCCACTTAGAGAGGTCATGTGCACTGGAAACAAAAAGAAAACAAATTATACACAGTTAATATGTAGTTCATAGTTCACACAAATGCCATTAGTTACATCTTCCCCCTTAAAATAAAACCAAAATTGACCTAAAATGGCGGATAGTGTATCTGAAAATGTTAACATGTTCTTTACTTGTGGAAAGCGCTGATCTTCTTGAGTGTGGATAGAACCTGGTAGGCATCATCCTCATCTGGTTCTTCACCCTGACAAACAAGAGGTCAAACCTTGTCAAACCCTGACATTCATTGTATCGGAGTCGCCTGTGAACATTCTTTCATGCTATCCACACAAAGGAAAACTCCAACAGCCCCCACCTCCTGCAGGAAGTCCTCCAGCAGTCTGTTAAACTTGTCCACCAGCTCGTCGAGCAGCTGGGAGCGGGCGATGTTCACGCGGTTGAAGATGGTGAACTCTTCGTTGGAGAGATAGTGGTAGGTGGTAGAGCAGGCCTCCAGGACCTCTATGTCTGTGTGCTTATCCTGGACCTCCCAGATTTGCCGCAGCAAGGCATCCAAATGCTTCACGAGAATACGAAAACACATGTTTACCTGATGCCGCATGCTATTTACAAATTGCACAATCAAGAACAAATGTAGAGACTGACAAACCTTTTCCAGACGGCCAGTTGTGTAGATGTCAAGATCAAAGTACTTTGGTATTTGTAGCAAATTGGTCACCTTATCGATATCAACACAGTACTAAAAGAGATAAAAGGTAAAATGGTTAAGAATCAAACCAGCCTTTGTTCTCTGTTTGATTCAGTGCGTGATAAAAGTAATCACCTTTGCCAACAACAGAGGCAGCGCGACTGCAAACATCTCTGTGATCCGTGTCCGATCATCCAGCTGCGTTTTCTTCTCCTTCGCAGTCAGGACCTTTTCAATGCACATAAATCCAACAATTTAAATAACATGAAATCATTCAACCATCAACCCTCTCTATGTGGAGCCTGATGACCACACACTCACCCTCTTCCCTGTGCTTCTGCCGACAGGAGGGTGGCACTCACAGGCCTGCCGGATGGCACAGAGCATGATCTCCACCAGGGCCGTCTCCTGGCCATCAGTCAGTGCTAAAGATGGCAGACGTAGACAGTTAATATCGTCAAAAGACTCAAATTACTACAACAACCAAAGATAAATCTGAGCCGCTTATTTAAACAAAGGGGATGTTTACCCTCCTCTCCTGCCGCGGGCTCGTCCAGCAGCAGGCTAATCATCGTCTCCCAGTCCTTCAGCAGCTCGGAGCCACACTCCCACAAGCTATCCACCAGGTAAGCCCCGTGCTCATGGAGCTGTAACACATAAAATTGTTAAATGTTATTAAATCAAATAAAAACATAAAGTAGATTCCTTGTTTTCGGGAAACCATTTGATTTATGGAATTGTAATGATCTTATCTCACAGAAAACTAAAAATAAGATCTGAATAGTAGAATCAAAGTGTTCTTTAGATGGACAGAGGCTGGTTACCTCGCTCTCCAAGAAGAAGAACACAGTAGTTTTGATAAGGCCTCCATTGAGGCTCTGCCTGCCCCTCCTGGGTAATCCCTCCTCCTCAGGGCCACGGTGGCTGAAGAGCCTTCAATAACAAAAACAAGGCTTATTGAAAATGTATTGTGAAGGTGGAATAAACATCTGCTCTGCCTTCAGTCACTTTGAGGAGAGATAATACATGGGGTGTCACACACATAAAGACAAAGAGTCACATCGCCAGTTTTTTTGATTTCACAGGTTTTCCAATTAGTTTTTATATTAAAAGAATAACAAAGTACCTTTCCACTGTTTGACTGCTAATTGATTGTAAAGCTAGAGGTTACATGGATATTCCACATGGATTCTGCAATGCAATTTCTATAAGGCAGCGTTTCCCCTATATACAAATAGCGGCGGCGCAGCGCTCCTCGCTCACATTCTGCTGGGCCCACGTGCCTTAATACCGCTGCTATGACTCCATCCTAGGGGACACACCGTAAGGATACCTTTTTAAGATGCTCTGTTGAAGGGGTTGTTTAATGGATTCAACATAACTCCTAATACATCTTTTCTACTTACTAAGTATATTTAAGGTTATCATACAAAGTCAACAGAACAATGTTAGTCTTCAACATGTGTTTTTGCTGCGGAACAAGAGAACATTTGGAATCCAAAGTTAGCTTATTTCATTTGAAGCAGATTATGAACCAGACTTCTGCAACACGCCTGACACCTAAATAGTTTAATATATAATAAATGTCTTATGTAACCACAAAGTAACGGTTAAATTGTTTCAAAAAACACTTACTTCTTGAAGAGAAATTCTCCTGCTGAAACAGCGATGGGTCGATGTGCCGAGTAAACCAGATGATAAACGCTCTCACAATCCTCTGCTGTCAGAACCTCATCACTACTCCTGTTAGAACAAATACATACTGTATTACTAATGGAGGCCAGCCATCAGAGATAAGACTAGGTAAATGTGTAAATGATTTGTTTAAAATATTAGGGAAAAACCATGAATATTCAAGCCATCAAAAATGTAATATCCTCCCTATTTTACACTCAGCTACTGTATTACAAATTCAAAAATAATAACCCCTTCCTTGAGCCACATATGTTGAATCCCAATTTGTAGTGAGAGTTGCCATGTTTACTTTAATGTGTATTGCCACATTATTCTTAATCATTAACCAAGATTACATGCAGAATGCCATTCAGGAGGAAAGGAGGTTACTCACTGCAGGACCAGAGTCAGAAGTTTAATGGCTTGCACTGCAACATCATATTCCTTGTCCAGAGTCATAGACACGATGCGGTCCTGTCAATGAGAGTAACTGTTGTTACAAAATCTTAACCGAAACATTAGTTGTCATATCATGCAAGGGTAATCTGAAGTTATCTGCATATAAAGATGCAACAAGTGAAGTGTAAAGCCTCTCAATTCCCCACATTTTTCATAGTGTTTAAGACTAACTGGCACTGAGGTGGTGCTCCTGCTGGCTCACCTTGAAGCGACTTGTGAAGAGCTCCAGTCGGGCGCCCAGCTCCCGGCTGTAGAACAGGCCCTGCAGGGCGCTCACACACTTCAGGCGCACTTCCCCTTGCTGGAGTGACAGGAGAAATACATAAATATCTACCCTATTTTGTTGTGAAAACTCAAATCTTACTTTACCATAAACCTAATTAAAAATGTGTATTACTTTTTAGCCCCAAACAAAATAGGGTGACTTGCTTTTTTCAATGCTAAGTCAAAATTTTGTATCAACTGTTGATACAGTATATAGACATAATTTGTAGTCTTTGTCTACTGTTTCTGCTGATATTGATGCATTTCTCTTTATGATTTGGATTGTAAACAAATCATATCATAGACTTATCCTAAAACAACTGAGAACACACGAGCACCACTGGTGCAGAACAAAGAGATAAGAGAGAGGAAACAGGGATATTTCTAATGTTACTACAGTCTCAAAAGAAAAATAATCCAATCATTAGCTGCTTTTCACAGTAAAAATATTTAAACAAGGAGGACTATGTGTGGCTTGTACTCTAACATCTATTGAAAGACAGAATTGGTTAGTTTGATTTAAACTGAGATTTGAAGTTGGTCTGAATTGTGACGATTTATGCGGACAGTTTTTTGTCACTTAATCAGCTTTGCTTCAGTAAAGATTATTAGTTTATTCACAAAACAGAGGCAGTCTGTGAGCTCACCTTGTCATGCATTGTCCAGCCAACATACTTCAGGTAGCTGTCGTTAAGGAAGGCGTCGCTGTACAGCTTCATCCACATTCCAATCTCCTCAATACAAATAGCTCGGATCTCAGCAATGGAATCACTGGCAAAGCACAACAGATTTTATTTAATTAGTCATTCATATATTATAAAATCCCATTATGAAAAGACAATTGTTCCGAGCTGTAAGAGCTTTGACTTAAAGGTCCCATGTCATGCTTTTCCGGTTATTACCCGTCCCTTTGTGTGTTATGAAGGTTTTTATGCATGTAAACGGTGTGCAGAGTCACAAACCCTCAAAGTACACCCTGTAGCGAGTAAAACTCTAACAGAGTTGGAGATTTATCTTCCTGGTACTAGGCCAAGTGGAAACGCAACCTTTAACGGGCTGCTGACGTCACAACCCTCTTAAACCGGGCTCCGCGCTGCAGTGGAAACGCGCCATAAGTGGCGTAACGACGACCCAAATGGACCCATTGGTCCAAATGGACCAATCCGCAGGAGCTCCAACAAGCCGTTTAGGACAGAGAGTGAATACACATACTATACAGAGACGCTGTATGAGAAACCAATGTGAGTTTGGAAAATTGCACAATATAAATCTATTCTAGTAGACCTCAACAATGGAATTATGATCAGTAGAAATGGCCATGTCATGGGACCTTTAAATCGTAAGGGCTTATAATAGTGTTAACATTTATTTCCCACTAGAGGGCGCCAAACGCCAGCAGTGAACACTGCAAGGTTCCTGTTGGACTATCGTGACAGGCTCCTCAGTGAAATCCCAGTCAGTATACAGTGTGTTAGTAAATCAATATTCACTTACCGATATCTGTGAACAAACACTCCTTTAAAAATTGCATTCATCATGTTCTCGATTTCATCTTGATTTTCTTGAAGCTGAAAGAAAAACAAAAAGGGATACTTTTTATTATAATTGCATGCAAATAGACAAACAAAAAAGATTGTGTGGCTTCTGAACCCTCAATGACGAAATACTAAAAGGTATGACTAAACGCTCTGTAAGAAGAGGTATTTTAGCTATGGGAAGCATAACATATCATTTCATGTGAAATGTTTGTATGTTTATATTTCTTCTCACCTCTTTACGCTTCTGTAACAGGAGCTCCAGCCTGTCATTGGCTCTCTTTGCAATGACCTTGTTCCTCTCCGCTTCATACTGTCTCTGCGTGTTGTCCATATTGATGCTCAGGTTGAGAGCGACGTTCACCAAGGCGGTCATCAACTTCATCGCTGCAGAACACCACAAAATTCAGGAAGGAAAACAACTTCTATGCAATTACAGCGTGCAAACCAAAATGCAGGACATTTGAGTGGATTGAAACTTTAAGGCCAACCTCCGAGTGTGCTTGTGTGTCTGAAGGCCCGGACCTGAGAGTCAGACAGGCCGGTGAGCAGTGAGATAATGGTGTCCATCATATACTCATCGTAAATGATGCTGTACTGGCACTGACGCACCAGAACCGCAATGAAGTCACAGAAGCTTATCCTGAACTTCTTCCACTGTGGCCCTGACATCGTTAACGGATAATCACCGCTGTCCTGTTGGATGAGAGCAGATAGATGATCAGATTCATTTCACTTTATATCTTCAACATGCTAGAAATCGGATTACTGTAATAGAGTGAATGAAACAAAGCCTGCTTCACCTCGTCAAACTCCTCTGTCATTTTTCGGATGATTTCAGAGTTCTGCATATTTCTGAACATCTCTCCACTCACAGCCCCTGTGGAAGGAATCAAACCAAAACAAGTTCAGCATATTCATTTTGTCGTTCAAGCCACCGAAGCTGCTACACATTTAGACTCATCCTGTCAGACACTTACCTTTACAACCAGAGCACTGAATGAAGAAGTTGATTAAGTCCAAGAGAGCAACATCCCTGTCCTGTTTGTATGCCTCGATCCAGTCATCAACAACAGACTGGAAAATAAACCAGACAGTTATTTTCTTATTATCCCAATGATATAAAGTCACATTGATCTATTATTGAGAGTGTTTTTGATTCCGATACAGAATAAGATCTTCCCATCACTAGCCCTAATACAATTACATTTAAAAAAGGGAGCCTGCAGCTACCACCCGTGTGAAAAAAATATGTGAACAACATTAGAAGATAAGAAGAAACCACAGTACAAGACATCCTCTATTCTCCATACTCGTGTTTACGCACCTGTGTGGCACTTTTCCCCATTTTCACCACCTCGAACAGCGTCATGTTCTCCATCCCGTTCTCCTGATGATGGCCGTTCACCCTGCCAGCACCGGGGGCCTTCCTTGCCCCCCCACCTTTGGCCTTATCTCCGGGCGCCTTCTTCCCCTTCTTGGCTGCCTGTTATGGATCAAATGTCAAATCAGAGATGAAAGTTTGTTATTGTGTTATCAGAACTCTCAATTCATATGTTTGTGTAGACTGAAAAGCTCATCAGTTTACTGGGAGTTGTGGGAGTTCCTGATCAGTCTAAATCACAGCTTCTGCAGAACATCCATTTAATTCTACACTGTTAGTCTTGGGATCTGGGCCAGGGTTTTTCATGCCTTTCCCCCGAATGCATGTTGCGCTTGGCTCAAGAGTCTCTGTGACCCGAATTAGACAGACAGATATGTTAAAGGTGTGAAGTGAAGACCAAAACCATAGAAAGAAGAAGAAACGTACCATGCCCTTTGCTGTCTTTGCATCTTTGCCATCAGGATCCTCAAAGTCAGTATCTGAGGACCACTGAGATTCTGCCTCTCTGTGAACAACAGAGTAATTAAAATCACTAAACAGATTTTTTTTTATAGTTTTTGTAGCTTTACATGACAGTGTACATGCATACAAACAAATAAGAAACATTCAAATACATTTTTGATTTAGGAATATATATCCAATGATGCACTGCTTACTGAGAAAATTGAAAGTCTGTGTGCAATTCCTGCGCTGCTATCATTTCTTTAACATTTTCTGGATCTGGTGGACTGAGTGCTTCTGCTGCGCTGTACACCAAGCAAGAAGGAATCTGCACCTGGAAAAAAGATCGATGAGAGGAGTTAGTTGATGAATGAGGACACCGACCCTGGCTGCAGTACCTCACATACAAATCAGTACATCTGATACAGGTCTCGGATTTAAGACTGAGTGTAATACTCAGGACCAAGGAAGAAGAGAACATGTTTGTTTATATTGTAAGAAATACAAATGACCCGTGATGCACCAGACATGAAACAGCAGTCTAGCTACTCAAGAAAAAAATCCCTATGTATGCAAGTGACTGCTTTCCTCTAGGCATACAGTTGATTGTAAAATATTTTCATGAACATAACGGTGTTCTTGTTAATTGTCCCCAACTTCTAATTCAACATTTAATCCTGTGGTGGAGGATGCCCTCAGATCTTTATTTCAGTTTCAGTATCAATATATACTATAAGTAGCCAAAAGCAAAAGTATTCATTAAGCAGAATGGACCATTTATTTATGACCTTATAATATTACTAGACAATTATTATTATTACAGGTGTAAAAAATATGTACATCACTTAAATGAAGCAGTTGGTCCTTCATTTTATAATGCTCGGTAGCTTAATGTATCATTATAAGATATCATAATTTGCTTGTTGTAGTCTAAAACTGAAAGGTTAATAAAGCTCTAGTAGGACTAAAGTTGCGAATAAAGTACAATATTTTCCCTTTAAAGTTAGGTAAAGAAAAGGTATAAAGTAGCATAAATTGAATAATTAGATAAAGTACAAGTACAAAAAAATAACTAAAATAAAATAAGAAGGTAATAAAAACCAAATTTGTATTAGATAAATAATTTAATTGAAATGTTACCTTTCGTTTTTATAAATAATTTCTTTATATCTTTCTTTCTATATATATTTTACTCTGTATATGCACCTGTCAATGTTTTGTGTGTAATAATATTTGATGTACATTTACATTTTCTTGAATAAAGGGGGACATTAAAAAAAGAAGGAAATTATTCGAGTAAATGTACTCCGTTACATCAGGAAATACTGTGATAGAAGGGAAACCTGTGGGGGCGTGTTTACACAACACTGGCACATTAAAACTGTGACGGGCAATCCCAAAATGCCCATGTCAACACAACATGACTGTCCTGTTCTGAAAAGACGGGGGGCTGACTCTGGATCTCATGACCATAAATAGGAATGCGTGCTGGGTTCAAGTCCCTCAATAACGATCGTTACTTTTTAAGACAAGAAATGCAATATCCTCATGGGCATTTAGTCCAAGTCATTGAAAAAAAATAACTCCAATGTTACTTCGAATAAAAACCAAGTTATTTCTGACACATCTCTGACAGCCAGTGTTGATACTTCCGAACTACAAACGCACCTACAGATGTTTCATCCCGAGCTGGTCTGTGATTCCCTGATCGCTTCCTGACGAGCCCCGTATCTGTACGACGGCCGAGCAGCTCGCTGGCTAATACGAGCTAACCTCACTCAATGTGATATTGGCCAATACATTATCCTGTTAGCAGCCTTCAGACCCCCTTCTTTACTATTCGCACCGAGCTACTAACTCAGAACTGGGCTTGACTTGACTGGGATTGTGATACATGTTCAGATCAGTTGCTAACTTGCCTAGCATTAGCTGTAACTAGCTGGCTAACGGGACCACTATTTAGCAAACACTAGCTGGAATGCTACCTTGACTTCAATAATCACGTTGATTTTAATGTATTCTGGTACTGTATGATGAACGTGTGTTAACACACACTTAAACACATGTGTTAAGGGCCTGGTCAGCAAGCCATTACAGCAGGATCAATGACAAACTCCATAATGCTAACGTTAGCTAGCTATCCGCCATTTTACAACTTACTTACCTCGTTTAAATCAAAGACGGATTCAAACCAAAAAATCCAAACGTTTCGGACTTTGCAAAGAGAAGACTTTCTTTAATTTCTTGCACAAACTGTCATTTCCCAAAACTCCAGAATAAGAGTTGTATTTGCTAGCTAACGTTGAGAAGCTCCTCGGTGGCTAACCTAGCAAGGTACAGTTTGTATTTTCGTTGTTATGCATGTAGCGCACACACACCACCTGTCGGTAAGTCTGGGACGTGCAGGTGAGAGGAGACAGTCTGTCGCCATTCAAACACTGCTTCTAACTTTTTTCAAGTTTCCAAAGCTTACTGTCTCAATGTGTAGGAAAATATCAATTTAAAACAAAAACCAACAAAGTCTGAGATTAATCTGGATGGAGACATACTGGAACTACCTAGATTTACATACCATCAATTAATATTGCATGTAAACATGTAGATACAAATCTTATTTCACATGTAATTTAAAGAGATGTCGTGATAAGATAAATACATTTAGGCCTACGTTAAAGTGGAGTCACATATTATATATGTAGAAATGCTGGGCTGATAAACTGATCATTTGACAGACATACATTCCTGTCTCTGTAAGATTTGTGCTCAGTTGCCTGGTGGGGACTTATTTTGTTTAAAGACTGAATGCATAACAAACAGCTAAAATAAATGATTGCTGTAATACATACATTATCTTTGGTTAAAAAAATATCCTTACTTCTGTTTTAAGGTAGTTAACCATGAGATGTTTGACAGGCATTGTCCATTTTATTTATATTGCAAAACACATCTATGAGTTTCAGCACAAATGTCTCAGAACAAGTTTAAAATATTTCTATTTTTTATTTATTTGTATTTATAAGACTTATCATTTTCTCTGTCTGAATTAATATATAGGCTATAGAATTCGGATTTGCCCAGATAAATATTTTCTAATCTTTACAGATAATGACACCAATATATGTTTTTATGAAATGGTTCAGCTACATTCACAAACAAAGCAAACCATTGCAGGAAATTAATCTTTTAAAAGGTTTAACTCCAATATTTGACATTGTATGTAAGTTTAGTTGGATTATATAAATAGCTCTAGTAATGTTAGTACTGGTTTTCCTTAAAAAATTCTATAAATCAGTCAAATTTGCTATAGAAGGCACTGGACATGAGCATTTCAATTTTTCTTTATTGTTATATTTTGGTTGGTCAGTTTTAGGTAGCTACTATGACCATCTTGAAACTGTATGAACATCCATACTTGAACAATGTTGACTGGCCTCCAGACTAGAAAAGTGTTAATATTGCGACCTAGTGATACGGATAACTTTTATTTTACTCTAGTTATTTAAAGGCTATTTGTTGGACTCTATTGGAGACAGTCAGCTCTTACCAAAGTTCTGCTATGAGATGCTTATTGATAATATTGTGTTTACTGCTAGTGGAAGTATGGAAATAACGTAATTAATAATTTGCAGTACACTTTCCTTAATGGATGTTTCTGGTAATAGGGTAGTGAGTTAAAGGAACAGGAAGTCAATTGGGGTTAAATTCTCAGTTTTTTACCCAGAACCCTCTAGTGGATACATCTGGAGAGAGCCCTTATATGGTTTGCTGTTTCTTGAAGTGAAACCTGCTTGTTATAAAGTTGCACAAAGTCAATTAAAAAACACTTCATAAGAAAATAATCATGGATGAAAAATCATGTCTCTTCACACGTTTGACAGCTTTGACATTTTATTGTTCCATTAATCATATTTTACAGGTTTTGTAAGCAGTAGCAACTTGAAAAGCGACCAAACTGTTAGTAATTACGACTTTTTCTATAATCCATGACATATTCTTTTTCTTTTACATCAAAGTGTATGTATACAGGAGGATCCATTAAGAGACATACAGGGGATTGGAAGATGTGACAGAAAGAGACTTGATGTAGGGCGGTGTTGAACACGCAAAAGTACAGTCACACATGAAAAGCAGAGAAAAGGTCTAAAGCTCTGGCGGGCCACACTTGGATAGGGGTTTGTTTTTTTGCTGGCGAGGCTTCATCTACATGAACTCGTTGAGGAAACTATTGACGGTCCCTTCAGGTGTCTCCTCCAAAGGCACGGCCAGACAATAGGACGGCACCAAGAGCTGGTCAGGATCCTTGATCTCATTTTCAACCTCTGTCAGGCTGTTGGAAAGAAATGAAAAATGACTTGGAGGTTTTTTTCGAAGGACAATCATTAAAGCCTGTGCCGATAACAGATACTAGAGGGTTTTTATTTCCCTAAAACATTTCACCAACCTGACAAAGAATGATGAGGACTCGTGGAAGAAGAAGCTCCACACAGGCAGACAACCCATGGTTACAGACATGGAGTAGTGGCCTGAAAAAGAGAGAAAACATGTCTTTATGACCTCTGTAAAAAAGACAGATTAGTCTACGTATCATTTTAAAGTATTTCTCTCACCCTTCAGGTCCGCCGTTGAACCAGTCCAGGTAGTGACTTTCAATCCCTCCCCTTCAATGGTTGGACTTCCACTGTTGGCCGTAGACATGAACGTGGCATCATCAGGAACGTCCAGGGGGTGCATGGTGCAATGCAGTGTCTTTTTCTCACAGCTCTTGTTTTTGCTGTCAATCTCGTAGAGTATCCCCTGACGCACATTGGTACAGATTCAGACATCAAAGGCGCAACACAACATCAAGCAAGCTTTTCTTTAAAGGGAGAAACTAGTTACCTCGTCGAAGAACATCAGCAGATCCAATCCTACTGATGTGTTCATGGGGTGGCTCTCGTTTGACCTGAACCGTAGTTTCTTGCCCATTGAATCGTAGGTGAACGCACCATACCCCTTTATATCCCCCTTAAGGGCAAGCTGGTGTGATTCAGGAAGAGACAGTCAGAGAGAAAGGGTTAAAAGCAATGTCTTTAAAATGCTTTAAAATAAAGTGCTACAAGAACAACAGGCCTTTAAAGACGCATTTAAAAAAAACTCACCACGGACATGAATCCTGTCATATTGGGTGCATCTGAAAGAAAACAGTGTCAGTTAGGTCCTAAGAAACAATAGATAAGATACTTTTTTAATCTTAAATAACCATGGCCTTTTTTACTCTTAAGGCACATAGGACATTTGGTGATCTTGAAAGCTACATAACATACGAGCAACTAAGAAGAATAAGAAAAATAACCAAAAAGATGAAACTGTAAAATTCTTACGACAAGGATGATGGTGGTGATCTGCATTGGTGGTGGCAGACAGGCACATGAAGACGAAGAGCGTGATAGCTGCATACATTTTACCGGTTTAGAGAGGGACTCACTAAATCAAGTTGGAGATGGCAAAACTCAACCCTAAGCGCATCTACCTTTCACTGAAATGACTGCAACTTTTATAGGAATAGAATCCTATGTAGCCAATACGTGTTGCGCAAAAAGGACCCAAGACTTCAAACATCAAGCTGTCTAAACAATTAAGACCCAGCTGGTGGTGACCCAACAGAAAATATCTAAAGCTATCTTTTCCTTTTTGATTGTGCAGCTGTCCTCCTTAGATGTTTTTGTACGTCGGGATGAAATGGGGACAATTATAGAGGTTAATCAAGGCTCTTGTAGAGCTGTCTCTAAATAATGTATTTTTAGCATTATTTAACTGTATGATTAGTGTTACCAGCTTCTTATTTAAAATGAGTTTATGGTTAAGAGCTATTTACTGAAGACCTACAGACAAAACTTAAAAAAGGCCTTGTCTGTCGTTGTCTGTGAGGAACTGAAACCTTCCTTTCAACTATGAGTCTCTGTGATGACTCCATATTTTATGTCACCTTTGGTCCAACTCCTTCTCACTCTTCTTATTTGTTGCAAGCACGGATAGTTGCATGCCCCTAAAGACCTTTAAAGTCCCCTCTATACAAGTTTCAAAACATCTAAAATACTAAATAATACATATCTATATTTTTATACCACAAACATGAACAATTACCTTTTTTACACCTCATCTCACATTGAATAATCTAAGGTGTATGTCTATTTTATGAATATGTTTTTGTAAATTGTAGATTGGAACATGCTACGCTTTTCAAGTAATTGTGATGTTGCAAAATCTTATATGGATATTATTTCTTCAACCTGAATTTGAGGTGAGCACTTAGTGAGCAGCAGATTATTGTGAAAACTATTTTTTTACTGTCAAAGTAGAACAAACAAAAACACAAATCAAACCCTACTTTACATTTTTTTAGATGTCTTATGTCTGGGGTCTTCATTTCATAATTTTATACTATTACATGTACATTTCTTTCCAGTTAGAGGGCACTTCTTTTTGGGAGAGGAATCAAATCCCATCAACTTTATTTGATGTATTCATTCAATAAATATGTTTTTTTATTTGTATTAAGAAATTAAATTAACATCTACCTGTGTAATTGGTTTAAAACCCTTGGTACTGAAACATAAAATATTGGCGAAAAACCTTCAGGTGTATGCATAATGTCTTCTAATATATAGATGAACAAACACGTTTAAAAGTATGAAGCCCTACAAAAGAGTCACGGCCAGCAGTGAATTGGGCCACCCTCCTCAAACACCCTCGCCCTTTCTTAAAAGAGATCCAAACTAAATATAAATCATGGGGAGTTTATAACAGGTCACACGCCGGATCAAAATGTGTTGTTGTCATAAATAAACTGTGTGCAGCTGTCTTTTGTTCTCCTTCACAGCTAAATGTCCCTGGCTTGACCATTTTCTCAACTCTATCACCTTGGATGTTACTGCTGTCTCAAATGTATTCTATTAGAACAGAAACAAATATATGTGTATTTCATGTCTATTTTGTTATCTTTGATCTGTTTAATGTGCAGGTTCTTTCTTCCTCCTTTTTCTTCTAAAAGGCAGAGTTTATGTTGCAACTTATAAAGAAAAAGAGAAAAAAAAAGGCAGTTTCCAGTGCAACTGAATTGTCTCTGCATTTAAACATAGCATTAATATGAGAATGTAAAATGAAATATCATGCTGTTGTCTTTTTATTAAATGAAATAACAGTTCCTTAAATGCTTGTAGCACTGGTTTCTTCAAAAGAATCTCCATGATTAAAAAAGAAATAAGAGTAAGGGTCCCTGGCTTGAATTTAACTTATTTATACATTCTATATTTTTTATATTTCCTATTACAAGGAACCACAGAAGTTGCAGATATATCTTTTTTTAATGATTTTTTATTTAATCTCGGTGCACTATGCTTTGTAGATCTTTTTCATTAACCTTTTTATTCAATAATTCACTTTTGAGTTTTACCCATAAAAGCTTTTTTTTCTAGTTGCTGTGCTATTTTCATTTTATCAATTGATTTGAGTTATAACAGGTAAGCACAACCAAGGTGGACAGACAATAACTGTTTTAATTATTTCTGAAACATTTGCTACACATTTGATCCCATTATTAGTATTTTCAAATATCACATTTGACATATTAATATACGATAGCTTAGTAGCCCTTTTATCGAGACCGTTTTACGGAAATTAGCAGGAAACTTGTGTATGTAACGTGATGAAAATATATCTAATTTACCACAAGCCTAATAAGGGAAGCAATCTCTATAGTGCTGTTATTGAGGAAGTCTCAAACAAAACTAAACAGAGGCCTGAAACCACGATGAATGAGACTGAAAATAGACTGAGAGTAAACCGTACACGTCACAATGGAAATTTAAAATTACTGTATGAGGGAAATACACGAGGGGGGGGGGGGGGGTTGAGAAAATGAGGGAAGCCCTTCCCCTTATACAAGCCTTCCTCATTTCCTGATGTATTATGACAGCTCAAGAAGCACTCAGCATTTTCTCTTTCTGAGAGGAAGTCAGCTTGTTCATAAAACCATGACCCACCCACTGACCCTAAGTGTGTTATTTTACAGCTTCTATAAGTCCTAACTCCTCCAAGTGTGTGTCGGTGTGTTTTTTTGTATCTTGATTGACTAATTATGGCAGCATTTCATTATAAGCAAAACACTTTTTTGTATCACCTTTATTTATTTCAGAGACCTGAAAATAAAGTGCGTATATACAACATCAGAAAATGTCGATCCAGTCAAAAAAGCAGTTAGCAAACATGCAAGGAAGCAGCTAGCAATGCCTTATAAAGGAAAACACAGGTACAGTATATGCTGATGTCTTCTGCATGTACAGTATTTGTTCACATGTATGGCATTGACATCTGTGGATAAAGGGTATTGAAATGCAAAAATGTTTTTCTTTCAGAGTTTGCCACAAACTTTGGATAAGACATTTGGAGGTCCTCATAAACAGTCTGTAACCTGAAGAAGATTTGTCTTATGGTGGCACACATACAAGTATTTGTTCTGAACTTAAAGACTGACATTACAATGTTCAGGTCGAAAATAAATCATGGTTAAAGCACAAGTCAAAAGGGGACTAATAGAGATCCCTGTTGGACACCTTTAAGAACTTTTATTCTTTTCCCCTCCTTCACATTTTTCAGCCAAAACCCAATATGTTTGTGTAGTGTAAAAATTCATTATTGTAATCTAAATTAATAAGTGATTGAAATCGATGTAATATTAACATACATGAAATGTGGTTGCTTCTTCACAGCAATGATGTTTAAAAGAAGCTTTTCATTTCAACTATGCATAACAATTTGGCGCAATACATTGTTAACACTAATAATTCCGTACTTTTGAATACTATATCATTGATACAACTATAAGTAAAAAGCAACTGCAGTTTATTTGAACAGATTGGCTGACAAATATAGGGGGATATAGGTTAACTGCAGTAAGAAACTGTATGACGGAGATAAATCATAGTAATGCATTACAGAGTGAGCTTTGAACCCTGCTTAACTTATTGTAAAACTGACAACCTCTGGCCTCAGCTGTGCAAATTAACCGTACAAAGAACCGTCTACACTCTCCTGCTGCCCACTGATATGCCAAAGTGAAACTATCACCCACACCACAAAGAGGTAGGTGCAAACCACCAGCTTTCGGGTGAAGAGGAATTTATGCAGATTTTTTGATATTATGAAACGGATTGCATAAGGTTTATCTCAGAGGAAATTTGACAAAAGATCTCATCTTGTTTTGTTTGTTTCAGTCACACTGTAACTTTTCTCACCACAATAAGATATGCATAATAAGTAATCCTCTTTATTTGTCACCTGATCCTAATGTAAGCTCTTACAACAAGCTTGATTTTTTCTCATTTGTGGTGTCATTCTTACAGCGTGAATTGGAGTAGGTTGTAAGATAATTAAACCTAAGTACAATGACACTCTTCCTGCACATAATCAGGGTAAAAATAAAACAGGTATACACAAGTGCAACGTAAAGAGAAGGCCCCAGTGACAATAAGACCATCAGAATGATAAATCAATCAAATACATGGAATCAAAGCGCTGGAATGTAAATACCAGCAAGAGCATTCAAATATGATCAATAATGTAGCTAGGTTAAAGAGGACATATTTTTTGAACAGTGATTAAACTTACACCAGATGAATAAAAACACAAATTATCCACATTTTGAACTATACTTCTTCAAAGTTAATTGATCCATGAACACACATTTTAATGAACATAATTCTATTTTCATCATGACGACGACAGGATATCCCCCCCAGTAGTAATCATTTTGAATGTTGGGTGACTTCCATGGTAGCACGCTTTAGCTTTATCTCTGGTTGGGAATTCACCTCCAAAGATTGGTCAACCTCCTTGTGGTTGCACCATTTTCTGGAAGTAAAGTGTTATTGAAAGTATAATGCATCTTCGTTTTTTTTCATGAAGATGCATTATACTTTCAATAACACTTTCCATTATACTACCAGGAATAGTACAGTAAATGTAGAGGTAGCTTACACAGAAACAGTTTATGAAACAGAACAATTCAGTATCACTTCATTTGGGAACCAAAAGCATCAAAACCAGAAGACCATGAAAATATCAGGCGACAGATCATGCAAAACTCAAATTGAAAACACTTGATTCAAACTCAAAAAAAAGAAACAAAGGTTAGTTATTGCAAATTACTTTTCCTGTAGTCCACACAAAAAACAAGATATTAAAGCAACATATTTTCAAGCTTGTTTGGTTGGAATATGGCATGAAAACAGAACAGATCAATACAATTTATTCTTAATTATTTTCTTCATAAATGATGACTCTGCATAGCACAAGTGATGCTTCGGGATTCCAGTAGATGGATTCCTTTCTTTTGCCCCAGATCCAGAAAACACACATTTTCTGTATGTCACTGATAATATCATCATCATCTTTATTTGAACATAACTTTTAACAAACAAGTTACATAGTGCTCCACATAGAGCAAATAAAGAGAACATCAATAAAAGTAAAACCATTTGATAAATAAAGACATTAGAAACAAGTGCCATCTAATCAGCAGCAATCTAAATCAGGAGAAGGGCTATAGTTAAATCTTCTATTAAGATGCTCTCTCCCATCTGGTTTTAAGACTGTATAATTCATTTGAAATCAAGAGTAAAAATAGTCTAGAACGTGTTGACTTTGGTTACATAAAGTGCCTGGATGGTCTTGAACTTTTCAAATTGTTGTGAAAATAAGATAGAAGTGATAGTGTTTGGACCCACTGGTGGCCAAAATGCCCCGCTTGTGCTTGATTCTCTGGTCCCATATATAAAACCCAATGTTACAAATCTTGGTGTACAGATTGATCGGGATTTTAAATTGGATAAACAGATTAATTCTGTTGTAAAATCCAGCTTTTGTCAGCTACACATTTTTACCAAAGATCAAGCCTTTCCTTTCTTTTAATGACTTTGAGAGGGTGATACATTGTTTTATCACAACTAAACTTGACTACTGTAATGCCCTCTAAGTTGGAGTTAGCCAGGCTTCCATCTCCCACTTACAGCCAGTTCAAAATGCTGCTGCTCGCCTTTTCACGAGAACACGCAAGCGCGAGCACATTACACCTGTACTGGCTTCTCTACACTGGCTTCCAATAAAGTCGAGTCGATTTAACATTTTTTATTGTTTGCCTACAAAGCCCTTAATGGTTTGGCCCCACCTTACCTGGCAGAACTCCTACAACCTTATACATCCTCACGGTCACTGAAGTCTGCTGACAGATTCCTCCTTGTGGTCCACGGGGCCTTTGCTTTAGCAGCTCCCAGGCTCTGGAACCCCGATCAGACTTGCTCCCTCTTTGCCTGTTTTTAAATCTCGTTTAAAGACTCACTTATTCTCCCGTGCTTTTGCAGACTACGTATAAGACTTATCAGTCTGTGCTTTTAAATTGTTTTTTTTAGTTTCTTGTCTTTTATATTGTTTTTACATCATGTATGAAAGTTTTTTCAGTTTGTGGCCATAAGTATGGTTTTATTGTGTCGTGTTTTTGCATTTGTTTTTTGTCCGAGTGGTTTTGTGTAAATGTATGTATGCTGCTTTTATATATATTTATTGATGTACAACTCTGTTATGCTATATAAATAAATTTGGATTGGATTGGAAATAAATAGATGCATACGTAAAAAACAGGGGGATAAGAATTGCCTTCATGTCAAGAACTCTGAAAAAACACCTACTTCCAATAATGACAGTCAGGGATGATAACAGTTGTGATAAGAGGAAACTTTAAAACTTTTTTTTGTTTAGTGAGATTCAGTGAAACTGTGGCAGTCATTACTAATGTCCATCATGAGATTTCTCAAATATTCCCTTAAGATGCGCAGTCAAAACGTTTCCCTGTTGAAAAAAAGTTTCAGATTTCAGACATCCCACTTTCACCGTCATGACCATGTGATGACACTCCACAGGAAGAAGACAATTTATCTGTGTGTGTTGTCATTGTTTGAGTGTGCAGTAATACTCATTGCTGTAATTGTGAAGAAAATGTGTCCCTTAAAGAGAAGAAAAACTGAATATAAGCATGCAGGGGAATACAAAAGTGCCAATTAGATCAAATTAAGATTTATGTTCCATCCTTATCTGATTGTCACTGTGACATTTCACTTTAAATATGCTGGAATAAATAACCTCACTATGTACTAAAAGCACAAAATGTTAAAGTGTTTATTATAGAAATTCAAATTGCAGACTATAACTACCTAAACATTTATTCCTCGCTCAAGAAAACACTTTTTCCCAAAGTAGAATCATTTCTGTATAACTCGCTTCCCCAACTCACCTTTCTGAATGAATCACAGGCCACAGGATGCTGAAACAGAGAGAGAGAGAGAGAGAGAGAGAGAGAGAGGAAGGAAAACAATAAAAAAGCCCAGCAATGCAAGAAACTGAAACTAAGACATGAAAGATATATATACAGTACACACGCCTTACTATAACATGAAGCTATCTTACTACTGTTCACTGCTCCTCCAAGGTAAGACCATCTTGTAAATATAGATATTCTCGAAATGAAAAGTTTAATTGTTTGAGTATTTGTCTATATAAGTATATATATATATATATATATATATATATATATATATATACACAAGGTATATATTTTTGGTTAGTGTATCATGTGAGCATTTAAAACAAACGACAGCAGGCTATTTTCTTGAAAAGATGCACAGTGGTGTTTATGGTATTCAAAACATAGGGAAACATTTGTAGGTAACATTCTGTTTTTATTTCTTGAACACACTTCTAAATGTATGTCAGACAGCTGCAGTGATTCTGTATATGCATGATAACATCTAATGACACTTCTGCTGTTTATTTGTGTAGAATTGTGTTAGCTTTTGTTGTCAGTAAGATCACGAGGGAACACTGCCATATATTCAGTGAATGAGAAAGAGCTTGACTCACCAGGAAGAAAGTCTGTGACAATGCTGAGCGAATACTTCCAAACCGAAACAATTTTTAAGGAATCAGGACATTTTTGTTTCCATGAACGTGCAGCTGTAGTGTCACTGAATAACACAAGAAAGAAAGCATGAGGATGCCTCGTGGTAGAGGTTGTGGATATGGGTTTTGTTTTTAGAAATATTAGTGGACTTCCTTCCAATGCTTAGTATGCAAATTGCCAGTTAGGTTCCCATAAACAGAACCATGTGCTTAACCGGAACGCTGCCATTTGTTGTTGGAAGTGATACTGTGGGTCCCTTTTTTGTGTTAATAAAGATAATAAAAAACTCTGACTCAATAGAGATTTTTAAGGGGCAGTTAAAGACCCACCTTTTCCGACAGGCCTTCGGGTCGTCGGAGGAGGTGAGTTAGTAGCTGTCTTTTATTGGTGTTTTATCGTATGTATTACCTGCTGCTGTTTTATGCCTTTTATTCTACATTGTATAGTTGTACTTTGAATTGTGTCCTGTGTAATGTACTGTAAAGCACTTTGTACATCCGTGTTGAGAAGGGTGCTATATAAATAAAGTTTTACTTACTTACTTGTGTGTCGTTAAATGTTAGCTATTTGATATTTATTAAAGATAATGAGGTGTGAACATCAGATGATCTATAACCATTATCTCTGTTTCAGATGACTCTTTGCTGGCGAGCTCTCTTCCTCCTTTGCTGTGTCCTAAGCTGTGTGCAGTCCTTTTCTGCATCTCCAGTCCTCCAGAGGGGTAAATACAATGACTCCTTTAGCCTCACAAGGTCAACTCGAACTCGTGTCCAGCAGCTGCAGAAGAAATACGTGAGTACTGCACACCACTCCCTGCTCTATAGTTATATAGACAGTACTAGTGTTCTCTTACTAAACAGATGTTTCTATGTTTTGACTTTAATAGAAGGAGCAGCAGTTGGGGAATAAGCACTTCGAGGACAGAAGCCGGCAGTTAAATGACCTGCCATTGCTTTCTACAGATTTCTACAGCTGGCTAAAGCTCACGGTTAGTATTTATTAAAAACAAATAGAAAATCACTGTGATGTATTTCTGCTAAACACATTTTCAAGTTTCATTGTTTTGATCATTTCTCTCCCGCAATCATGAGACATTGTCAAGTCTGCTCTTGCAGAATATAAAACTTGGAACCCTTTAATAACTTTAAGCGCGGCATTATTATTATGATGTAATAATGTGGCCTTCTCTTGTTCAGGACTGGGAACGACTGCACAGTGCGTTTGTGGACATGCAGGCCTATTGGAATAGGCTGGACCGGAAGAGAAAACAGCTGGAGGGGGAGGAGAAAGAGCAGATGGTGTCTCGGGCGGTCGGCACCACCCTACCTCAGAACATCAGGCACGTTCAGCATGACCTGAGGGACCTGATGATCCAAGTCAGCAGCCAGGTATCCACAAGCTCTTTACTGAAACACACTCACATTGTTAACCCCCACATTAAGTATTTTGTAGGAATGAAGCCATGGTTTTGATAAATAATACTTTTGTTTTCTTCTCCAGATGAGTTACATGAGGAGTTCTTGGACAAAGCCAACCTTTCCTACACCATTAAACCCTCAAAACGGATCCCAAACGGTTTGGGACAGCAGTGTGGAGGGTTACATCATTCTGCGGGATCTAGACCTTTACCTCACCAGGCTGGCAAGAGACTTCCTGTTTCTGGCTTCGAAAACACACTGATGACTCAGTGCTGAAACAGAACCGTGACGAGAAAAACAGCAAAACGAAGAGAAGGCAATGAGCACTTATTGGGATAATACCCAAGTTATTACTTTAGGAGATCTTATTTTTGCTAGTCACATTTTTTACATGATTTTTTACTGTATGTCTAACGGTTTTCTTGGGTATTTCCCACAGTTTCTGTATCCTCTCTAACTTACAGTTAGCAATAAGCTCCCAGAACAGACAACACTTCCCAACATCCTGTTTTTCCCCTCACTGTACTGGACTTTCCAAAAATATATTTAATTATTTATTGACATATTTATTAACATGTTATTTATTTCAAAGTATTTTTATTTCTCTTACAATAGAGATACAGTGTTAAAACATTATTATATTTTATATTGATAGAATGGAAATGTATTTATGTATGACTGACAATAAAGAGCATTTGAAAAACAGTGAAGACTTCATGTTGTGGTTTTCTTATTATAAAAAAAGATCAGTCAGTTTTGCAACATTGAAGACATTCGTAATAAAGATGCTGCGTATTAATTAATAAGGGAACTTCCTTCTGTTTGAGCATGTGCTTGTGCTGCATTGTGTCAAGATACAAACTAACAAGGACAACTTCTAAAGCGGCAATCCTCCCGTTAGCTAAAAGGATTACCGTTTGACTGGATGCTGTTTTAGGTTTCTTCATGCAGTGTTGATGTGAGGGGCGGTCTGTGGAGGGAAATCAGATTGAACAGTTATCTCCCCAAAATGTTTTTTAATGAAAAGAAAATCCCCTTTCAAAACACATGACTCCAGATCAGTCGCTGACTCACCACCAGCAGATGACCTCGCTTGCCTTTGGCCACCTTCAGCTCCGACCCCCTGACGAAATCAATGAATCCCTCTTTGCCTCGAGCCACGACAAACCTTATGCTGCGGGGGACAAATAAAACACAGGAGGATTAGATGAGTTATAATGGGTTTCCAACAAATAACCATAGAGAAGCAGGCAGGGAAGCCTCACCTGCCCGGGCTGATGTTGACGTAGTTGACTTTGCTGGCCATCATTGATAGTTTAGTCACCACCTCGATCACGTGGTGGCAGTGCAGCACCACATCGCCCTGAGGAACACACAGCTGCATTTAGAGTCGTTTGTCACCGGGAAAAGAGTCATTTCTGAGAGTCCTACTGTACCTTCTGCTTATTGTCCTCGTTGGGCATGTGCAGCACAAACATCCCGTCGCTGAGAGAGCTCACAGAGATACCTGATAAGAGAAAACCTGGCTTAGACTTATTGAACCAAAGAACACAATCACACTGAATTAAGTTTGAGACACGTTCTTTGGTCAGTTAGCTGGAAAGGCTTATTTTATAAGATCATTAAACTCTTATAGTTTCACTGCTTTATCTTGTTTTCTTTATCTGAAACTGCTTGGCTCTAATCAAAGCCACCTGATCCATTGACCAAATCCATAGTTTTACATTGCAGAACACAGGAGCTGCTAGTCTTCCGCCGCCTCAGTCATTTGTATGTTTAATTGTGTGACTGTGGTGAAACTAGACTAACCAAACTACAGCTTTAGGGGTGGTACTCCTGTCTGCTTCTCTAAACTGTGTGCATTAAAACATCCATTTCCTGTAAAGCGTCTATGGATAAGTAGCTCATACAATCTCAAACCCCCTCTAAGCAATAACTATGCAAGAGGAATTCTAATGAGCTCAGTAGTGATCATGGATTAAAGGACATCGCTCTATATCTTATCATATATAATAATCAAATTGCCCCCCTCTTTACCTCTCAGAGCAGCGTAGTCGATCCTCTGTTTGATCTTGGTCCTGTCCACCAGCACAGCGAAAGTGTTAGTGAGGAGCAGCTGGCGAGGGCGGGGCTTGAAACCCCTCCTGTCGTACTTTACAACCGTAACGCCGTACTGAGAAGCACAAGAAAGGCGCATTTTTAAAAGCCTGCGGAAAAGTTATGCAGCACTTTTAGAATAATCACACAGGATAAATAAAGGTTAATCCCACCTGCACTTTGTCACTGCCGAGGGTCTGGACAACTTTCAGATTGATCTGCTCGCGTTCTAAACAAAGCAATGGAAAAGTATCTTTTAGAAAGCCTATCTTAACATCTTCTGTATGGTGTTAATTTAGCCACATTAGAGCCAATTTAGGTTGAAAAGGTGTTACAGAGCAACCATGGGAAGAAGGAAACTCAGAAATAATAAAACAAGAAAAAACTCACAAGTTTACTATATATATTATTCCCTGACATTAAAGTCATATTTGAATGAGACAACAACTCAGAAGATTCTTGTTTTTTGTCAAGGAACCTCGTCATAAATTATTAATCTTAGAAAAAACTGAGATTTGTCTTGCAATATTTCTCTTCTCCCCTGGCTCTGTAATGTTTTTCTTTTGTTGAAACCTACAATGGACCTAATACGCTGCCGTAGATTGTAAATACAGAGCTAAATGATGCGTGTATCGACACGTACCCAGCCTGGAGTCCAAAAACAGCCTTCCAACACCCTGAGGGTAGCTGTCTTTCTCATCCTTAAAGATCTCACTGGCGACAACCTTCTGCATCATCTTGAGAAACGTAAGAAAAAACAAGCAAGAGAAAAGAAAATGAGCAGATTTGTTCTTTTTGTTCAAAACAAGTTAGGCCATGCCTTCTGCAGTAAGCCTACCTGCTTCTTCCATTCAGGCTGGACTCTATGGCAATACTTCGCGACCATGTTTCTCATCTGAAGCCTCCGCAGGTGGTCAGAGGCCTGTAGAGAACCAAGAGAATTACAATATAGAATTTGCATTATTACTACTTATTAATTATTTGTTATAAGTATGTAATAGTGGGTGCACCTCAATGAGAGAGGGAGGAGGTGTCGGCCAGCTTTTGTCCAAAACGCTCTTGGGCAGGTTTTTCCGTAGGTTCTTGAGGAAGGAGTAGCGCACGTGATCATGGAAATACTCGTTCTCTGGGCAGAATTCCTCATGGCGGTAGATGAAGCCCTTTATTAGCCTGAAATTAAGACAGAGAGAGAAAGAAAAAAAAATGTAATGTAAAAAGAAATGAGCTGTACATGCAAAATGTGTAACAAATATTTAGAGAAACAAACATTAACAAAGTATCAGTGAGGCACCTGCGTATTAACTCAGCAGCCTGGCGACGCCTCTTAGCCCTCCTGCGTGCTTTCATCCCCCGCCACCCTGACTGGATCACTATCACTATAAGTACAAATACATGCATGTATTAACCCCGGGACAACTTGTCTTCTCAGTCAAAGAAAACATCAAACAACAACAAGTTACAGACAACAAAAAAACATATAAATCTAAATACATGAACTGAAATGTATACATTTAAAAAAAAAAGGTATCTTTATGTAGATACATTTAACAAAGCTCAAAGGCCCAATATGACAATTGAAGAAAACCCAAAACAAACATATAAAGAAGTAAAAATGTCAATAAACCCCCATCAAACTAAAGTTTGGAAGGCGAAATAAATACGTAATAAACCTGATGTGAGTAGTTATATTTCTTTATAAATGAGCATAGTGACACTGTTCTGTAAGGGAGAGGGGTCAGCAGCAGGGGGCGCTCTGACCTGCTCGTCTGATGCGTTGGTACTTGGCTCTCTCCCTGTAGCCTCTCCAAGACGTCTGCAGTGTCAAAGCTGGGATAAAACACATGTAAGAGAGTTGGACATATATGACAGATAAAGTATAATGCATTTATCCCTTGGGCTTAACTATAACAGTGACAAACTGTAAAATAACAAAGTGATATGTCATGGGGAACACAGATAATCATGTGGCACATGAAAACGTGGGTGTTATAGAATAATGCTGACAGATCAAAGAGGCTGCCAGAAGTTCTGTGTAAAAAGAATGGAAATAAAAAGCAGCCGCAATATTGCACAGGTCACGTTGTGTTCCTTCCTGTGTTTCATTTTGAGCAGGATTTGGGATGTCTAAGTCAGGCAAAGCATATACAAATGTATTATTAACAGCTCAGTTGTTTAAGAAAGAGGAAAAGATGATTGTGGATTGGTACTGGCAGATACCCATTATGGATGGAGTATCGGTATGAGACGTTCAAATCCCTAGTCAAGCAAGTTGTTTATTCATTATTTATCCAAAATGATGATTACAGTGAGGTGATATGTTGCCGTTTAATGTTATTAAAGTCATTTTTTTATCTTTTTGATTCTCAACTCGCTGTCCTCGCTTACTCACCAATATCTGGCTTTTTTGCTTCCAGTGCATCCTCGGTGTTGAAGAGAGTTTTTGGGAAGCGGATGAAGATTTTTGACCTGCAGATCATAGCCAAAGACATTTATTATCAACACAGCTGTACCATTTCCCTTGATGAACACTACAATATAAAGTGTTTGCATGAATGTATTAAGTGTGGGTTGTATCCACTAAGCTTCCCCCTGGCAACACATTACCTGCCCAGTTTGTACTCCTCTGCTTTATATCCCAGGTGGTTGACCAGTGTGGAGACACCGTCAGACAGTCTGCCATGCCAGTTGGGCCACGTCTCGGGACAGAGGGGCTTATACCTAAAGTCATTTAAACAAACCATTATAATGACAGTAGGCTGAACATAGAGTACAGACATAATGAACAGTCATCGGGGCAGTGAGTTAGAGAGATGTCAGTCACCTCTGCAGGAAGGCTTCAAAGCGACGGCGATAGGCAAAGCCAGCTCTCCTGACCCTCAGGTTCTCCATCAGACCCAGGTACTTCACCTGGTGTCGGACCAGAACTTCATCAAACCTTGCTGCAGGGGGAGATATCATTAACCTCTGACTCATACAAGATTGGCAAATCTGATGGTACTCATTCTATACTATACGAATGATTACATATGGCAAGTCCTCAAAATGATTACTTTATTGGGATCATCCCTAAGAGATTCTTGAGGGTTAACTACGCAGTTCAAATATCAATAGAAGGAAGGAATATGGTAGTTTTACATCCATTTGAAATGGTAAAAAGCAGTTTAGCCATTGTGGAGATATTATATGTCTTAAGTCAATAATTTATATACCTCAAATATTTTGTATGTGTTTTGAAGGATCGGACTTCTTTTCCCTATTTTGGTCTTTTGGGTTATTTTTCCATTTTAGGGATAGACCTTCTTGTTTTCTGATTGTATTTCCTGTGTTAACCACAAGACCTCCTCCATCTTTTTGGAATTAAAATGCCTCAGAAAGTATTGTTTATTCCCCTCCCAGCGGGCTTTTATTGTGAAATCTGTAGTGATTGTTGGGTTTGAGTAAAGCTATGTTGTAGTGATGGCTATGTGGAAATTAACCAGGTAAGCCTTTACAGCCCAGGGGCCGTATTCACAAAGGATCTTAGGGCTAAAAGTAGCTCCTAACTGGCAAATTTAGGAGAAACTCCTAAACATAATGGGCGTGTCAGTCTTAAATTTAGGACTCCTAATTTTATTCACTAAGAGCAATTCACAAAGTATTTTAGGCCTAAAAGTAGCACCTAAGTTTAGGAGAGCTTAAAAGTCCTCGAGAGGACTCCTAACTCAGTAAGACCTATTCACAAAGAATCTGAAAATGGCTGCGAGACGAAATGTTTTGGAGACAATGGAAGACTGTGAATTGATCAAGAGATATAGGCTAAATCATGAGGGTATCAAACTTGTTGTGGAATTAGTGCGGGATGCAATAACATCCCCGACTAACAGGAATAACCCGATTAGTCCGGAAATAAAATGTTTGGCAACACTACGACATTTAGCAACAGGGAAAATGCAACTTTGCAATGCCGACGAATTAGGAATATCGCAACCATCAGTCAGCCGTGCCATAAACCAAACCATCAACGTGCTCTCTAGACCACATATCATCCAACAGTTTATCCGGTTTCCTTTGGACAATCAACAACTACACAGGATCAAAGCCAACTTCATGGCAATTGCAGGTATGCCCGGTGTGGTCGGTGCTATTGACGGGACGCACATAAAAATAATTGCGCCATCAAAAGATGAGGATGTGTTCGTCAATAGAAAGAAAGTACATTCCATCAACACGCAGATTGTTTTCATTCATCATGATAGGGGGACTTGAACGGCGGTATGGGCTGTTATTGAAAGTGTTTAAGTGCTGGAAATATGCTCATTGGATAATAGTTTGCAGGGTGCTTTTAATTGCCTCCTTGATTTAATGCAATTTACGTATTTTTATTGTTTGCTCTCTCTCTTTAACGTGCATATACAACGTCATTATCGTGGTCTGCACAAACTTGTCATCATGCGTGTATTCTGCTAACTGCACTGTCCATAACTATTTGATAGGAATACATTTCTAGCCTAGGCTATTTCCTTGTTTTTCGGTGATTTAGTGGGCTCGTTTGTGGGATGTTGCGGATGAGTTTCACCGAGAGCGCATGCTCTGAACAACCAATCACCGTACTGACAGCTTCTAAACTCATGCATGAGAATTGACGTAATCCATAGCAGCGGCGCGTCACTCTTAGTTCACTCTTAGTTCACTCTTAGTGATTTATCCTTAGTATGAGTAGGTCTCAGCGGCTTTGTGAATAACTTTTAAGAAAAAACTCCTACGTAAAATGTTTTAGCGCGAGTTAGGAGCACTCCTAGCGGTAAGATAAAATGCTTTGTGAATACGGCCCCAGATGTGTTGTGTTTTTCAGAGTCAGCCTTTGAATACAATATGATTACAAGATGTAAATATCTACCTGGCTGCTTGGCATCATTTGGTTTGATACAGCGCACATAGGACGGCTCTTTAGACATGAGGATCTCCATAAGTTTCGTCAGGCTGTTTTTAAACTGAGTGGCGGCCTAAGAAACAAAACAAAAAGACAAAACAACAGCATTAAACTATGGGGAATTCTCTGTATATTCGTGGGCATGTGTTTGGGTTTTTTCAAGGAGAGAGAGGCTTCATTGGCTTCTTCATTAACAATGTTGTTGACAGCGATAGAGAGAGAAAGAGAGATTCTCACCATCTCCGGGCGTTTCTGGTCTATCGCTTCCTCCTTGCGGAAGCAGTGACTCAGGATCTGGTTGTCTGACTGACACATGACCTGAACAGAGACCAAACCACACAACCACATGTCAACACGGCACTCCCCCCCCACCTCCTATTCCTCTTCACTCAGGAGACTGAGAATTTCGAAGGCTGTGGTGAGACTCTACCTTTCATTATTCTCACCTCTTTCAGGTTCCTGTTCAGCAAATCATTGTTCTTGTCTAGGAAACCTATACCAGATAAAGAAAAACACAGACATTTGTCAATAAGGACTGGAATAAATGCATGAAGACAAATAATCATCTGGGCCCAGGAGTTCAAATCAATTTGAATCCCTATCTGATCAGATCAGATTTGGATTTTGGGGAGTTCAAAACCAAAAAACTGGATTAGGATCACTTTGATATCCGATCAGATCAGGAAATCCAATCCAAGCTTTAATCCCAACAAACTGGATTATCCTGATCCCACCAGAGGGGTGGATTTCCAGTGGATTACCAGAGCAAAATGTACTGTACAATTAATTTTAAAATATGTTTCAATTGAAATAAGATGGCAAAGTTTGTTAACTGAAATAATACACAATTTTTAGCCTTCATGGGAAATCAATTTTATTTTTCATTTTTTAGTCACGTTTGTGGTGGCCTATTTTGTTTTCAACCAAATGTAGATGATATAAATTTTCACGCTCATAAAAGTATCACAACAAAGATTGTCAATCACAAATTTAATTTAGATTAAAGAAATAATATCTTCAAAAAAATAAATAATGTCCATTAATTTGTCATCACCTTTCAAAAGTAATTGCCGACAAGTGACGTCTCTGCAATGTGGTCTCTTGTCTTCCTTGTATTATTTTTCATGTCCACTAGATGGCGATCGGTAGGATTATAGCACTGATATTCAGGATCTAGTCATCTTGAAAAATCGTAATCTGGATCAGGCTGATCCTATCCTGAATTGCTTTGAACTCCAGGGACAAAATTTGGCCGACTTGTCTGATCCTGGATCACAAAAAATGGGATTTCAAAATCTGATCGGATCTGATTGAGATTAAAAGTTTTGAACTCCTGGGCCCTGGTTATTGAAAAGCCCATCTCACCATTGACATTGTAGTTGACCTCTCCAGCGTAGTGCAGCAGCCTGAACTCCTCCCTGCTCATCACCCTGCGAGTCTTTCCATTGGCCAACTTGTGACTGAAAGACACACACAGAGAAGTTCTAACATGCACTGCTGGTACAAGAAGCTGTGGATAATAAAGTATTTGTACTGTATTTCTTGATGATATTTGATACAAGAGGATGCTCACGTGACAAAATGGGGATGGCCGCCCAGTGTGTCTTCCAACTTCTCGAGAAAGGAGACATCGCAGGTCTCTCCAGGTCTCAGACACTCCTCATCCTAAAAAAAAAGTATTTAACTTCACCCACAGTGACAGAGACAACATTGTGTACAGACAAACCTATAAAGTTGTTATACGTACCAGAATGG
Organism: Notothenia rossii; assembly: GCF_949606895.1. Lineage (NCBI taxonomy): Eukaryota > Metazoa > Chordata > Actinopteri > Perciformes > Nototheniidae > Notothenia > Notothenia rossii. Next base: position 20,663,130 of record NC_136907.1, on the reverse strand, counting down.
AGATGATGCCTTTGTGCTTCTCCTCGATCAGGTCACAAATGATCTTGTTGTCAAAGTATTGCACCGTCTCCCACTGACATTAAAGGTAGAACAACGTAGTGTAAGCATAGTAATGTATGTCAAAATATATCACGTTTTATTTGTCTTGACCACTCAACTCACTGCAATTCCCTCTGTCTCGTACTCCTCCTGCTCAGATCTCAGGGTGAGCTCAATGAATAGCTGCTGGAGCTTCTCGTTGCAGTAGTTGATGCAGAACTGCTCAAAGCTGAGGGGAGAAATGGAAGGGAATGAGGCCACTTGCATGCTAGAGTTATGTATAAGCTTTGTGCAATCGGGACAATAAGAGACTGTGAAGCAGATTAAGGTGTAACAGAGAATGGAAATGAATAAAGCGCATACCTATTGTGCTGTAGGACCTCAAAGCCGTAGATATCTAGAAGCCCTATGACAGAGCAGCCCTTACCGCTGTGGTAGATTTCCTCCTGTATAATGTACATTACAGAACATGCAATGGTAAACAAAATAACAGTTTGGTAGCCCATAAGTGACTTCATGAAAATGATATTGTTCAAATAGGTATACACTTGCATTTTTATTTGGACTTCAATATTGCTTGCAAAACTGTAAAATCAGGTTATATATTGCACTTCCAATGTCAGATTTGAAGAAACATTTGAATATTGTCAAATCGGAGTGTAACTTTTAAAATAAGATGTCAAACAGCTTTTCATTTTATTTGAATATGGTCAAAGAAAGCCCATTCGAGTATGTGCATGTTCTTATGAAAAATGAATTATTGCTTTTTTATTTTAGATCAAATAGCACATACATGTGTGAAAAATGTTATATTGTGGAATTAGATATTACATTTCAAGTCCACATTATTATTTAAAAAGTCCCCTAAGGGCTTCCGTACGGACAGCCTCACAACATGATGGGGGGATTTGAGTTACTGCACCTTCAGAGCCAGCGACTGGTTGATCTTCTCCACCAACCAGGTGAAGGTCCGACCGTACACGGCCTTGGCTAAGGCATCGCGGGCAGACACCGCCTGCTCAAAACTGAGTGGGGTGATCATCTGTAAAGCACGGATGGCAGGCACAAAACACATTTATAAAACAACACAACACAAACTGAATAAGAGAGAACACGAGGATCAAGGACACTATGACGTCACCTCCTCTCCTTTGGCAGTGAGTTTCTTGTGAGTGAGTGCCTCCCCGAGGGCCGAGCCATCGACACCCAGCAGCTGGAAAAAAAACACATCTGCTTTCAGCTCGGACTTTCTGCAAATGTTTTTGCATATTTGAACATCTGATAATACCAGTGAGACCGTTCTGACCTTTGTGAGGTTTGTTATCTTAGTCTCGTTGGTGATGTAAGTTTCTCCCTCGTCGCCTTCCCCAAACTGAGTGTTTCCCAGGTGGAGAACACTTGCGATGATGTTCAGCAATTTCTGAGGTCAGACACAGGAAGGACAGTTAACAAAAACCTCACAGATGAACGATCTGTTCTTTAACTCAAATCAATGTCTGGAAGGTCACTGAGAATATTAATAACATCCATCAGAACCAGAGAAAGTGTGCTTTACGTAAAAAAAGGTATTTTTCAAACAACTCTCATATTAAATAGTCAACACAAATGCTTAAATAAGCAAGTTTACTTGAACAATAAAAATATTCAAAATGTTGCATACTAAAAAAGAATGTTGAGTATACAAATTATTTGTAAAATAACCATTTAAACTGCACAGGGTCCTGTGGTTTAAACCGTTTTGAATGTGTTTATGATGATGGGAAATGTGATGCGATGAGGCCAAGGGGAAGAATGAAGGATATTAAACAGCACAAATATTGATGGTGGAAAATAATATTCCCATTATAATGCAAAATAAAAGAACATTGAATGTATTAAATCCAATCCATCAATGTGTTCTACATAATTTGACTGAATTTTTATGAATGACTATATGAAGAATTTATTAAAAATGGATACTTCCCCTCTAACCAACTGCCTTTATGTGACAAAAAAACCTATAAGTTGTCATTTAAAGTATTCCACTTAGCGTGTTAAACCAGAGATTATTAGTTAAAAACAAAACAGTTATTTTGTAGCGTGCATTCAGGTCAAACTCATTCCAGGCGGTGACTGCTTCTCACCTGCACCTCTTCCTCTGTGAAGCCAATAACGGACAGCGCCTTCATCACGACTTTCCAATTATTCTTGTCACTGACGGAGCTGAGTCTTGGACAGTTTCCCTGAACAAGACGATTAAACATTACAGCACAACTGATGGAACAATTGCATTGACCTCAGTTTGGAAACAAGCAAATAACCTGCACCACACACACCTTTACCAGATATTGGTAGCTCTGAGGGTTTCTCTCCAGGCCCAGCGTGGTGAGCAGGTCGTCCTCCCCTCCGTCCAGCAACTGGTAAAAGATGTGAAAGTTCCTCTCGCCGTGGTTCTGGTGAATCACGCGGGACTTCTCCAGCAGGTAGTTCAGGATGTGACCGCCTACTGGTGCCCCCTATAGGAGAAGTTACAGAAAAACAGCAACTATTAAAAGCAGGTTCAAAAGTCTGAGCTTCTATTAATGGTATAACTAACTGGTGGTATCAGTATGATTTAAGCACATATGATTTCTATAAAAGTTTGAGGAATGAGGGAGTGTTTACCCTAAAGTCAAACTGGACATCCATGTATTTTCCGAAGCGGCTGGAGTTGTCGTTCCTAAATGTTTTGGCGTTCCCAAATGCCTGAGCAAAGCAAACAAGCCAGGAAATTAGAGGGAGGAAGGGAAATTAATAGCAACAATAGAACAAAATCAAACAATATTTACAAATAAAGAACAAGCAAAGGTCCGGATTGGTATCATAAAAAGCTAAAAGTCTAAATACACTGGGCTTTCAACTGTAATGTTGTTTGTTGAGTCAACAGAAGAAATACCTCCAGGACGGGGTTGGACTGCAGCAGGCAATCACCGAGGGCAGGCATCTGATCATTGGTGGGGCAGGTGACGGCGTAGTACAGAAGGATCTTCTTGGACGCCTCTGTTTTACCCGCTCCACTCTCACCTGATATCAGAATACACTGGTCCTTCCTCTCGGTCCGCATGGCCCGGTAAGTGTTGTCTGACAAAGCATAGCTGAGGGGGAAAAACAACAGCAGATCAATAAGCTGAAACTTTGTGGAATAAAGTCACACACACACTTGCCTGTGACTTAACCATTTCTTGATTTGATAAGAAGTGTTTAGTGGTGGAGCCTTTGCCCACTGAGCTTTATTTCTCTGTAATAATCTCTGTTCATCATTTTAAATGAACGCTGAAAATAAATAGGTTGTTCTGTTTAATATGATCTCTCTAATACCGTCAGCTGGGTCACCCAAATCACAGCCAAACAATCCTGTTATGATTATATGATCGCTGTTTTAAAAAAAAAGAATCTTAACCTTGCTTAATCTGCTTGACATATTAACATTATGAGGTGAGTGGTTGATTAATCTTGTATGCAATAGTGTGTCTTTTCTTTTCTGAGAGATTCTGGATAACGTCTAATGTAAATAAACTAAAATTGATGTTAAACTGAATTTGAAATTGAATACATCCGTGAAATTGATTAAATTCAACCTTTTTTATTTTTTCTGTAATGATAGAGTAAAATGTAAAGTCAGTAGTTTAAATGCTTGTTATTTTAAATATATTTGTAAAACAACATTTTCTTACGGATTGTAACAACATGATAGATTTAAAAATGTTTAAGAGGCAAATGCATTACATTCAGAATGTTTGGACATTTATTCTGTTAATAATATGAAGGCATTTAGAGTCGAAACAATTAATATATCAAGGGACTGACAAGAAAACAGTAGATCATTTGATATGGAAATAATTGATAAGTTGTGTCCCTAAAATTATTGAGCTACATGTGGAGGTTTAATTACTAAAGAAACATATTTCTCATGCATGCCTCAATAAATCCTGTTTGAGAATACATTTAGCAATATATTTGTCTCAGCATACTGTGTGATTATTAGCTGGGCAGTTTCCAGCAGAGGCCTTAAACATTAATGTGTGAGGACCATGAGGGGACTCACATGTGCGGCGATATCTCGTAGAAGCTGACTCCTCTGTAGCGCTCCATCTGCTGCTTGGAGTAAATCTCCAGCTCTTTGTAAGGGTTCACCGACACCAAAACCGAGCCAATATACGTCTGCGGCAAAACATTAGATCACATTTTAAAATGTTTCACCAACACCAGCTGAAGTGTTTTGGAACCTGTGAAGGAAAATTGGCTTCATTACATAGATGAGGTTTTCCCCAAAGCGTCTCCGTAGGTTCTCAATGAAGGCCGCCTCACTGTTGTAGTTTTCCAGCAAGACAAAGTCCTGCACCCCCACCCTGTCCCGGGCCGTCAAAGCGCTCTCCATCACCAGGCGCATTCTGCCTTCAATATCCACCTCCTGCAGGAAGAGCGACAAGAGGAACACAACAGACATGAAGCACCTCAATCACACTTTCCAGAACATGCATTTTCAACACTTTCATAGGGAATCTGCCAAGAGCAACAGAAAATGTTCACTGATAACTGATTATTTTTCAAAAATTGACAACTATTAGGCCTGTAGGAAAAAAATGTTTTGCCAAAATTGAAAGAAGTAGCTTTTTTGGTTTTTCATTGACATTATTTTTACAAAGCTTACACTCTTGTAAAGATGATTCCCACCTCCTACAGATCTTCCTGGTAGTAGGTACACATTATAAAACACTGGTTTTAGTTAAACGCTTGTATCTTCTAAAGCAGGGCTTACTCAACACAATTCCACTTACATTTCATTTAGCTGACACTTTTGTTAATAGCCACTTACAATAAGTACATTCAATCATGAGGTTACAAGTTAATTAAAGCAAAGTACATTAGCTTCAAAAAGGCCAAAGTGCTACATACAAAAAATAGAAGAGTTTGGTAAAACTCATTACCTCATATTTGTTTTTGTTTCTTAATTGGTTTTGCTTATTGTACTAAATAGTCAAAGAGATTTATTAAATAAAATGTTTAGCAGTACTGCAGAGAAAAGATGACTGTTCTTGATGTTAACCATATACTGCCTGTATAAAGCTGTGAACTCTTCCAATATATGCAATAACTACTGTAGACCAGCAGGGGGCAGAACAGGCCTTATCCCATTTATTCTGAGGCATGGTACATTCACCCAGTTTAGAAAGGTTTTACATCTGGCGCAGTGCTCATAACAATAATTGCCACATAATTATATTACAAGATAGAATCCGTGAATGAAGAGAGACACCTTCAAAATATCAGGGCAAATGTCTCCAGACTTAGTGGCCTCATCACCAAACTACACTCAAAAGAAGAACAGCTCTACTAAGCCATGCCAAGATTAAACAATGAAGACATTTAAGGAATCCAAATGATAAACAGACAGGGTAGACTCCTCTATGATACAATAGTGAGATAGTCATGTATGTACAGTACACACAGCTTTATATCACCAGTTGGGATTTAAGGAAAGTATGTTTACATGTCAACCACAATGTGATGGCCAACATTATAGCGCAGACAGGAAATAATAACCGTCTAACCAGAGAGGAATTCTCAGATATACCCCTAAGGTAAGATATTAACCGCATCCACATTCATGCAAAGAGATCAAACTGTCAGCAGTTAATACTCACTGATGATAATAATCCAGACAAACAGTCCAGTGTGTAATCAATGCACTACACCCCAGCAAACCAGCTGCACTCTACTCCAGTATCAAAGGTACATTTATGAGAGAAGCCCTGCCGTTTTCCTTAACACATTTGAAAAAAAAACAAGCAGAAGTGGAACAAAGGGGCTAGACTTCCACAGGACTTCTGTTTTTCTTGAATGCACGAGCCTCTCAAGGGTCTCATTTGGCAGCTTCATGCCGGTAAAAGGTCATTATCTCTGAGAACTGGATGCAGGAAAACCCTTTTCAAAACAAGAGGACAACAGTGGAACACAGCCAAAGCGCGAGAGCAAAGGAAAGTCAGTGGACTCTTCCAATGCGGCCCCTCCTCTCTGCTTCACCTTGGAGTATTGTTCTCCCACTCCTGCAGGTGGGCTTCCTACAGATAGTAATTAAAGCTCACAGATTTTTCAAAGGATACAACGAAGGAATGTGAGGGTCATGTTTAGGGCAGCGCTCAGTGGATGCCACTAAATGTTTCTGTGTTGTGTGTCGCCGGCTGTGCTTTTATAACAAACACTGAAGATACTGTGTTTCTGCATTCATAGCTAGGAAGACATTTGAATGTGTCCTTACCAAGGGTGTAACTTTGGTTTGAAAAGTGGGGGGGACACAAAACAGGGGGTCCTCCGCAATGAAAATTGTTCTCAATTTAATTCCATTTCCTGCCTTTCTACAAATATATTAGGGACTATAGTGTTAACAAATCCAAGAAAAATGTGTAGTGTATATAATGAGTGTGCACACTTATCTAGTATCCTATCAATGTGAGTCTGTTTTATTTGTGATGACCTCACATCTAGGGGGGTCCGGGGGCATGCACCCCGGGAAGATTTTTTTCTTGAAATTGAAGTTTAATGCATCAATCTGGTGCACTTTGAGGGCACCATTAAGAGATTTATGGATAAAGCTCTCAACACTCATATGAAACAGAACTGTATATATTTCAATAATTAAAAAACCATTAGAATATGCTCACAACCAATAACAAATAATTGATATACTCCTTTCTCCATCTTTATCTTACCTAGTCTGCATTCTTTCTTTTTATTTAAGCATATTTGACTAATCATTCCCCTTTCAAATTGTGTTTCTTATTTTTGTAATGACCTATAGTAGCTACACATTGGAAGGATTTCTTAACTTATTTTATATACAACTAATATTACATAGATGGAAATATTTGTTTACATAGATGACCAAACCATTTGAGACCCACTGAGATAACTTAGACTAAAGTTTACAATCTAATCACTCAGAGTCCTTTACCTCCCTGAGCTGACGTTATTTCTCTCAGTCCCACAGGAGAGGACTCTCCCTCTCCTTATTGTTGAAACAGCTTCTAATCTCTGTTAGCTCCGAGCTAGCACCAGATGCTGACAACAGCCCTGTAACTCTCTCAGTCTCTCTCTCTCAGTCTCTCTCTCTCTCTCTCTCTCTCTCTCTCTCTCTCTCTCTCTCTCTTTCTCTCTCTATCTCTCTCTCTCTCCCTCTCTCTCTGTCTCTCAAAGTCCGACAGGAAAGAGCTCTCCCTCTCCTTATTGTTGAAACAGCTACTAATCTCCGTTAGCTCCGAGCTAGCACCAAATGCTAACCCCCGTAAATCTCTGTGTCTCTCTCTCTGTCTCTCTTTCTTTCTATCTCTCTCTCTCACAAGATGCGCTTGTGCCACACACACACAGATGCTCTTCCGTGACGATGACCGCTTGCGTAAAAAATAAATAATAAACAAATTTAAAAAGTGGGGGGGACACAAATGGGATTTTGAAAAGTGGGGGGGACATGTCACCCCTGTCCCCAGTGGAAATTACGCCCATGGTCCTTACTCAACTTCAGTTGCTGAGGATGAAATGAAGCTGTGGTCAATCACAACTATTACTCGATCAACATAATCACCAACTATTTTGACATGTGTTTATTGTTAAAGTTCTTTTTTCATGTCAAAATGGCATAAAATAAGATATGTCCGCCTCATTAACTTCAGGATTTTCAGTTTTTCGGATGTTTAATATCATATTAAACAGAATTTATGTTGGTTTTGTACTAACAAAATGACACATTTAAAGACATCAACTTGGACTTTGAGAAACTTGGATTTACTGTTTTCACAAATGTTTGCATTTTACAGACCAAAACAATTAATCGATTGATGGAGAAAATTATCAAATGTTACATTTTAAATTTAAAAATGTCAGCTAACATAACAATGTGTGAAGTTGTATTCTGTACCCCCTCCTCCCCTTTTGATTTTATTGTTGGTACTAAAATATGTTAATATTAAAAGTTTATTTTTTCTCTTGGCTTCCACAAGAATACTAACTTTCTTAAATGAAACCTTTATTGATTCATGTGATTGCTGCTTATCAAATATAATGTCACAAAGCTCAATGTGGGCTGGTACAGTATTATGGATCTTATAAAGAAAGTCCTCCATGTGTTCAGCAGACACATCAACCCTCACAGTGGTTGACGCTGAACAGTAATGCATGCCTCTGAACTGTGACAGGTTGCTTTGGCATTAAACGTTCATTCCACCTCCTCAGATCTCATTGCTTGATCATCTGTGATTATTATAATCATTAAGATGTACAGTAGCTTCTGTGCTGGCACTGTCTGTGCAACACCGCGCCTTCCAATGTCTGAAACATCTAATGTGAACTAACATCAGACCTCCCAAACACTGTTTTCTTTTAGGACTAAAAAACACAGCAAACATTGTTTTCAATAATCTATCCCTCAGCAGTCATGGGTTATATTTTTTATTCGCGATTTTATCGACATCACATGTGGAACCCATTCATTTTTAATGTGGAGAAGCCTCATCCAAAACATGTTTACCTCTACCGCTGGAGTAGAGGAAATCTTAAAGGAAGTTAAAATAATGGAACTGGAGACACATCACCTACATTACTACAGGTCTGGGATGGAGATATAAGCAGGATATAAAGTCATCCTTGCAGCTCTGTTGTCAGAGAACTGACCCGAGGCCCTGTTGTTACAGAGTGGGGGTCTGATCTAACTTTACGTAGCTTTACAGGGGATTTGACTCAGAGTGGTGGTGAGCTTCAGTGAAATGCAGGTTTGTGTCTGCAGCAGCAGTGACATCCAGAGAGGAGGCTCACCCTCAGTGGGACTTGGCTCCAGGCCCCATGACTAAGCTCTGCTGGGCCGACTACATTCGGATTGTCTTCCTTATAAGGCCTGCCCCTCCACTCTGTCCCAGGGCGAGCTGCTCTGGTACCACAGCTGGCTCTCTATGTGCCAGTAATGCTAACGGTGGAAAAATACCAAGTTTACCCTCTTTAGGTTGCTTGGGTTATATCTTAAACAAAAACCAAAATACGCAATGACTCATGCACTAAAAAAAAGAAAAGGAAAACAAATCTCTAAGTGACTCATTGTTCTGTTTTGCTTTTCCCTCCATGAGAGACAAAGTGAATTGGTGGATCGGATCTTGTGCTTCACTGTCTAAGCACACCAGAACAAAATCCAGTGTGCAGCCCTTAACATGAAAAAACATAACAAGGAGCATCATGGTAGTCAGGATCTTACCCTGCCTTGGTATCTCATCCTGTCCTGTTGTTGTTGGAAGACCTCTGATCCGGTGGTCCCCCCCAGGCTGGCGCTCCTCCTCCTGTGTCAGGCAGAATCCTCAACTCGATCTTCTCATCCACCTTTGCAACAGACTTCAACTTATCTTCTCTTTTCTCCCCCACGTCGGTCACTTTCTCACTCCCTCTCAGCTTTGGTCTCCACGTCTTTCCCCCTCTCCGTTTGGCTCCCCTCTGAGGACAGAGCAGATGCACTTAGGCCAAAACAGAAACAGCTCCTCTTGTTTATACATTCACTTCATCTTCCCTCCTTTGACAGCTCAAGTAAATGCCTGCCTCTCCGTAAGTCCTTCTCCTTCCCTCTAAATTACATTGCATGAAACAAGGGCAGGAACTCCACTCACACGTCACGCACACACACACAAAAAAAAAGTGAAGGGAAAGTAAGCTGCTGGTGAGAGCCAGTGAATCAGAGCCGAGAGGGTTTGGAAAAAAGTGCTAAGAGCCCCAAACTAAAAACATGTAATCACTGTGCAGCTATATAAAAAGGGGAAAAAACACAACTCACATGAGGAGACCTCACTACATTCTTTCTTTCATTCCCTCCCTGTTTAGTTGGCTCCCTCCCTTTTCTCCCACAAGCTGAGACAGAGACATGGGATGTGAGTTATGGAAGTGTTTCACCAGCAACACTGACGGTCTCCTAGTGACAGTCTTTCACCATCATCATAACATCACCCTGCAGATATTCAAAAGGCTGTTATTATTCTGACAATAGTCTGGTCCTCCATAATCCCAAAAGTGTGTAATGTTGTCCAAGCCCCATTCAAAATACAACCTAATATGAATTCTATAGTGATAGTGCTGTTTGCAGGGACCGCTAGGTGCGTCACTTTCATTTTTGACATTTTTGGGGAGTGCTGTCAAGGCCACATTGTCTCTGAGAGAGAACAGCGCCCCCCTCTGGTTTCCCTCCCCCCTGTCTTGGTGCTCTCACCCCATTTCCCCTCACTCTGCTTCCACGCCCTACTCCCTTCCCTTTGCCAGCATCATCAAATATCCAACGCTGAGGAATCTGAATAATGTTACCCAGATGGAGAAAGCCTTTCGCTCTTTCCCTAGATCCCAGGTTGTCTAAAGTAAGAAGGAAAAAATCTTCATGCTGCTACCTCTCGAACATTCACACTACTAAGGGAGAATTGACACTGCCGCGTTTATTAAACTGTTTAAAGATCTTGTTCCACTTGGAGTCACCTAACACCCCATTACGATGCCTTACCTCTTTTAATATAAACACTCCTGCCAGGTCTGCCCTTGTCAAGTCAATTTTATAGATAATCACAAATTTGCCCCAAGGGGCTTTACCCTATGTTTTCTCACTTCAACTCTTGCAGTCACATTTCGTAATAGATTTCCTTGATGAAACTTTACTTTGCCTAACTGCATTCCTCCAGAATTGCATGTGCTATATTCACACAGTCCTCACCTCAAATGATCTGCGGGTCAACTGTCAACAAACCCAAAACATCAAAGGAATTAGATAATAGTTGGTCATTGAATTGTCACAGACACAATGAATACAGCAGAATGGTAGTTATTGTTGTGAAATATTCTGCACAAGTTAACATGGTGTAATTCAGGATGCACTGTATGTTTGGTTTCAAATGCTCCTCTTTTGAAAAATAATACACGCTGAATTAGTGTGCCTATTGTTGGGACTTAACTTATTTTGAAATATGAGTACAGTATGTTAAATAGGAGTTTATGTTCACAGGCCTGGCCTCGCCGAGCTCCTCTTTCAGGCTAAGCTTCAGGGCCCTGTTTCCTCAGCTGAGTGTCATATGTCATATAGACCTGGAATAATTCCAAATGCAGTAGGCTTGTCTAAAATGTCTTTACAGGTCACACAAAAAAGAATCAATCAGACAGCCGCAGCGGATTTTGAACGCAACTCGACTAAGCTTTCGGGGTCACATGGAGTAAAAAGCTCCTCTAGGTAGGTGAAGATTAATGCAGGCAGCCATTATTTATACAGAACACAGGAATTGCCATTTGAAATAGACGATGCATCTATTTCTCAGATCTGTTCAGAATATAATGTTTGAGCATGTGTGGTTATTGCTCAAACTATTAAAATAGTTGTCAGAAAAGTCAACTTGAAGATTTTGAGGTCAGAACTGTGCAAAGACGTCTCAGACAGAATATACGGCAGATAGATTGCTGGCAGCTTTTTTTAACTTACTTTTGAAGGGCGTCCAAGAAATAGCATATGTAACCACATGCATGTGGAACACATGAGGGTTCACCTAACACATCTGGCGTGTCTACTCTGCATCTGGCACAACCTTTCTGCTAATGAAATTTTAAAAATCACTTCCTACAGCCAGTGAGAAAACTACAGTTCCACGGTAGACAGCACTTTAACCACCTACGTTTCTGATGTATCCTCCTGCGTTATTTTCCATCTGAATTTTTTTCAATAAGTGTTCCTATCTTTGTTTAGCAGTTCCTGTAAGAAGGATTTCCTTCCTAGCTGTTTCCTGATGTTCAGGGGCTTCCTCCATGACCATTAGCTCAGTTCTGATGTGAACTATGCATTTTAATGTTTATTTATATCTACTGCATGCCTAAATCTAGCTGTTTATAATTGTTTCATTTCCAGAGAACTGAATAACAGAAATAACATTTTTTTAAAGAGGCAACCCTGAGCCTGACTTCAATTTCAGATCATTAAAAACTCAAAACAAATTCTGAACATCTGACATAATATGGAACCAATCCAAAGAATCCTACCCTCCGCCCTTAAACTGGCTGCCTGTGACAGTATTTGAGTTTGAGGAACAGCTATCATTTCCCTCACTTTGTATTTAAATTGCAAAGGTTTTCCGATTCAATATAACAATGAGTCATAGAGGAATGTAGTAGGAAAATCGTTTTTTCTCTCTTCACTTTTTTCAAATTCTCTCTCTCCCTCTGTCTCTCACACACTCATAGACAACGTATATGAATAAATGAGATAGTGGATATCAGATAAAAAGGCATATAGAGCTAATCTGAATCTCCTCATGCTAGCATTTACATCATCAAATGTATCTCTTCTTTCCTTTCGTTGACTTGTTATGTTGCATTATTTATGATTCAGTGTAGAACTATTTGGAAGATAACTTGAAAATAAAGAGCAATTCAAACATTATTTGAGTAACTTCACCTAGCTCTTCTTACTTTCTGGTATGTCCTTGGAAGAGACGCCTTTTAGTGTTACCTATCGTCCATCTGCACTGCGCTCGCTCAGCACCCATCTGCTGACCCCGTTCTCACCTCTGCAGCCTCTCATCCCCCAGATCCCTGTTACACCACAAGGGCTACTAAATTGATCAAGATGTAAAACAAAACCTGTTGAATCTACAAGCTGTGGAAATACTTTTAAATGTTGCAGGAATTTAGAAACAAAAACAAATGGGGAACAAATATCTACTTAGGAATGATATCTTATGTGTTTTTTCCATTATTATTATTAATAATAATAATAATAATAAACACAATGAGGAATATATGTAAGGGCAATAGTGTCACTTCCTCTGCATCATCACTCGATAATAGCAAGCATGAGCTTATCACTAACTCCTCATGTTGTTCTGAATTATAGAAAGGCTTAGGGCTCTGCCTAGTGGTAGCAATATTCATGACACTGAAATTAATCCTATGCCTCTATATTTTGTGAAAGGGGTGGATTGCTCTTACATTTGGAGCCCAGAGTGAATTCCTCATGAGTTTGATGACTGCTAAACTTTTCATCTTGTCTCACAGATGAAATTTCACACTGACTAACTGTACCTATGCAGGATTTTCCCGTAATAGTACTTTTTTCACAATATATCAATTCTTGTTTCATTCAAGCATATCATCTCAATACTTACTCTACAATAGCATGCATCTTGAACATCCTAAACATATTCACACATGCATACACACATGACACATGTATTAATGCACATGCATATCTGTAATATAAACACATGCAAATAAGCCTACCTGGTGCTCCTTAATCGTCAGAATGCATGAACATCCTTATTGAAGTTGACCAGCAAACACTTTCTCCCATATCCTTCTCCAGTAGCAGTCTGGTGGTATTATTGGCCACACACTCCATTGCCTGTCTGTTTTTCTTTTCCCAGCAGCCTGGACCAAATGCACTCTGAACACTGAACCGCTCAATCCAGATGGATAGAATTACAACACAAAAAACGCACAAAACAAAACTTAATAGAAAGTAAATGAGACCGCATTAAGCCTTCACTGCAAAGGGTGATAACACATTTCATGCAGTTTATAGCCCATAAATCCGCTAGGAGGCGGCAACGCTAAATTTAATCAAAAAGTAATCAGATATGAAGCTGATGACAGCCTCTGTTAAAGGTGGAGGTGCTGAATGGTAGTGTACTGTGATATTACACAGGCAAACTTATGAGTACAATTAGACTACTCATGGTTGCATTTATTACATCAGTCTGTCAGGGGCTTTTGCATATATATTGTATTGTTTTGCTGTATCTATAACGCCTGGACTGTCATGGGCCCTGTGCATGCTGCTTATAGTCCGGTTGAATCGAACCCTGGTGCGTTTAGCCTCATTTGGGTCGGTGTGAACGCAGTCCGAGACCTCTTAAGTGAACTAAACAACCGGACTCTGGTCCGCTGGGTGCGTTCACACCTGCCTTGTATAGTCCGGTTGAATCGAACCCTGGTGCCTTTAGCCGCTTGATGCGGTTCATTTGGGTTGGTGTGAACACAATCCGAGACCTCTTAAGTGAACTAAACAACCGGACTCTGGTCCACTAAAATAGGTGGTCTCGGAGCGCTTGCTTGCGAACCCTGGAGCGGTTCATTGCTGGTGTGAACGCAGTCCGCACCAAAACATAGGAAGCGTAGTATTTACGTGTCACAAGAACGCGGATATCTTCAAAATCTTTAGCGAAAGAGTCTTTCAAGACATCCGCGGTTGTTTAGTTAAAGAGTGAAGCCGAATGAAGTGTTGAACAGTGTCGTGCAAAGTAAAAATTCTCCGTCGACTACATAAAAGTAAGAACACCTGTCGTCGGTGAAACGCCCCTCCTTACTGCAGAACGTCTCATTATATGTGTTATAATGTTTTTTAACGGATGTTATTACGTCCGTTAAAATCTAGATCCCTTCGCTTCGCGTCGGGCTCCTGATCAGCCTGTCGGTGTTCTTTCCCCCATAATGACCGCGTCGCTGCACATTATCCCTTACTTGTCTGATTATATAATCATATGCGCGGGCCGCTAGTGTCTGTTGATCTCCAGATTAACAGCAGCATGAGAATAACCTGCCGAAAGTGCAGATGCTCCATGGCGGAGGCTAAGGTAGACATTTCCGGGATTTGCGTTTTTACCCCCTTAATGTCTGACCAATGGTTGAACAGCATTTCCGAGCACATGACTTGTGTTTAAAGTGTATAGTGTGGTGAGATTGACATCATGCACCCACGGATCTATGGGTTCAGGTATTGTTCTGCACGGACATTTGAGTGAGCCAGACTTCCTGTTTCCGCCGGTCTTCGCTTCCCGGGCTTGAAGTGTTTACATGTGTTTGCAGAGGCTTAATAAAAGTATAGCTTGTACCTTTGATACCCCGCCTCCGACTCCTGTTTCTCGGCACTACATTGGTGACCCCGACGTGATAATAGCGTGCTGCGTCGCCAGTCACTCTGCGGAAGGCGAACTGAGCCTCCGCCTGAGCGAACCATGCAGCCGCAGATGTCTCCCAAAACTCAGGCAGTTTGAAAAAAATGGCGTTACTTGCCATGCTCGGTTCAGTCTCGGATCCTTCAACAAGACTTATGTCGGGGTCACCAATGTAGTGCAGAGAGACGGGAGTCGGAGGGAACTCACTGAAAAGGTGCTGGAACTTGTCGCCTTGTGAGAGTGAGCTGGAGATGCCGTTTGGACTTAAGAACGCAGCTCAGTCCTTTCAGCGGCTGATGGATTCAGCGCTCAGAGACATGCCATTCATCTTCGTCTATTTAGACGACATCCTGGTCACCAGCTCCTCCTCCGAAGAGCACCAGGCACATCTCCGGGTCCTTTTTGCGAGGCTCAACCAACACGGCCTGATTATCAACCCGGCGAAGTGTCAGTTCGGGTTGTCCTCCATCCATTTCCTCGGGCACCTCATCAGCAAGGATGGGGCCGCCCCCCTCCCGTTTAAAGTGGAGGCCGTGTCTGCCTTTTCACGACCGCCTACAGCTCGGGCGCTCCGAGAGTTCCTCGGGATGGTGACGTTTTATCACCGGTTCATCTGCCGGGCGGCCCACACCATGCGCCCGCTGTACGAGGCCCTCAAGGACAAGTCCCCCGGCTAGGCCATAGACTGGACGGCTGAAAGGAAGGTCAATTTCAATGCCACCAAAGCCGCCCTGAGCGAAGCCGCCATGTTGGCTCACCCGTCACACAGGGCACCCATCGCTATCACCACCGACGCGTCTGACTACGCAGTGGGCGTGGTGCATGAACAATGGGTCGACGATGCCTGGCAACCGCTCGCCTTTTTCAGCCGCCAGTTGACTCCCAGGGAGCGCAAGTACAGTGCTTTCAACAGAGAACTCCTTGGTCTCTATTTGGCGGTTCGCCACTTCCGTTTCCTACTGGAAGGCCGGAAGTTTGCGGCGTTCGTGGATTGCAAGCCACTGACCTTCTGCATGTCCAAGGTGGCCGAGCCGCGGTCCGCCCGACAGCAACGCCAGCTTTCGTACATCTCCGAGTACACCACGGACATACGACACATCGCTGGCAAGGCTAACGTGGTCGCGGACTGCCTCTCTAGAGCGGTCATCGAAGCTGTGCAGCTGGGCCTCGATTACCTCCGCATGGGCACTGACCAGGCCTCTGACCACGGGGTCCAGACCCTCAAGGCCTCGGTCACAGGATTACGCCTGGAGGAGGTCACGGTCGGTGACTCTGGCTCAAAGCTGTGGTGAGACGTCTCCACGGGCCAGCCTTGACCGCTGGTCCCTGCGGCCTGGCGCCAACCCGTTTTTGAGGCGGTTCACAATCTTTCTCACCCCGGTAGGAAGCCGTCCGTGAAGTTGTTGTCGCAGAAGTTCGTGTGGCAGGGGCTTAAGAAGGACGCGAGGTCCTGGGTCGACTCGTGCGTGGGCGCTAGTGTCTGTTGAGCTCCAGATGAACAGCAGCATGAGAATATCCTGCCGAAAGTGCCGATGCTCCATGTCGGAGGCTCCGGTAGAAATTGCAGGATTTGTGTTTTTACCCCCTTAATGTCTGACCAATGGTTGAACAGCATTTCCGTGCACATGATTTGTGTTTAAAGTTTACAGTCCGTTTGAGTTTTGCCCGTGTGAAGTGTGAACGCATACCGAACCTTCTGAAAAATGAAACAATGTAACAAACTGTGGCCTGGTGCGCACCAGAAAAGCGGACTATTAGGTGTGAATGCACCTGGTTGCATTCACACCTAATAGTCCGTTAGTTGGAGTTCTCATTTCCATTTAATTTGTTTATTATTATTTACTATGCCTATTTATATTTTCCCCCTAAACTGTTTGTCTGTTTACTTTAGAGTTGTTTTATGGAATGTGTTAATATCTGTCATATGATATTATGTTGTGTTTTAAGCATTTTCACTGATCAAAATGAATTATTTGTATTGCTTATCTACATCTAAGCTAAAGCTACAGTAGTGCTGCAGTCTAGGGCCTAGGCTACACCATCAATTTGTTTGATGATTGTCAGTATTAAAAAAAAAGTGTTGTTCCAAAGCTTAAAGGTGTTTCTGTTTGGTCTTAAATAAGTTTGAATAAATATGATCGTTTGACACATATCAGCCAACTTTGCTAGCCTGACTGTTTTTGGTGTAATGCTATGCTGGTCTGTTAGCATACGTTCCTTACCTCTTTAAACCGTTGTTGACAGCACTGCAGTCTTTATTAACAATTAAAAAATATATATTCAATTGAATAATTTTGAATGTTACAATAACATTAGTTTACGATAAAAACCACACCCAACTTGTAAATGAGTTACTGCAACATATCTAGTAGGCCTACGTTTGCTACGTAAGTTATCATTATAGTAACGCTAACGTTATGTCACATAAATCCCTACTTTAATTTGGTTTGTTTAACGGCCATACAACTGTACTAATGTAGCCCTGAAACACGTAGGCTACTTTCTATGAGTAGGCATGTGACAGTCAGTAACAATTACGGAACATTAAGTGTGGTAATACTTTATAAATACAGTCTAAATTGTGAGAAATAGATTACTTTGGTGTAACGAGCCCCGCATAGAGCAGCGACCTGCTGCAGTTGTGTCAGGGCGCCGCTGGGTGAGTCTCTCCGCTGCTCCTCTCTCCACAGCTCCCTTTTCCTAAAGAAAAGAAGAGGAGAACTAGGTCCGGGGAGGAGGGCCGCCGCCATTATCGGAAAGCTGGCAGAAATAGCACTTTCACACACGCAATCTGCCCATGAATTGACCAGGACATGAACAGTTTCTGTTGCAGTAGAAACATTATTTGAGACAATATACCACGGGGATTGCAACAAACTCACCGTTGTCTCGTGTGCGCGGCCGGCCCAGCATTATGTGGGAACAACAATGGACAGAATAATTATTGAAAAAGCAACGTGGTGAACCGAGAGGAAGACGGCTAAGCAGATTTGTATACGCCTGGATTTCGCTACAGGCAACCGCATTGCAAGAACAAATCGGATTGTTCTAGCATTCGAGATATTTATTTCTTCATTCCCCGTGTTTAATTGCAACGCAAAGAGTGATGCTGGTCAAGAGGATCCAGGCATGGGTAATGGATATTTAAATCTAAGTACGCCATCGCACAAGTTTTTGTTTAATCAGTATTATACGTGAATTGTGAGGACCCATAGTGTATTCTGCGGCTTTATACTTATGCACATCAGGCGGCGAGGGCTGCGGCAAGGGCTGGCCTGACAGATGCAGGAGGAGAAAGGGAGAAATGCGATGGTATGTACCCTACTCTCTATGCTATTCTTTATCGGCTATTTCGTCCAGAAGCTGTCGAGGGCTGCACCCTGCAGCCAGCTGGGTAAATAAATTCCCTTTAAACATTGTCGGTGTGGAGAAGGTAGGCTATCCCAAATTTCGGCTCTGCAATTTCATTATGTAGACAGGCCTGGCGTGGTCAGCCCCTCTGTGTGCACCCTAAAGCCCATGTTAACTGGTAATCCTTCGCAACAAATATAACGTTACTAGATCTTATCTAAGTAAGTTGGTTATGTAAATGAATTGGTTTAATGTGTGCTTTTAGTAAACTGTGTTTTTATTTCTGATAGACTGATCAGTGTGGTTGTTTTTCTTCGTAAATAACTTGTCTGCATTTTGGTATCTGGCCTAGCTCAGCTGAGCGGTGTAGTTGCTTTTGACCCTGCCGGAGCTGTTTGTTTCTAATATGTGGACACCTCATGTTACATGTTGTTCATTTCCCCATATTTTCATTTGTCATGATGTTTCACTCAAGTGAATAAAATCAGACAAAAGTAAAATTCTGCAATATGTCATGTTTGCCTTCTATTGAAATGTGAGCACATCATAAATGCATCAGTGCTATTATGATGGAGGCATTTATCAATGCTATGATAATAGAAGTTGGTCTATTAGCAAGTGTCCTAATGGGTTGAGCAAATTCAGTGTCTTTGGCAGTAAGTGTTAATAAGTTCTTTATTCAGTCACCGATTTGTCTGTGGAGATTGGGCTGATAGCTGCTGTTTCAGTTAGGTTGACAGACTGAGGACTCTACATCATATTCATTTTCATGCTGTCACCCTAATCACTGATCAGCTGACATTGTCATTTAAAGAGCACCACTCCCAAAATGTTTTTTTTTGGTAGGATTAATTAGTATTCATTTTTCATGGATACACCTTGATAAGACTATGTCTGACATGTGTGTAATAATGACATATTTATTTTTGTTTTGTATGACATTAAATAAAGTACTTGGAGAATTTGGACTGTTGGTGAGACAGAATAGGTTTGTCACTTGCATCTCAGGGGGAATATGATGTCATTTTTTTGTTACATGTTATATACTAAATAATTGGACTAAATATTCATCAGATTAATTCTACTTTGTTAATAAAATGTGTAAGTCAGTCACAATCAGCAACAAATCAGCCTAAAAATGTAATGACATTTGGAAAAATCTGTGTGTTTCCCCATTTGGAATTGAGTTTACTTGATGTTACAGTGCGAACCCTTATTGGAGATATTGACTGCTATCATCTTTATTATGATTTGGATGGTGACTAGATATGATGTCATAAACTACAATGTATTGATTTTGACAAATGTTTAAATTGAAACACATTCAAGGCCATAGTTGTGATCATGGACAATTCTCAGAGCACAGTAAAATGTTGAACCAGCATTAGTTCCCCTTAAATATTCTGCCTTACAATCACCACTGACAAGGTCCACTCCTTCCACATATGTTGGTATACAAAGAAAATGGGCACAAAATACAATAAAATGGTCCTCTCATCATTCTCAGATATAGGTTAAACTCGATTACTGTGAAGGGAAAATACCTTATGCATGTTGACATTTTGCAATGGTTATGTGGAATATATCACGGTATAAACATAATACAAAATTGCAAAGACCATTATCACATGAATAAAGCATGTTTTAACATTATGTTTTTATTTTACCATAGTCCTAAGGTTTAGGGTCTGACCTTTTTTACCCATTTCAATTCAAAATGTTGTTCGGTTCATAACCCAGTTTGTCTGATTCTTTTTTTATTTCTGTTTTTTTACAGGATCTGATGTCACAGAAGAAGTGAATAAAAGAACCATCTGCTCATATCACTGCATGGCCCTTGTTTAAAGTTGAAGACCAGCAGAAGAAAGTGAAATCTGATCTCCTCTGTGGATCAGCAATTTTATGGACAAACATTCAAGTGAACTCCTTTATACAGTGCCTGTTTGTGGCAGGATGAGAGTCAGCAGGCTATGATGGCAAAAAAGCAAGATGCCCGGGCACCCATTTACAACCTCATTGTGGTAGGTTTGTCAGGAACTGAGAAAGAGAAAGGGCAATGTGGGGTTGGCAAATCCTGCTTTTGTAATAGGTATGTGCGGCCAAGCGCTGATGACTTCTACCTGGACCACACATCAGTGTTGAGCACCAGTGACTTTGGGGGTCGAGTGGTTAACAATGATCACTTTTTGTTTTGGGGCGAGGTATCCCGGGTTTTCGAAGAGGGGCCTGAGTGCAGGATGCACGTCGTTGAGCAAACTGAATTCATTGATGACCAGACATTTCAGCCACATCGTAGCACTGCTATGCAGCCCTATATCAAACGGGCAGCAGGAACCAAGCTGTCTTCAGCAGAGAAGCTCATGTACTTCTGTACAGATCAGCTGGGCCTGGAGCAAGACTTCGAGCAAAAACAAATGCCTGAGGGAAAGCTGCAGGTGGATGGCTTCCTGCTTTGTATGGATGTCAGCCGGGGCATGAACCGCAACTTTGATGACCAGCTGAAATTTGTCACAAATTTGTATGGTCATATTAGCAAGACTAAGAAGCCCATTGTGCTGGTCCTCACCAAATGTGATGAAGGAGTTGAACGTTACATCAAAGATGCACATACCTTTGGTATTACAAAAAAGAGTCTACCAGTAGTTGAGACATCTGCACGCTCAAATATAAATGTGGACCTTGCCTTCCTCACGTTGGTTCAGCTTATTGATAAGGGCAGGGGTAAACCCAAGATCATACCTTACTTTGAAGCCCTAAAGCTCCAGAGTCAGCAGATAGCTTCTGCAAAGGATCGCTATGAATGGCTTATCAACCGCATAGTCAAGAATCATAATGAAACCTGGTTAAACACCAGTCGTCGCATGAACACCTCCCCAGAGTTCAAAGAATATGTCTTCTTGGAGGGAACAGCTAAGTGCAAGAAGCTTTTCCAACAGCATGTCTACCGTCTGAAACAGGAGCACATTGAGAGGCGTCGCAAAATATACTTAAGCACTCTTCCTTTAGCACTTAGTTCTTTAGTGCCTGACCTTGATGAGATAGATCAGCTAAGCTGGTCTGGGGTACAGAAGGTCCTTGAGTCCAAGCAGCACTTTGCCCATTGGTTTGTTGTTCTGGAGGACTCACCATGGGAGGATACATCTCACATCGACAACATGGAAGATGAGAGAATCCCTTCAGACCTACTGGAGACAGGTGAAGCAGAGGACCTATTTAATGCCCACCTTGAACATCTGCGTAATGAGTGCAGGCGGGCAGAGATGAGGCTGCAGTTCAAACAAAAGTTGTCTTCCTCTCCCTTTGTCACACCTGGTAGGCCGTGGGAGGAGGCCCGCAGCTTTATCATGAATGAAGAGTTCTACCAGTGGCTCGAGGAGACAGAGTACTTGGAACTGTACAACCGCCATCAAAAGGAAATCATTGACCGTGCTAAAGAAGACTTCCAAGAGCTCCTACTGGAGTACTCTGAGCTTTTTTACGAGCTTGAGGTGGATGCCAAGCCAAGCAAGGAGAAGATGGGGGCAATTCAGGAGGTTTTGGGTGAAGAACAGAGGTTCAAGGCGCTTCAAAAACTTCCAGCTGAAAGAGATGCTCTGGTGTTGAAGCATATCCACTTTGTCTATCATCCTACAAAGGAGACCTGCCCTAGCAGTCCTCACTGCGGAGACTTTAAGATTGAACAACTTTTAGTTTCACGTTTCCCCACGTGTTACCCCTTTTTCGATGTGAAAGCTCACTTTGGGGACACCAAAGCTGATAGAATCAACCTTGTCATACTAGGGAAGGATGGACTGGCAAGAGAATTTGCCAATGAGATTAGAGCTCTCTGCACAAATGATGACTGGTACGTGTTGGATGGGAAGATGTATGAACTGACGCTGCGGCCGATTGAGGGAAATGTACGTCTTCCAGTAAATTCATTCAACACCCCCACTTTCACCCCTCACGGATGTCTGTGTCTGTACAACTCAAAAGAGTCCCTCTCCTATGTGATTGAAAGTCTTGAGAGACTTAGGGAATCAACTCTAGGACGAAGAGACAGCCTGCTAGCACAGTTGCCAACCTCACTGCTCTTAGTCACTAAAAGAGGTGTAGGATCATATGTGGAAATTGGTGGAGAAACTGCCTTACACCTAATAACACAGGGACAGCAGACTGCAAGGAGGTTGCAGTGTAGCTTTTTAGACCCTGCCTCCCCTGGTGTGGGCTATGGCCATAACGTCAATGAGTCCCAAATCAACCAGGTGCTGAGGGGCCTCCTGGATATTAGGAGGAGCACATCATTTAGTAGCAGCTCCCCGCCCCTCCTCCCTGAGCCTCCAGGGCTCAGAGACTCCCCTCACCAGCCAGCGCAAGAGGCAGACCTTCGAATTGTCATGTGCCTAATGTGTGGGGACAACTATGACGTTGAGCAGCTCCTATCCCCTTTTCTGATGCATCAGCACTGCAGGCCCATGTCTAATTGTGGCACCTCTGTGCTGTTGGAGCAGACAGTTGGCGGACACAAGCTGGCGATAGAGCTCTCTCTGCTCTCATACCACGCCTCCTTCACTTTGCGCAAGAGCAGGTTAGTGCACGGCTACATTGCTGTGTACTCGGTCTCCCGAAAAGCCTCCCTGGAGACGCTTTGTGCATTCCTGTGTGAAGTTCAGGACATCATCCCGGTACAGCTGCTGGCAGTGGGAGA
This sequence comes from Notothenia rossii, assembly GCF_949606895.1. Classification (NCBI taxonomy): domain Eukaryota; kingdom Metazoa; phylum Chordata; class Actinopteri; order Perciformes; family Nototheniidae; genus Notothenia; species Notothenia rossii. Next base: position 20,640,096 of record NC_136907.1, on the reverse strand, counting down.
TAGCCAGGCAGAGCTCACTGACAGCGACTACGCCTGTGAGCAGCAGATGCAAGGCGAGGAGCTAGCACATGAGATCGAGGGTCGCTTCAATAGTGTGGTTTGTGGATCCGGGGGGGTTGTGGGAGGTCTGCATAGGATAGAAATGTTCCATTCTTTTCTGATGGAGGTGGTAGAGAAACGCAACATCGTGGAGGCAACGCACATGTACGATAATGTGGCTGAAGCATGCACCAATGAAAACGTATACTCCCCACGCTGCAGTTCTCCCAGTCCCGTCACCATGTTCCTGGATTCAGAGGACGACGTAGAGCCTTCCCCGCCATACTACGATGGCACACTCACTTCTCATGGTGGGGGCTTCAACCTGCCTGACCTAGATTCCAGTGACATATCCGTCATCTCTGAAATCAGAGACTTTGAGAACAAACTCAACAACAAAATACCCCCACAAGTAAGAGTTAAACCAGGCGTCACCTTTGACTTCCGGAAAGTGAGCCGTAACCCGTATATGGATACAATGGGTCACCGTCGCTCTCTCCCCTCTGCGGTTACCTGGGTTCCTGGTGGTGATGTGGGCTACGATCCCTCAGACTACGCCGAACCCATCGACGCCGTTTCAAAACCCCGCCCCAGCAATGAAGAGATAATCTACTCAGTGCCACACGACAGCACGCAAGGCAAAATCATCACCATCCGCAACTCCAATAGGATGCACTCCAACGGAAACGGCTCCGACAGTGAGGCAGACAGCAGCTCCCTGGAGCGAAGGAGGAAGTTCTCGGCAGCGGGGGTGAAGCCTCGTCTTTACCGCGACCGCTCCAAGAGGCTTGGCAAGTTCAGCAGCTTCCGCACAAGCTTCATAGGCAGCGACGACGAGATGGGAGCTCTTCCAAAGACCAAGGAGGATGATTTTGGGACCCTGAAAAGCGAAACTCTGGCCGAGGAGACTGAAGACCCAAAAAAGAGGAACATCCTAAAGAGCCTGCGACGAACAGCCAAGGTGTGTATTAAGCCAACCTTTCTCTTTTAATCCTTCAAAAAAAGTAGCTAATTGTAATTTTATGTGCATTAACATAAATTAAATTTGCATTACTTATTTTTTAAACTGTTTTTGTAAATGTTTTTCTATAGGTATGATGATAGCAGGTTTACAGATGGTATGAAATGTGTGGGGGGTCACTGTTAAGTGAGCATGTTTAATCTGTTTATAATGTGTTTGGGAGGGTCCACACATAAAGTTTGTGACTGAATTCAACAAGTGCCACTTAGAAACAAGATAATTATCCGTGTTCGAGACTCTAATGGAGTGCTCTGTCTTTCTTTTTTCTGCAGAAAACAAGAACAAAGCCCCGTCCAGCAATTCCCAAGCCCCCGGAGAGCACTTACTTTGGGGTCCCTCTAGTGAATGTGGTTTCCCCAGACAGACCCATCCCACTCTTCATCGAGAAGTGTGTCCGCTACATTGAGACCACAGGTGCGTTGTCTTTTACACGTTCTGCTGCTCTGCATGTGATGTGTGCAAAATCAGATTTAAGAAGGGACATTTATGAATTGTATTTCTTTACTGAGCGTAATAATTCTAATGTTCTTGATTAGATACCTTAGAATGATTATCGTTGACCACAATCTTATGTGAAAGTAATACATTGATTTATTCAGTTATCCCTGTAGGCGCTGCTAGTACTGTATGTTTCGTCATGTGTGTTTCCAAGGGGGCTAATGAAGTGTTTGTGCTTGTTTCCCACTGTACCCCCCCCACGTCTCACTTATTTTTTTCTCTGCTGTGCTCTCTTTTCCTCAGGCCTGAATACAGAGGGGTTGTACCGAGTAAGCGGCAACAAGTCAGAGATGGAAGGCATGCAGAGGCAGTTTGAACAGGGTGAGCCCATCATCATACTTGTTTGACATGTAATTATGTGTCTGCCTAATCCAAACATAAACAGAGAGTTACTAAAGGAAAGTGACATGCAGCTGAATGTTTGCTCCTGATGGTAGCTACTGCTTATTTCCTATGATCCTTCTAACACTCTCTTTCTCATCGTATAGACCACGGATTGGACCTGGTGGAGAAAGACTACGCCATAAACACTGTAGCTGGAGGCCTCAAAAGCTTCTTCTCTGAGCTGCCTGACCCCCTGGTGCCTTGTCCTCTGCAGGTGGACCTACTGGAGGCTTACAGTAAGCAAACACTGCTGGGCAGGGAGGGTCTTCACAAGAACATACAAAAATGATTATTTCTTTAGGAGGGAGGGGAGGGTGCTGGGAAGGTTTTTGCAGATCTGTTTTGCTCTGCCTTAGTGTTCACAAGAATCATTTGCATGGTAGTACCGAGACATTCAAATGGCTGTGGGCAACGATGAGTATTAATGGTAGCTTCTCTGTGTGTGTGTGTGCAGAAATCAATGACCGAGAACAGAGGCTCTACACCATGAAGGATGTCCTGAGGAGGTTCCCCAGGGAGAATTATGATGTGTTCAAATATGTAGTGAGCCACTTGCACAAGTAAGACCACTGTTTAAATCACTGTGATGGATTTGTTTTCTAAAACTCCCATTTGTTTTTTTCAGCATATGATGAGTAATTTGTGGTGTGTTTGTTTTTCTCCTCAGGGTGAGTCAGCTGCACCGGCTGAACTTGATGACCAGCGAGAACTTGTCCATCTGCTTCTGGCCCACCCTCATGCGGCCGGACTTCACCACTATGGACGCCCTGACGGCCACGCGCACCTACCAGACAATCATCGAGAGCTTCATCCACCAGTGTACATTCTTCTTCTACAACCAGCCCCTCCTCGATTCCCCCACGGGCCTTGCGGGCCTCCCCGCCTCCCCCACCACCACCCTCAGCTCTGCCTACTCTTGTTACCGCTCGTCTCCGCCCCACAACGCCGCACACTTCAGCCCCCTGCAGCAGTCTCCGCCCACCACCCCCCAGTCTCCCCTGCAGTCCCTGCTCCCTCCCCTCCACCAGCACCCCCACTCTCACCACTCCCCTGCCGAACAAGAGACGCTGTGAGAGACGCTGATGCCACATGTGCCCATGATGATGCTGGACCTTATCACCTATACACTAAAATAAAAAAAATAAAAAAAGAGAAGTGCACTTGCACACTACATCTTCCATCCTGGAAAACTGAGGGCATGAAGAGAGGAGATGAGGAAGTGTACGAGAAACTTCCCTAACCTGCCATTTGTGTCCATACTCGTGTGCATCAGGGCGTGAGGCGGCCATTATCAGTGACTCCTCCTCTGAGCCCCCGTTCACCTGGAGTTTAACATCCGGTCAGAGGTGTCCGTCACAGCCTCTCATCTGTCTACAGCCTCCACTTATCCTACACTACCAAGAAATAGAAACCTTAAAGCCAAGCTGGAATAATTGATTTGTGGCCATCATGTTTTTATCCGTGTAAAACTGTTTTTTTGTTCATCCTGAAAGTACTGCCACTGGATTTTTAGACTGCTCCTCTGTAGGTCCTTTGGGCAGCAGTCTAAGGTCTACCTTCGGGTTTTCTCATCGGCTCTACTTGAGCGGTCAGCATGGGGAGGGAAAGGAAGTGAGGGGGGGATACACATCTAGGGATGCACTTTAATGATCACTGTTGTTTTTCCCCTCAAAAGGGTTTTTTGTTTTGTTGACATACTGTTTTCTTGTGTGTTTTTAATTTCACAGCTCAAACAGCCATACCCATTGCCTCTACAGAGCTCTGGTAGATCAAACTTTGTTTACATCAAACTAGTTTTTTGTATCCACAAACGTACCTGAAGCACTTTTTTGATAGTGTAGTATTAAATCTGAAGAAATGCCACGTTTTATTAATTGTCCATATTGTTTGTTTTTAGTGGCTGAATGTGGCATCAGTGCAGGCTTGTAAAACAGTCCTTTTTGTAAAAACGTACGTTCTCTTTAAGTGGATCCAGAAGTCCCATTTGAGGTTGATGGGAAATCTGAATTTACTCATAATCACCCAGCCATGTGAAAGAATCGTTTTCTTTCAGAGTTTGTCCTCTTTCTAGCTGTCGGTTGATCAGAGTGTACATTTAGGGAAGTTTGGTTTAATTACATCAATATAATATCAGAAGAATCTACCTGCTTTCAGTCAAGTGAAGGAGAACATTTTGCCATTTTTGAATGTGTAACCTAATTGTACCATAACACAACACAATTGCCATCTGGTGTCTATTGAAACCAAACGCTTGAAACATGATAGGATGCTGGACGTGTTGCTGTGGCTGTCTATCTAAAGCTCTTTGTACTCATCTAATATTAAGGACCTTCGACTCGGAAGGTTTAGTATTTTCAACGCACTGTTACCGCTAGTCCTGCTACACAATACAACGACCAGTAGAAGTAAAAAAAAAATGGTGGATGGGGAAACATTCAGGAGGAGAGAGTTCTGTCTTATTAAAAATGGACCACCAGACATTGAGGTTCTGTATGATCGTGGCGGTTCTTGGTTGCAACAATGTCAGAGTAGTTTGGCTTTGTAGTATTTGGGATCACCACCTACTGGTACTGTTGGGAATGCTGTTAGGAAGTCAGTCATTTCACGTGTTGTTGGGCTCTTCTCAAACCGCTCAGAGCTGTAACATTAAGACCGGCACTTTCCCCACTATAACACGACTCCCGGGAGTATATAATCTTACCACTTCTGACACAACCTTTGGCAAAATGTGCTGTTCAATGAGCAAAAAGTGAGTGCATACTACTCTATAATGGTTGTTTATTTGTATGTTGGGGAACACCACCCGTTAGTCAATGGTAGAAAACATTTCTAGTGTGTATTTCAATGATTGAAAGTCCATTTTTACAATTTTTGTGAATGGTTCAAGGCCACTTAAGTTTAGTGCATGAGTTAAAAAAAAAAAAAAAAAAACACAAAGGAAGAAGGATTAAAGCCTCTCCCGGTTTTAAAACATGAAAATTAGTGCGAGAACAAAAACAAAATGCTGAAGTGAAATAGCTGAAACGTGAAAAGTTTATGTACTGTGCACCAAGAGCAAACCATGGAATTTGTCTGACTGAGACCAGTGTTTGAAGATGAAGGCCTTATGTGAACTGTATAATAGTTAATAAATTAAATCTTGTAAAATTGTCCTAAGCTTCCTTGTGTCTTTCATTGAGCCTTTTGAACAAACCCACAGATATCTCAATCCATTCATTCTGCATTTTCATTTCGTACTTCATTTGTAAAAATACATTGTCTGATTCTAATTTACAAAGCCACATGCTAGCAGTTAGATCAATATTGTCACAACAAAGGAGCCCGGGGAAATCAAGAATAAAAAGCATATAATTTGGCTGTGCAAAAATGTCAGTATTTTATAAAATAGGAGGGGTGGGCTCATGACAGATTCTCAAAAGCCCCTGCTGCACCATGCTGTCATCTGACAAAAATATCACACAGCCTATTATTATCCACAGTTCTCACTAGTAGTTAAAATACTGATTGACAACTTGTTAAACAATGTATAAATGCTACTTAAAGATAGGGTCCAAGCTAAATTAATATAATTGTTTAAAGCTCTAAATGAAGCATATTAAAGAAGCTTGAACACATCGTACCTGCAGAAAGACCTCTGCCACCGTGCAGGTGACTCTGAAAAACATCAATTATTTACAGCATATCCTTCATGAGTGACTGCACAGTTTTAGTAGAACACACACACACGAACACAAACACACGCACACAAAGACACACAGTATCTGTTGACCCATGCAGAGCGACTGGACAGTGTAATGCTATGGCGTCCTCTTGTGGTTGAATAAAGTTACAGTAGGGAGAAGAGGTGGGCGTCTGCATGTCACGTGATACCCTGGTTATCATATTACATTTGATTAAAAAGTAGAAGTATCAGTCACTAATTGACATGAAATACCTATGTTGACACGATTTGCTATTATACAGTCTATTTCCTGCACAATGCCACACATAAAATCGCACATCTGACTGAAAAGTTCAATATGTCTTCTGTACATGTATGTTTTTTGTATATAGGTTAATTTGAGGAACTCCGCAGCCTGAGATTATAAATGCTTTGCTTTCTGGGAAAGATGTGATTGAGCACATTCTGAGGAATTGATTTTTGGATGTTTCCTAAAGATATATGCCTACAATTCACTGAATGAGGCCTATCACACGGTTTGAGTGTAATTATCCTTTTCATTGCTATTAAGCGCTTACAATAGTAAATAAATTCCTGACCTGAATGTGCTCTCTGTGAACTGCAGCACTGAGGCCTGTCACTACCTCGTTCCACTGCTGAGTGATAGGCTGTTCACAATTGTTATTAATATGAATACTGTTCAATCTATAACCTGATTATTCTACAGGCTATGTGGTTCTTTCATGTGTTCCCCATGTGTCCCATAGTTATTCAGTTCACTTTAAAACAAAGAAAAAGTAATAATTTCAGTTATTTTAAACACAAGAGATGTATTTGGGCAACTCATCCCCCCTTTATAATCCCACATTTCCAGTTTTGTTGCTCATTTATGGTGCTACTGTACCCAATGCTGTTTCTGTAATCCCAAATAGCTACCCCATTAAGTCCTTGTAACTAAATATGTGTATAAGTACTGGAACACCAAGTGACACTATACATTGGGAATATGCTGTTTCACTTTAGCTATTTGTACTTGTACACATCAGGACCTTACACACGGTAAATACACAATCTGTGTCTACAGTGTATGTATTTATCTGCAGATTGTTTAAAGGTGCATTTTCAAACTTACCTGTCATTAGGAGAACAAATGCAACAGTATAAGGACTTCTGTGTATGTGAAGAAGCCTTTTTCAGAGTCTGAACAAAAGAACATAATCATCAGGGAAAGTGTAGTTTTTGCCAGATACTTAAAATACACAACAGAAAGCCTTTGTTACAAAGTGTTGGTGTGGAGTTTTTAACAACATGGCAGTTATTGAGGCATTAATGTTGTAATGCTAAATTGCTGGTGCACCCTAAAGTCAATATAAATGACACATGTACACTATCCATTGTTACATTTGCTTTCATTGGATTCACACTTTCATCATGCTTTGGCCAATTTCATACTGGATATCTATTTATATGTTCATATGATGTAAATATTAAGCTGAGCATCAACATCAGATAATGTTCTCCATGTACAGTATAGCACTTCCCCCATCTCATGTCATGGGCCTTTGCTAATTAAAAACAAATGCCAATAAAAACATTTCAGATTCAAACAAACCTGTTGAGAATGACAGAAGCCGTGACGTATGAAAGATAGCTTTATTGCACAAGGTGTTAGAATGATCTTTTTAGTTTTTGCTTTCTTTTCATAGAAAATGTACTTTTGAACACAAGCAATTGCTATAACAAGCAACTCAAACAAATGTTTGGGATACCCTCAACATTATTTTTTTGTTTGTTTTGTTTTTCATACGGTTTTTCCTTCAGTTTTTCCCTTTTAGCAAGCATGCAATGATTTTTTGAGGATGAACAAAATACAAAATAATGAGAATAAAAAAAGTAAATAGGACAAATGACGACATCAAACAACCTTTAAAAAAAGAATAAAAATCGAAACAAATTAGTATCAAAAACATAAAGGGAAAGAAAAATGTTGTTTTTGTGCCCATTTCAGAAGTAAAATATTTTTATTTTTGATACTATTTCAATTTTGAAAGTGGGGCATTTGACCCTGATGTGTCCCCTGATTTATTCTGACGAAAATAGCTCTTCATACAAAACTGTGTTTTATGTACAAGACTTAATCTATAAACAACACTGACAGGTGGAGATGATGGATCTAGTATGTTTAGGGTGGTGAACTTTAACCTTTAATTTATCTGAGCGGGGGGGGGGGGGGAGGGGGACCAGGAGTCAGAATGCTTCAGGTTTGCGGACCGACTCCAGTCCAGTATTTACACAACAGCAGTTTGTGTGACGAATAGCTACGAGTCCCTGATTTCACTTGGATCTACCCACCGGCCTTAGTACTGTTCGGCCTCTGGAACCAAAACATTTGACAAAAACCCAAAAACTAAAATAAAAATAAAAACAAATATGATGAATGAAAACCAACACACACCCCCGTCCCATAAACAAACAAACAAAGCAAAATGGATAAATAAATATAAAGCACAAAACGCTATCATGGAGATGCTTCAAAAAGACATTCCAATAGGTAACGTGTGAATGTACAAAATGGAGGGGGGGGATAAAGAAGGCGGGACATGTACAGTACTTCAGACAGGGCAACAACAAAGATATCAATTGTGTGAACATTATATCATTTTTCAAAGCGGAACTCCCTGACATATAACATCGCTCATTATTATATTATTTTGACTTCATTCACATCATCACTGGGATTCTTTCTGATGTTCGGCTGAGTGTCACCAAGGCAGGCGGGAAGTGGTCACCGAAGCATTAATACTGTAAATAACATAAACCTCATTCATGGATCTTTGAAATATGACATGATTGTTTCCATCATAAACACACAGCAGAGTTTAAACCAGGGGGATTGTGTTTGGTTAACCCAGCCAGCCTGCCTTTCAGAAACTGAAACTAAAATATTATTTTAAAAGTATTTTCCCCTCTCAACATTGGGCTTGTAAAGGGCCGCTCTGTGTCCATACAGGAAACACTCTTCTCTTAGGCGCTCTACATACAGTAACATACAGAGCACCCCGTATACATACTTTAATTTCCTTTCTTTAGTCCAACCTTTTTTAAATTTCTCTTCTTTAAATTCCATGATTGAGCGATTGTCTTGTTCTTAAATTTGACATTAACATTAAATTGCTGTATATACTACTACACTATGGTAGTACATACAATTTATACTTTGTCATAATTTCATTTAAATGTCAATAATATACCTACATAGAAATATATATGTAAATTCTTTATAATACCAAATATTCTCTATTTGTGATGTGAGAACTTATGGCGGGTTTATTTGGGTTGTCGTGATTTGTTTCAAAAGTGAGACACGGTTCAGCTGGAGAGAGACGTGTGCAGGGCGTTTATGGGATAGATCTTTCCTGGAGGAGAACCTGAATCTGTTCTTTTGGATTCGCCGTAAAGAGAAAATATGCTAATAGCTTTATGGGACTTTAGGAGACACACAGAGGGTGAGAGAAACAGTAAGAATAGGGAACTTAACTGGAAGTCCTGCAAATTGACAATAATACTGAAACTATGGAGGAATATGTGTGTGTGCATGAGAGACAGGATGGCCACACAGCTTCATACTGGCTATCGTAGTCTTCATCGTCATAAACAAAGAGCTTCAGCTCCTCAATTAAAGTCAATATATCCAAATGACCACAGAAGCACGTCCTGTTTTTTTTTTAGCTGTGCTACTCCTGCAGGCGAAGCCGAGCACCAGCCGGCTGGATCTGTTAGTTGGAGTTAGTAATTCTTTTAAAGAGTCCCAGGTGAACATTAACGTAGGGTTAGCTGGGTCTCTGTCTGGGAGGAACCTGTCCCGCTGGGCAGTTCACCATTAGTCAGGTTTTATAGAAAGATGGTGGCATGCCCTTTCTGAGCCAGACTGAAGCAGCGGGGCAGCGAGTCTGTGCGGGGCGGAGGCTACACCAGCGTGTACGACTTGGAGTACGCCCCCGCGCTCTGTTTCTGCAGTCTCCCCAGAGCGGAGGAGCTGCTCTCCAGCAGCGAGTCTCTGGAGCCGCCCACCTTGTTGCAGTTGCTGCTCGTGCTGGAGGTGGAGGCCGTGGCCGCGGTGTTAGAGCTGGGCATGGTGAGAGTCCTCTGGGGGAGGGTGGAGGTGCCCGAGCTGGCCCCCAGGCTGCTCAGCCCGGAGTGGCCCAGCGTCAGGACCTGCTGCTTGCTGGGGTCTAGAGTCTTGTGGCGGCCCTGGGTGTGGTACGCCCGCTGCGTCAGGCTGCGGATGGAGGCTTCCCGCGGCGGCACCACTGGGCAGGGGTCATGCAGCTCCCCTTGCTTACGGAAGAATGGGTCTGTCTTCATGTAGAGGGGGAGGTTGCAGAATTCACCTGGGAGACGCGAGAGGTTAAGATTAAAGTCATTCATGGTTTCCTGTTTTAATGCAGTTACAGACTGCAACAGCTCCCGTCTCACACAGCAGGGCCTTCTTAACACGAGCGTCCCATTATGAACACTGTCACCATCACCCCACACCTACAACACGACCATCCTGTATCATTTTATATATATATATTTATAACATTTTAAAGCTTGTATCATATGCAATTATTTGAATTAATACTTTATTATTTATTTTTCTATTGCAATTTCGCTTCTATAACAACTATCTGTGAAATGATCTATGATCATATATAAATATATAGATGCAAGGCATATATATGCTTATAGCTATACTATTTTCACATTTTTGTTTATTTTTATTTTTTGTGTGTGTTTTTTCTGTGTGCGTTTTTGGTTTTAAGTAGATTCTTAATATATGTGAAAAGAAATCAAGCCTTTGCGTGTGACATGAAATATCAGTGTTACTCCTTGCTTCTCTGTGTAGCTTTAGGCGGCCTGGTCAACTCTGTGCAGGTGATACCTTTCCCCACAGATTCTAGTTAATCCCCACTTCATATTTGTATTTGTTTGGAGAAATATCTATTCAAGCCCTATTGAATTTATTATTTGTAGTTATATATTTCCTACTTTGGATTTAGTCTCTTGCTTCCCATTACTCTCAGTTGTGTGTGTCAGGGTATGGCTGTTCCAAATAAAACGTAGTAGAAGCAAGAATCTGCCTCCACATTGAGTATCCTCACTGTGCCTGATCAAGGAAAAGTCAGATTTTCCTGCCTCCTTTGGAACTTACTTTTATTAGCGCGGTGGGGAATGGGCACCGCCACATTCTGCCGGCGGTCGTAGTCCTGCGGTTTGGGCGGCGAGGCGGTGAAGCGGCAGATGCCGGGTTCAGACGGCGTGCTGAGCGAGGTCATGCTGTCCGCGGGGTCGTTGGTGCCGGTGGTCATCTGGTCGGACGAGCTGTCAGAGATGAAGCACTCGGTGATGGTGAACTTGGCGTGCTGCAGGTGCTCCTCCAGCTTGGCGTGCTCGTACGCCCGCGCCAGCTCCTCGTAGGTGGAGGAGGCGCTCTCTGTGGACACCATGCTGTTCCGACCCTTATCTGGAACACATACGTATTGTAAATGTATTAAAAAAACTGGATACAATTTCGGTTTGACTGATAAAATAACATTATTTATGATATTTTGTATTGAGAAAAGTATTATGACCAGATACAGACCCTTTGGAGAAACTGAAACTGTTGAGTTCATTATGGTTTATGAATTTATGTGAGTGGGCAACTATATCCTTATTTATTTTGATGTGTAACCTTGACGCTTATTCCAATGACACTATTTGTATTTAGTCACTTTATAATCTGTTATTTATTCCCCTTTTTTCAGTGCAGTATAGTTAGGGAGGTTAAAGATGGAATATATTTTCTCCAGATGCATTTATGATGTATCTATTGTTTATATGCCACTGGATGGATGGACTAACATTTGACCACCCTTTGAAAACCCTTTCTAAAATATTCTTGTATGATACTACATAGGTGTATATTACATCACGTGTGGAATAGATTTGCCCGTGGATGATTTAAATTGAAAATATTTAGAAAACTGAATTTCTCTTATAAAGAACTAACATATTTTCAGTAGATTTTTTATTGAAGAACTGCCATTTGCTATACATTATTTTTAAAAGACATAAAATAATTAGTATAAAATAATGTTATCAATGTTGTCGAGCGATGGTTCCTGGCTGTGATGACCCACCTGTGTCCTGCGAAAGGCTGGCGCTGTAGCTGTCGCTCTCCGTGGCGGTGATGCCGTGAGAGCCCATGGTCCGCCAGTCGGAGGTCAGAGTTCGGGCGGAGGCCGTCGATTGGCTCTGACTCGGCCGGCTCAGCGTCCATTGGCTGGAGTATCTGTTCCTAGAGCTGTGGGCGGACTTTATACTCTTCCTGGACACGGGGTCTGAGAGGGGATCAGAGGACAGCTCGGTGTTACAAACACTGTGTATCCATGTATCGATCGAGAAGAAAGCTAGATACTGACTTTACTGACTCTAGTGGATGAAGTATAATTCAATATGAGATTAGGGTTAGAGATTATCGATTTATTTCATTTGAAAGCTATAACCGCTAATTACCAGTTTTGTCATGGTCGATACCGATAAAATAACCTCCATCACAAAGATATATTAAAAAAAAGACTTCATAACCTGTAGTTTATGCACACCTGAGGGTAAGAAAGGTTAAGATGCAGCGAGCAAAGACGGATGATTTATTATTCCTTAGCTCGGAAATAACCAAACCTTCCTGATTGTCGTTAATTAACCAAAACAAAGAACATGTTTGTTTATCTAATTATTTTGATCAAGTACATCAAAAAACATGTGTTGTCTCTCTGTGAAAAACATCCACAGCAGCAACTCTTGTGTCCGTCTTCTCTGTGTTAATAGGCGGTTTACAAACTAACTTTATAAAAAAGGTGCATATTGCAACTAACTCTAGTTTGTAGACGCTGCATTTGTCACGTTAAAGAAAGCAATTTTTATTCGTATTTACATGCAGTTAAGAGCATTAATGCATCATGAATACATCATTATATTGAATTGCCAATATTTGCAGATAAAGCTCTCTTTGGATTTACCTGCTCTATTTATTTATTGTACCGTCACATTTTTGCTTAGAAATACAAACTCACTCGTGCCTGGGCGGATGTCGGACATGTCGATCAAAGGCCCTGAGTTCTGGATGAGGGCCTGGTGGTGCAGAGACACGCCTGTGCAGAAGTTCTGCGGATTCACTGATTGGCTGAATTCAGTGTCTGTCACAGGCACTGCTGCCTTGTCTTCTCCTGTTGCAGGCAAAACATGAAGATAAACAGTTAGGCAAAAAAAAAAAAAAAAAAGTAACACAAGCTAGAAGAACTTTGTGTTGCTGCCACATGCCTATTTGTTTGATTCCTTCCTTGTCCTCGATGAGTAGCTGGACACGTGGGATGTCAATGTGGAGCCTCGGCCCTTGAGGAGGGCCCTTCACCGGAGTGTCTATACTGCGATTGTTCTTGCTGCACACATGGAAAAGACACATTATTTTTGGGGTTGCGCTTACAAGATATATGACTTCCTCTTCACAGCAGGCATTAACAATAGCACCAAAGGAAAACGGTCTCTTACCTGATAAGCATCTCCGCAAGGCTCTTAGCATCTATAGGAAGACAAGATATTAGTTAGAGATTGTTTGGCCGTGAAGATACACTTCATTACACACAATAACTACTCCTACTCCTTTTCCCTCCCTCTCACCTCTAAGTCGTTTGAGCCTCTTCTCCTTGCGTTTCTTGCGGATAATAAAAAGCAAAGCGACGCCCAGAGTGACCAGGATGACGGGAGAGCCGATGGAGAACAGCTTCTTCACGTCGTCCCCTTCTCCACGAGCAGATCTAATGGGAGGGATTGTACCTGCGGAAAGGAAGACCACCTTTAGAATAGAACATGCAGTGAGAGAGGCACTCAAAAATAAACATATGTCGGACACTCACTGCCGTCGTAGTCGGTGGTGGCAAACTGGGAGCTCTGGTTTCCGCAGCCGGCGCTGTTGCAGGCTTTCATCTTCAGCTCGTACCAGGTGGCCTCACGCAGCTCGCTGAGGAACAGCTGAGAGGTGGAGTTGGCTTTGAGGCTCTGCCACGCCCAGGTGCCTTTGGGTCTGAAGTCCAGCATCATGTCGGTGATGGGACAGCCGCCGCTGGTCCAGCCCTGCAGGTTGATCCCCGCGTGGGTGGAGTTGATGTGTGTGAGCAGCGGCTGGTCCTTGTTGAATACCGGTTCTGTTCACAAGAGAGGAAAATACACATGTTAGAATGAAACAGGTACTGGCAACATCATATATCTGAATTTATTTGTGATATTTCAATGAACACCTGGAAAAATACTGCTATTAGTATTTATTTAAATAGTATTAAATAGGTGGAAAAGAGCAACCATAGGATTATTATTGGACTGACACATATGTGTATATGCTCATGATCGGCATAAAGCCTCTTAAAGGCAAATCACAACGCTTTAAAGTGGAACTAAGTCCATTTCCATAATTCATATATGTTATTTCTTAAGAATAGGATTGTCGGAAAATATTAGCAAACATGAACTACTCTCACCCAAATCCACAACTAAAGTGCTAAAACCTCAAATGAGCTAAATGCTAAATTGACAAAGAATTAGGAAAGATGGAAAAATAATATCCAAGGGGATTTTTCTCGGTATATGAGCAGATTTTCTGTTCTTATGTTCACACATTTTGATTGGACTGTATTAGGCCATGGAAATAAAATATTGGAATTCCTATTTTAGGTGGCGTTCCCCTTTAAAACAAACACTAAACAGGACTGAACAGCAAAAGCCAAAAACAACTATATTCCTTTTGGTGTCCCCAGATTTGTATCTCTGGTCTCCTGCTTCATGCATGTCTTCAACACGTCCCCCGTCCCCCCTCACCTCTTCCATGTGTCTTGGCCTCGATGATCTCACTGATGCGTCCTGAGCCCACGCTGTTCTTGGCGGCCAACTTGACCTTGTACCAGGTTCCACAGCGCAGGTTATCCAGCCTGAAGGAGCGCTCACTGGAGCTTATGAACACGTCCCTCCACTCCTCCGTGTTGTCCACCGAGTACTGCAGCACAAATCCTGCAGAAACACCAACACAAGTCATTTAGAACAAGTACTGCACATTCAGGGAATTAAAACGTGGAGCATTCTCCCTGCTGCTGCATCTGTTGGACACCAGGGGGCAACCATCAGCTACAATCACTTTTAGTATGCCTACTTAATGCCTAGAAATAGTGTCTCCACTGTTATGTGCATTATAAATGTGTTGATGCAATTATGTAAACAATATCCTACTTTTAAAATGTAAATAATATCCTACTTTAACATTTTGTTAGCTGTAATTTGGCCTCTGACAGATTTGTATCTTCCACTGTCAACATTATTTTACTTTTAGTATTTTGAGATATTTCTATTTTGTAGTTGCTTATGTATTACTTTTTTATTTTCACATTATTTGCAATGCCTAGTTTAACACGAAAACATTTCCCAAATTTGGATCAATAAAGTAACTCTTATTTTTATCTTATTTGTATGAATGATATAACAAAGGTGAAGCACATTGAAAAATATCCGTCACAAAATCAGATAGATCTTTTGTTGGAGGGCAGGTGTTCTCTGTTCACAGAAAATCTCACCTCTGATGGAGCTTCCCCCGTTGTCCCCAGGGATCCAAGCAAGGGTGATGGAGGAGGTGGAGGTGGTGGAGACGGTCAAGCGAGGCTGATCTGGAGGAACTGGGAGTAAAGAGAGAGAGAGACTCAGCAACAGAACGGAAACACCACTAAACAAACACATCCTCCACTGGAGTTCCCCTTAAACACATCTCTCTCCTCACCTTGCACCACCAGGTTGACTATGATGGTGTCAAAGCCCAGAGTGTTAGTGGCTGTGCAGGTGTAGTACCCAGAATCCTCCGCTTTGACCGAACGCAGCACCAGTGTGCCGTTGGGTAGGATCTGCCGCTGACTGTCCGCCGTCACCGGGATGGCAGTGTCGTCACTGAAGGAGCCAAAACAGATACAGATGTTATTGATCTCATCCCAGAAGAAAGTTCTCGGTGAGTCACGGCACTGACATATAAGAGGTAGAAGTTGATCTCTGACCTGTCTTTGGTCCATTTAATTGTGGGAGCGGGTTCTCCCACGGAGCCACAGGGAAGACGCACTTCCTTCATCCAGGGTGTGGTCACCGTGCCGCCGAAGGACAAGATCTTACCCGGGACTGTACACACACACAAAAATAATCAATCTTTGACAAACAGAAAGTGATAGATCTAACAAAATACATCAAAATACAATAAAATCAATCCATTAAAAGAATGTGCTTCAGCAAGTGTCTCAACAAGAAGTTTGTCTTTGTACGTTCTGATGTGTATCTGCCAGTCAGCGCTGAATGAGTGGCCCAGTTTGCCTAAAGGCCTTAACTTACTGCTGAGGGAATAGAGAGCTGGTTTAGCGTAGCCCCTCCCCTGACCTCTCAGTGTTAGTCTATCTTTTCTCCATAGATCCTCCCCTCTATTGATTCTCTCCGGCTATCTCTCTCCCCAAGGGTCATTTTACTGGATAGGCCCAGTTCATCACCACATAATTAACAACAGCGTCTCTTGCAACACAGCCGCCACTCAATCAATAATACGGCTGTCAATCAATAACGGAGAGCGGGACGGAGTGCGAGGAGAAGCGCGAGTGATGAAAGTGATCTGTGTTAACGGGAGATCATGTTGCAGTTTCATAGCCATCTTAAGAGCGCGCTGCCTCATAACCTTTACAGAGATCTCTTTACCCTTCTCCTCCACTACAGGCTCGCCCGGAGGACCCACCTTTCCCAGCAGGCTCCACCGTGACCTTTGAGCTGATGTTGCCACGGCCAGCGGTTGTCACGGCTGCAGACCAGATGTGGTATTGTTTACCGCGGGTAAGGTGCGTGATGCGGTAGAAGAGCATCTCTGGGTTGGCCTCGTACTCGCTGGGTGCCTGGGACAGAGGGCACGCAATGTCATGTTAGAGAAGTATGATGAGACAGGGAGAGGACAGCGGGGGGGCAGCTCCTGTACTGGGAACTCTAGCAGATTAAAGATGCATTACAGGTTATACTTTCAACCTTTTCAAGTGGGTATGACACATTTAATATCAACCTTTTTGTGATAATGTGTCATCCCATTAGAAAACATAGCAAGTAGTAACAGTAGAATTGTCAATGTTCAAGGTGTGTGGTTTTGTACATTATATGCTCCCAAATTATAATAGCTGTGCTTTCCTGTCTAAGGGATACTGTGTGTGTGTGTGTGTGTGTGTGTGTGTGTGTGTGTGTGTGTGTGTGTGTGTGTGTGTGTGTGTGTGTGTGTGTGTGTGTGTGTGTGTGTGTGTGTGTGTGTGTGTGTGTGTGTGTGTGTGTGTGTGTGTGTAGTAGCTGTATCTGTTCCAGCAGTGTCCTTCTTTTTTTTTTATATTGGCTTGCAATCCGCCAAAAGACAGAGAGAAAAATAATTGAAAAATCGGCCCATAAGTCTTTCTCACAGATTTCAGGTTCATTTTAGTTCTGTAGATCAACATGTTTTATGAAAATAAATAAATAATAATAATCAGATTTAATTTACTGAGTTTACAGT
Source organism: Notothenia rossii (assembly GCF_949606895.1). NCBI lineage: Eukaryota > Metazoa > Chordata > Actinopteri > Perciformes > Nototheniidae > Notothenia > Notothenia rossii. The sequence goes on along the minus strand of NC_136907.1, from coordinate 20,622,882 downwards.
TCACAATAAACCAAAAATAAATGGCATAAAGATGTTTGACCTTTCCTGTGAGATCTCTGAGTGTTTAATTTATGTTTATTTAGATATATTAAATAATATTAAAGTCTTAGATTATCAAAACTTTCAAGCCTTGTATTTGTTTAAGAATGATTTAGCCGTCTCTGATATACCGTAAACACTTTATGTGTAACTGAAATGTATGTAATTCCCTTTTGCTTAATTTAATTTAAGCATTGAGATGTTTAATTTGTCAAATGTTTGTATTTCTGCTGCGTGTACAGTATCTGCAGGTTCTCTGAATGTAGACGTGTCGGAGGCCGCTCTCAGCCTGGAATGACCTCTCTATGGACTCTATTGATTAAAAGGATGATAAATGGAAATGTCATTTAGATTGTATTGATTCACTCATTGATGAATTTATTTACCTTCGACACCCAAGTTAAATGTTTTAAGTGAGTGACAATGTTCTTTAACGTTTTAGATGTAAAACCACAATGTATTTATAAATATGGAAATCTAAATGTAACAGTTGTGACAAATACATTGACGAATAACAAAATGTGTTAAGATGGGTTATTGGGTTTCCCCTTTTTAAAAAAAACAAAACAGAATAGAGCAGATCACGCCACTGGTCTAAATGAATTGGAAACAAATGAAATGATTTCACCTCGCATACACAAAAAACCACGTCATTTTAGGCCTCAGTGCTGGATTAAATCATGTGTTCCTGTAGATATTTTCCCTACAAACTCATATTTGAGAAAACATTCCCGCACGCACACACACCTGCAGGCACGAAAACACACACATGCCAACACGCTCGCAAAAACACGGTTCTCTCTCAAGTCGATCCTCTGTTCTATCTCTTTAATCTGTTCATCTCTCAGTGCTCATCTTCAGTTTCTTCACCATTTGCTTTCCCCCTCTCCCTCGACCCCCCTCTGTCTAGCTCAGTGAAGAGGATGGAGGAAGGAGGGAGGGAGGGAGGATGTGTGTGTGTGTGTGTGTGTGTGTGTGTGTGTGTGCGTGTGTGTGTGTGTGTGTGTGTGTGTGTGTGTGTGTGTGCGTGCGTGCGTGCGTGCGTGTGTGTGTGTGTGTGTGTAGGGGGTGCGTTCGAACATTCCACCAGCATAGCGGAGGTGTTGTGGTGATCCAGGGAGTGATACAGGGAGATAATGAAAAGACGGACAAAAGCACTCTCATCTCGATGTGACTGATACCCTCCTCTGCTCCTCCTTTCCCTCTCTCCCTCATCTCCCTGTTTTCCTCCCATTCCCCCCCCCCTCAGTCGCTCCCTACCTCTAATGGTGTTTCTCTTTCCCTCTCTCTCATCCTCCTTCCTCCCCCCCTCCTCCCTCCCTTCCGCTCTCCTCCCTGCCTGTGCTCATTTACATGGCACTCATGCACAGAGAGGGAGGAGTATTTGTGAATAATAAGAAAGTGAGATTCTATCCTCATATCAGATTTCACTCTTCTTGTTTGTGCGGGTGTTTGTGTGCGCATGAGATCTCAACACAAGTGAAATGCCGCACACGCGTGTATAAATAGAAACATTTTTAAATGTGATGTCTGTGTGTGTGTGTTTCTGATGCGGCAGTGTGCATGTGTGAGCTTGTTCTCCGCTTCATTTGCATATCTACGTCTCATCACGTTGCCAAGACAACCTCATCTGTTCATCTGGGAGGGCAGGAAATAAAGCGATGGTGCAAACACGGTGAAAGGGAGATACTCGTAAAGATACGCGCACACACACATACAGGCCCAATTAACAGAAGTGGTTACAAATTATTAATTTTCACTAGTGGATTTTTATCAAGTTCACAGATTGCTAGCCTCTCAATCTCATGGAGCATTTTTTTAACTGGCCCCTTACGAGACACGCCCACAGAAGAAGGACTCACCGGCTGCAGAGACCCCGGGCTGGAGCAGTAGATGGTGTACTTGCGGATAACACCGTTTGGTTTGAGTGGCGGCAACCAGGACACGACCACACTGTTCGGAGACGAGGGGACCGCCTTGATGCCCGCCGGTGGACCAGGAACTGTAGAGAACACATAAGGCAACATCAGCAAATGCATCTGTTTTTGTGTCGGGTGCCCATTAAAGTGAGCAGGCTTGTCTGCAGATTGCTAGTCTTATCCCGCACTAAGCCGCTCTGGGAGGACTTGGATGAACTCCCTTTGGGTGGACGGTGGTGACATATGTTCGCTCAGACACTGGTCAGCACTTCTGACTCTGTGACACCCAGCTTTCTCTTAACTCGCAAACAGATTAGACACTTAGCGCCTGATCCTCCGCTAGCCACTTAAGCTGGACACTGGACACCACTTAATACGCTCATTGCAGTCTAAAGGCGTAAGAAGGGTTTGAAACGGATGAAGAAAGACACATCGGGACGCTGGATACTGTTGAAGGTGAACAATGAGGCTTTTGTCGCATTGGCTTTACACTATTTGGTTCTCAGTGAGAGGACTATTCACCCACCTCCATAAATATGACTTCCACTTGACAGTGGGCCTCATCTGGGGCCTAAAGAAGAGACGTCAAAACTCAGTAAATTCAACCCCCTATTCCTCTTTTCTTACACTTGAGGCCCCGGGTCATTCACACAGGACTCCTTTATCTTGCACCTTACATGAGATAAAAGGGATGAAAACAAAAAAAGACAAGATGTAGTGAGGGAGGTTTTAAAAGAGGGAGGCGTGGAGGAGAGAATGGCGAGAGTGATAGGTGCAGCTCCTGGGGGAGTGATGATGGCGGTGGTGGTGGTGTTGGGGAGGGGCAGGGTAGGCAGTCATCATTATCATATCTGGACCTCTATGTCAAAGTAGGAGTGGCAGTGGGAGGGGGGAGAGTTAAGTCCCATCTGGTGCCCAAAATCTGCCCAGGCCTCCAGACAGACACACAGCCAGCACGGCCCGGTGATGACGAGGGAGCGAGGCACGATGATGCTGAGCAAAAATCCCCATCTACATGAATACATAATTCACTGCTGTGCCAATCAGAAGAGGGTGTGTCACAGGAAAGGGAGGAATCGCTCAGCTAAATACCAGAGAGCGCTGCAGTCTAATTTAAATTGGCTGAGAAAATGAAATCCTCGGCTTTGACATTTCTATTTTTTTTCTTTTTTGGAGGATGGCTTATTCCTTTTTTTTCAGCCCGTGTGATCACCTTTCTATCTTTCCATCTTCCACCCTGAGGCCCCTCCTCCTCCCCCTCCTTTATAAAGAGACATGGATCCGTCTGTAATCCCACCTCCAATGGTGTAAGCAGAACATGAATTCTCTCTAATCCAAGAGGAGTTAATCCCTCTGCCTATGGCAAGAGGCTGGTGGAGAGGATGCGGGGCCCGAGCTGATGGCTGACTCCTGCATGGTATATGCTCCGAGGGGGCACCTCCCCTCTCCCCCCCAGTGTCTACCGCCTGCCCCCCCTCAGTCCTGAGCCGAGACCCAAAGCCTCTTAATTCTCATTAGCACCACTAATTGAGCTTCGCAGCATAAATGAGCTTTTGTCATGGGTTTGAGATACAGCCCAGCACTCTTTTTTATATATCCCCTCCTATCTCCCACCCCCCCTTACCCTCACCCCATATTCTGCGCATGCATACCTTCAGCATTTTTTCCACACTAAAATATATTTAAAAACAAGTTAAAGGCTGACATTTTCTTTATAGTTTCTACTTCTGTGAGTACTCACGGTCCTCGCGAGTCTGGATGTACAGGACATTGCTGCGGACCCCGTCCCCCGCCTGTGTGTAGGCCAGCACCTGGACGCTGTAGTTGGTGAACTTCTCGAGCCCTCGCAGCTCCACCTGCTCCCGTGTGGTGGTGATGTTCTGCATCTCCCCCCATTCTGAGGACGGGATGAGAACAGGAAGGTTATCTGATGGAACGATAACTAACTCCATCTTCTACTAAATGTATTTATATTCTAACAACTTGCTTTGCTAAATATGTTTTGGAGAAAATATGAGGACTGCCTGGATTACAAAGCAGCAGTTTCAGCGAAGATATGAAGGGTAGATTAGTGGCTGTTTAAAGTTAAAAACATTAAAGCAGTTAAAGTGTCAGATTTGCAGGCTGTGTTGCGTAATTAGTTTGTGGTTAAGAAAAGATTAAAGTTTTGGTTAAATAATGAAAAAGTCAACACACAATTATTCCCTAACCTTAGTTCTTCAGAAGCCTGAACATAACCATGAAAAGGTATGTGTTATGCGTTTTGTTGCGCTTTATCGTCATATGCCCAAAACATATTCTCTATTGCAAATTAGTTGAATATAAACCTTTTTTAAGGACTCAAGGTTTAACACACAAAAGGAGCAAAAACACACACACACACACACACACACACACACACACACACACACACACACACACACACACACACACACACACACACACACACACACACACACACACACACACACACACACACACACACACACACACACACACACACACACACACACACACACACACACACACACGCACTACTGTAACTGAAATCTCATCCCTTTAATATGGATGATGCTAAAAACAACTGGGACTGAAACAATTGGGAATAAATTCAACGACACGCAGGACCAGGAAGTGCTTTATGCGGAAGGTGTGGACACACATTAACACGTTGTGACTCACGACACTGACACAGAGGCAGGTGGGCGGGAGGGTGGGGTTTTTATTTTTGGTGACATTTAGAATGAGATAGGTGATAATTACTCTGCAATGGCCACTGGGCCTGGCCCCCACAGCACCCACCTCCGTCGGGGAAGAGGGACCAAAACACAACGCGGTAGCCTTTCAGCACACCGTGCAGCGTCAGCCGTGGAGGCTCTGACCACGTGATCACCGCCTCGTCCGACGTCACGGAGATGGCTCGCACGTTCTGAGGAGGCTCGCTGGGAACTGGAAAGAAAGGGAGAGAGGGTTAGAGATACAGGGTTTAAAAGTACATTACATTTTATTTTATTCCCTATTTCATTATTAATAGTTCACATTTGTAGCAATTTATGTCCGGAAAGTGCTAAAGTAATGTAATGCATCAGTTGTTGAATTCCCACATTTTTCAGTCATACAATATTACAGCTTCTTTTTATTTAAACTTGTTCACACACACAGACCTTATGGCAGCATTTGTGTGAAATTCTGGATAACACTAGCTTATACCTCAATGACAGATAGATTTGACACTGATTTGACAGATAGTCCAGACACAAAACAGTTGTGAGTCTGTTTTAACCATTTCTACTTGTTTCTACTTATTTGTACTAAAATATCCTTGCTGTTGCTAAGAAGAACTGACTGATCCAGCATGGCGGCTGAAGCACATATAATGAATGACTACTCAACACCAACAACCCACAGGCAATCTCTGCTGAAACAAATCAGTCAAATAAGCTCAAATTAGATCTCAATGGCTCCTTGTTCAGCGCTAGCTTTTAGAGCACAGAGAGGAGGGGGTCGAAGAAGGGGAGGAAGAGAGACAGCAATGTACGTGAAAAGAAAAACAGTCACACCTTAAGGGGTTAAATGCAGATGAGGGTGAGCTGAGAGGTGGAGGATACAATCTGAAGGAAACCTATGTTCGTCTAAAATCACTGACACTATTATCATTATTATTATTATTATTATTACTGTGTGTATCATTACTGTCCACACAGACAGGAAGTGGTACATATATTTCTATCTGCAGTGTTGGAAAAATATATAAAATCAAAAGATGTGAAATAGACAGAGGGAGGATGAGGAGGAAGAAGGAGAGAGGCAGAGTGGGCAGACATTTAGAGAGAAATGGGGTTCCTGATTCCTCTCTCGCTCTCTACCAGCCTAATGAGGGTGCTAATTAAAGACAAAGGGAGAATGGGGGATGTGCTGCAAATTCAGTTTTACCTTTCCCTTTTTCAGTGATTTCAATCTATATCATATTTGTCTGTCATCCTGTTGCTCCATTTTACTTTGTTTTCCATTCTTTTTGACAAATTAATATTTGATGCGTTTTACCCTCACACACTTCCACTTTCTCTCGTGTCGTGTCTAATTTAGCTTCTTCTTTCTATCTGCTGTAGTTTTTTCCCATCCTTCTCCCTCCTCTTACCATCTTCCAGCGTGGTGGCGTTGATCTCAGTACTGGATGGACCTGTCCCGGCCCTGTTGAAGGCCTGGACCACTACCCCGTACTGGGCATACTTCTTCAGGTTGTCCAAGGTGTACACTTCACTGTCCCCCGTAGCTTTCATCTCCACGATGCTGTACTGGCCGTTGCTGCCCGGACCGTTCTCTCTGTAACCGATCTGGTAGCCTCGGATCACCCCGTTCTGCAACTCCTTCTTCGGAGCCTGAAACAAACGTAGTAATAGAATAGTTAACAATGAAGTTCAGGTCAAACTATAACCCTGATCAGCTGCATTCAAATGGTGAGTGTAAGATGTCCAGTGTTAACAGCACACATAAAAACATGTTCTGATGTCTTAAAATAGTAAAATTGTCAGCATGAAAACAATTATATCCTATGATTTAAATATATTTTTTCACTTTCCTTGAGTTAAATCTTTTCACCAAGTTCAGTGCTGGTCATTATTGTCTGTTTGTTCACGTAATGCCACTAGTTTTTTATTATAAAAAATAAAACAAGGCAAATTAAATAAATGAAAAAAGAATTAAGTCAGTATACGAAATGCTGGGGGGATTTTGTATTTGTTCACAGTATGAGATATATCAAATATTATTATCATTATTATAGAAAATTAGGAAAATAGCTTGCACTTTTCAAACATGAGAAAAATTGCATAATCTGGTGCAAAATAGTAAAAAGTAAAATTTTGAAATCAAAGTTCTAGATAGAAAGTCTGATACAACAATATGCTATGGGCTTCTTGAGGGGTTCTTGTTAACACTTAAGAGTGTTTGCTTTTTATTCACTCAGTTTATAATTGACCTATTAAAGGAGCTGAGGTTGAACAAAGAAACACCCTTTACAAATCAGAAGGCACAAGGGTTAACATTTAAATGAAGTGAGGTGCAGACAGGTGTATGGGCTCTCTGTGTATAATAACATGTATAGCAGTGACTTTACCCTCCAGGTAACACGTATGCTCTGAGATGTCATCGGTGTGAGGATGACTTCCATCGGCGGCCCATCAGGAGCTGTTAATGGAAGATGTCAAATAAAGTGTTACTATGAATATTCCTATCGCTCCTTCATACAGAAATAAATGTTAGGCACACATAGAGAAAGATTTATTTCTAGAGAACGAAAACAATCACTCACGTGCTTCCTCGGTACTGATGGTGAGCTCTTTGCTGGGGAGGCTGCGGCCTATCTTGTTGTAGGAGTACATGCGGATGCTGTAAACGCAGGCCGGGTGCAGCTCCACGATGTTGGCCTGGTTGTTGGTGGGGGAGATGTTCCTGGTTGTGTACATGTGATCCCAGGTGTCTATGAAATACAAACAAGATTTGAGATGTAAGCAAATGTATCTTAAAGACATTTGACAAACAATTTGAATTAGGAATACCAACCTGACTTGTTCTTGTACTCGATGTCATAGCTGGTGATGATGCTGTTTCCATCGAACCTTTGGATCCAGCGCAGGTTCATGCTCCTGTCCTTCACCTCCCTCACCTCCAGTTCAGGGGGGTCTGGTGGTTCTGTGTGAGAGACAGAGGAGGTGAGCGCTCTTCACCTGCAGTATTTCACTGGAGATCTGATTCCAAAATGTTATACATGAACTGCGTTATAAAGCCTAATGTTCAGTACGTCTTCAGGCGAGTATGTGGTGGAAATACCTTGCACAGTGAGTTGGATGAGCCCTCGACCCTCTCCATAGGAGTTGATGGCGTGGCAGGAGAAGAAGACAGAATCCCCTCGCTCGGCCGGGTTCAGCTGTGAGCATCAACACAAACAGAAAAACGTTACAATCTGCCAGATCGATCATCCAACCATAATGGTAAATTCTGCACATTTTTCCCAAAGTTAGGAGTTGAGAATAACCACTATTAATGAATGGTGCATTTATAGTTATTTCAACTTTATTATACATTTGTGTAATATAACATAAATGATATAATGTATCATAGCTGATGTGTGGCAATCATTATTTTAATAACATTAGTTTACATTAGCTTATTTACAGTTTATTTGTAAAATGTATTATTCATTTGTAATTCTTTTTTTTTTTTGTAAAATGTGTACACCTTTAAGATATTGTTAAACCATGGACCAGAAGCCATTTATAAACCTAAATAACTTTTTAAACATGGATTACATAGTATTTATTAACCATTTTCAAAGGTATTATAATCATCAGTTGCAGCTTTAGATAAGCCATTCAAATCATGCTTATGAACGGTTAACAACCCAATTATGAACCATTAACAAAGCGTGTCAAATATCTGGTCAATATACAAATCATTTGGTAATAACTAACAAAACCTTAATGTGGCTATTACCTTTTTATAATGTGTGCAACAATACAAAGTTAAAATAATAGTATTTATAGCGAGAGTAATCATTATTAATGATCATTTAATTGTTTTTGAACAACAACTGATGTTGTGATTACAATAAGCTGAGTTCAGGGTCTTCTCTGTGTTGTGTTCACTGTCTGTTCACCTTAAGCGTGGAGATGACTTCGTCTCCCTTCTTGTTGATGGTTATGGAGTAGCGGGGGTTTCTCTCGGCGTCGATGACTGTGTCCCCTCTCTCCCAGCGGATGATTATGGGTTGCTCTCCGCGCGCCGTGCAGTTCAGCTCCTTGGTTTGGCCCTTCCTCGCCATTGTGGTGTTGGGGTGGCTGGTGATCATGGCGGGAACTGAGCAGAATGGCACACGTATGTCAGTGTGACGGATGGTATTATATGGAGTAATGAGACGAGGAAACACGGGGATGTGGTATTGGAAAGCGAGGATATATTACAGATGTATAGACATCTCTATTTCTGCGCTGCGTTCCCCATTTTCATTTCACGCTTCAAGCCCTGCTCGCTGTCTCCCTGCCTTCTCCTTCTACTCTTCTCCTTTCCGCAGACATAGATTATTGATTGAAGGGGTTCCTGCGGTTTTGTTTTCATCACTAATTCATCAGCCCCTTTCCCCACCAAAAAACATTGAGAAACACACAGACCGGCAGCCGGAACACATCAATCGATAGCAAAGATACCCTCAGTTAGTGATGCGCAGGACGGAGACAGGGTTTAGTGAGGTTCAGTGCAGGCCACACTAGCCTGGGGCAAAAGTGCATCCTTCCCTCCAAAAAGTTAAACCTTGTCTCTGTGTACAGTATATGTGCAATCCAGGAGACGTGGTTATGAAAGTGAAAGAGAGTATATTGGCCCTTACTTTTGACGGTGAGGATCATGCTCTTACTGATGTCTGAGCCCACGCCGTTAGAGGCTTGGCAGAGGTAGTAGCCTCGGTCGTCCTCCAGCACGTGTCGGATGAGCAGAGAGCCGTTTGACATGATCTGGATTCGGCCAGTGAGAGGGACTGGGTGGTACTGCTGAGGGTTTCCTACACCTGCACCACAAAGAACACGCGTGTTAGTGCTGGTTCTTTTCTTGTTTTCTGTTTCTGTTATGTTGGAGGCAGTGATGATGTTACCTTTTGCATGCTTCCACATGACTTTTGGAGGTGGGTAACCCTCCACAGAGCAGTTGAGAACTCCAGCTTTGCCGTAGATGCAGTCTTGATTGTTGGGCTGCACCGTGAAGCGTGGAGGCACTGAGAAACAAAAAGATGAGATTAACCTCAATGGAAGGTCTTACAGTAAAAAGGTAGAACATGTAAGTGTTGATGTGACAGTTCTAAGCTTCCAGTGCACATTAGATATCTGATCTGACCTAATTCATCATCATTCTCTCCTTGCTCAATCCCTCACCAGTTACTATCAGCTGCCTCTCCCAGCTGACGGTGGCGGCGGCGTTGCTGGCGATGCAGGTGTAGTTTCCGTTGTGCTTCAGTGTCACCTTGGATATTTGCAGGGAGCTCATGAACTCTTTGGTCTCTATAGCGACGCCAGAGGCGGAGCCTGGCACGATGAGCTGGCCATCTTTGTGCCAGGTGATGCGTATGGGCATGTCCCCAGATGACACCACACAGGCGATGTACATGAGCTTCCCCACTGAGGTAGAGGGGATGTCGAAGGGCTGGATGAGCGGCGGCACTGGGGGAGAGAGGAAGAGTGTGGAGAGTCAGCGAGATGAAGGTAGCGATAGACGAGGAAGAGTGGCAGTGTGGCCATCTGGAGCAATGCTGAGAGAGAGGGAAGGTCATTGGCCAGTGGGCCCCTCTTCCTCTCCCCCCCACCGCTCTTCAGCCCCCAGCTCCTGAAGCCCATAATAGCTGCTCTGGTTAGAGTCCAATTGGCAGGAGGAAGTCATCCCGTTGCCATAGTAATGGAGGTTGGGGTGGGGGTACTACAGCTGAGACATCTGGGGGATTTAATCTAGGCTTCATTATTATTCATCTAATTAAATCAGAGACACACTCACACGCAGGCACATGCACACACACTTACACACCTCGGCAGCTGCCCCGCTACCATCATCACCCGCTCGCCGACTAAACAAAATGCAGGCTCACACCGAGACATAAATCTGTCCTAAACACCATCTACCTCTGTAAACAACTTTGAACACTGCTGTATCATGGTGGCAGGGTTTAAGTACTCTGATATCCAGAAATCTCTATATCTAACATCTGGAAACTGCACCAGACCAGTCTGTTTTTATTATTTGTAAAAGGAAAGGCAGAGAACTAATGTTTACTGTGTTGGCTTTGATTTCATTCTCACTGGGTCTGTCACGATAATTACACAGACCTAACTGCGATAACAATATGAGTTGTTTTAAGACTATTTAATGCAACTGACATATTGATAAAATAATAGCAAAAAAATGCAAGTACTAAACACTAAACATATTCTTACTGTATAAGGTAACAATTGAATAAAACTAAACAGCGAGAAACTGTGAATAAAATGGACCATCTTACTAAGGGGGCAATGTCTGTATTGAATGGTCTAGATGGTAGGGTAAAGCCCGCTGTTTATTCTGCCATCATGTTGGCTAGAATTGTGTTGACATTCTTATGTAACAAACATGCATGTAAACATATGGGGAATATCAAGGCAAGTAAAAATGCTCCGAGGTTGTGCATATACATACTGTATATAAATAGTACAATAATATGATAAGGTAAAAGTGATTGTGACAGGCTTATTCCTCACTACTGTTTTTAGGGATATTTTGTATACAGTGATGCCCACAACAAGCAAGATGACCTCTTTTGGGGAAAGAGGCCAAAGCTACAGTCAATCCCTAGCAAGAAGTCCTTGGTGGGTCACTCTATCTGGACTGATTGGGTGTATTTGACCGGAAAACATTGCCCTGTGCGTTTTTTATCCCTTTGAGTCCATTCTTCTCTTCTTACCTTTGACAGTGACGTGAACGGTCTGGTTGATTGACACCTGGGGCTGGATCAGAACGCTACACAAGTAGGTGCCCTCGTCCGCGCCCTTCTGCACGTCCGTCAGCCTCAGCGTGCCGTTCTCAAACACCACTTGACGATGATTATCGGGCAGCTGCATGCCTTCCTTCAGCCACTTGATTGAGTAATACGGGTAGCCAATCACCCGGCACGTTATGTAGGTGTTCCTGCCCGCCACAGCGGTGATGTCCCGCATGGGTCTGATTCGGGGTGGACCTGGAGACACAGGGAAGAGAGGGAGGGGATGGAGGGAGGAGACAGAGAGAGAGGCAGAGGTCGGGGAGAGGGGCAGATGAGGTGAGGGAGGCCATGGCATAGTCAGGGAGCAGCCACGGAGACGAGAGGAGGTGAGGAGATAAAGTTTGAGGGATAGAGTGATTGGGGCAAGTTGACAGGTGGAGAGGGAGGTTAGTTATGCTCCCTTTACTAAAGTCGGATTGAGGATATTTGTTGATTGTATTCTAATTAAATAGTCTGTGTAGCCAAGTAATTCTGTGTATTTTTCTATCTGACCCTCATCTAGATAGAAAGATAGATAGATAGATAGATAGATAGATAGATTGATTGATAGATATGTAGATACATAGATAGATAGATAGATATATAGATAGATATAGATAGATATAGATAGATATAGATAGATAGATATAGATAGATATAGATGGATAGATGGATTGATAGATCTGTAGATACATAGATAGATAGATATAGATAGATAGATAGATATAGATAGATAGATATAGATAGATAGATAGATAGATTGATAGATTGATAGATGGATAAATATTATTGATAGATAGATTGATAGATAGTCTGATAGATTGATAGATAGATCTGTAGATAGATAGATAGATAGATAGATTAATAGATTGATAGATTGATAGATAGATAGATAGATTGATAGATCTGTAGATAGATAGATAGATAGATAGATGGATAGATATAGATATAGATATAGATAGATAGATAGATAGTCTGATAGATAGATCTGTAGATAGATAGATTGATAGATAGATTGATAGATTGATGGATTGATAGATAGATTGATAGATATATAGATAGATTGATAGATAGATTGATATATCTGTAGATAGATAGATTGATGGATAGATAGATAGATTAATAGATTGATAGATAGATAGATAGATATAGATATAGATAGATAGATTGATAGATAGTCTGATAGATTGATAGATAGATATGTAGATAGATAGATAGATAGATAGATAGATTGATAGATAGTCTGATAGATTGATAGATAGATCTGTAGATAGATAGATAGATAGATAGATAGATAGATAGATTAATAGATCTGTAGATAGATAGATTGATAGATAGATAGATAGATAGATTAATAGATCTGTAGATAGATAGATAGATAGATTAATAGATAGATAGATTGATAGATTGATAGATAGATAGATAGATAGATAGATAGATTGATAGATCTGTAGATAGATTGATAGATATAGATATAGATAGATAGTCTGATAGATAGATCTGTAGATAGATAGATTGATAGATAGATTGATAGATTGATTGGTAGATAGATTGATAGATAGATTGATAGATCTGTAGATAGATAGATTGATAGATAGATTGATAGAGCTGTAGATAGAAAGATAGATAGATAGATAGATAGATAGATAGATACATACATACATACATACTGTGTGAAATGCAAAGTGATATTTGACACTAACTAGCCCTTGTGTGTTTGTTTTCAGTCAGGTGTAGGGTGCAGTTATATTGAAAAGCAGACAGGCACCTCTTACGTTTATGCGCGCTTGGTACTCGGCGCTACCGGCCGAGTTGCGTGCGACGCAACGATACACTCCCCCATCCCGGATGAGCGGGCTGCTGACGTTGACGTGCGACACGGTCAGGCCGTCCGACAGCGTGTACTGGCTGGTCTTGTAGGTGGAGTCTCGCACCACGGCCTCGTCGTCCAGCGTCCAGGTGATGGAGGGGGGCGGGGCTCCTTTGGCGCCACACATGAGGGAGAAAGGCTCGCCGGGGTTCACCACGCGCTCGCTGAAGGAAGACACAATACGAGGAGTACCATCTGAGGGAAGAGAGAAAAACAAGACACATAATGGTCAGAAAGCAGGATTTAGATCTGTTTATTTCTAAAGCAAACTGATTTATGTGTCTGTTCAATGACACTGCTGTGTGAAGTCCTATTTATGCCTGTATCAATGACATTTGAAATGTATGCACAAGTATTTAGATAAAGAATAAATGTAATCTGCAAAAGAAGAGGACTCAAAATCAAAGTCATCTGTCATTTTGCTCTCCTTAAAGGTCTCCTATTATACTGTTTTTCGTCAATATATTATAGGTCTCAGATATACACAAAACATGTCTCTGAAGTGTTTGGGTCCAAATACCAAACAGATAGCATCCCATAAACCCCTCTGTTTCAGCCCTGTTTCAAAAGTGCTGATTCTCTGTCTGTTGCTTTAGATGAAAATAAGGAGCCACGCCCCTCTGTGAGAGATATTTGGTTAAAAAACACACAATGGTGCTCTAGGAGGAGATTCAGGTGATAAGGTGGGCGGGTGTTACCTTGGTTGGTGATTGGCTAATGATTACACAAGCCAAAAAATCGTTATGACATCATAAAGTGGCCTAAATCTGGTCAGCTCATTTTCAGACAGGTTTTTATATAATTGGATCAGGAAAAAAAGTGAGCAAATATTTTTTCCTGAAACTTTCAGAATCTCTTTACACTGAGGGGACACATGTTTATGTATTAAAGACATGAAAAAGTGGATTTTGCATAATAAGCAACCTTTAAACTCCTACAGATCCATCAAAACAGAATTTACACTTGTTTATTTCCCCGCCAGTCTCTGTCCACATACCCTCTAGCAGAATAATGGAAAAGTCCTGAGCGGTGTGGCCCTTTCGGGAGGCGAAGCACTGGTAGGCCCCGGAGTGGAACTTCTGAGCCGCAGTGATCTGCAAGGTGTCGTTGTGCTGCCCCTGGATGGAGATGTGCTGGTCGGGGACGATGGGCTCCGTGTTGCTGTACCAGCTGATGGTGTATTCTGGAGAGCCCTCCACAGTGCAGGTGAAGAACAGCGTGCTGCTGATGCCAGTCTTCAGGTTCTTAGGGGACAGGGTGACTCGTAGGGGATCTGGGAGAAAAACGCAGATTGTTGGTTAGAGCAATAATTGAAAACACACACAAAAAAAAACCTTTTACATTTTTAGAATTTCCATTTTTTATGTTGTGTTTTGCAGAAAACTGTTTGCAAAAAAGCTATATAAATAAGTTAAGTTAAGCACAAGTGTGTATACATTTTGCTTGACTCCCCTTTTATATTCCATTTAGTATTACTTAGACCTTTTACACCGGCAACTTTATAAAATAATTGTTGTTTTTGTTCAAAGATGAATTAAAAAAGTTATACAATTCTGTGGTATCCCTGTGAAGTGTTTCATAAACATAAATAGCTTATTACAGTAGTTGTCCATTGGTTAATATCTTGGGTAATAAGGCTTCACAAACCATTTATCATCCAATAAATACAAATACATTTTATATTTCAGAGTAAATATTTGATTTATACTCTGCTATTTAACTTCCTGTATTTAGACATTATATAAAGTTATACCTCCTTTGCAAAACCTTAACAATTTAATTGATCTATAAACATTTTAAATACTTTATTTAGTATGTTTTATTGTCAAGTACCAATTGCTCTTTAATCTTTCAGCTGGATGTACAGTGCTTCACATGGAATCATACATACTATAGGCGTTAGTGTTACTAGAGATGGGGAGGACGAGAGATAGCACAATCAGCGGCGGTGACTCAATCAGATGGACGCACTCATTAAAAAAGCAGCTGGAGATATCTCTTCACATTTCTGTCCACTTATGTGTGTTTGTGTGTGTGTGTGTGTGAGAGAGAGGGAGAGAGTGTATGTATGTGTGTGTGCAAATGTCAGTGAGCAATAAGGCAGCTGGTGGTGTGTGCTGGGGGGCATTGCTGTGCCCCCCCCCCCTCACCCTGTCAGAGTCACAGAGTGTGCTGCCATGATGTGCCCACTGGCAAAGCCTACCGCCTCTCTATTCTCCCCCTCTGTCTCGCCTTCTCCCGCTCTTTTGTTTCTTTGTATACTTCACACAATGTACATTTATCTCCGCCTCTCTTATTATCTTGTTATTACATGGTGGATAATGTCATTCCGGAACTGTCTGGATGTCTGATCGTCCCTCCCGTGACCCCCTCGTATTTATCCCCGTCCTTCCTCCTCACCCTCCTCCCTGATGGTGAATGGTGCTGGCAGCTGTGTTACGGATCCAGTCTCAGTGAATTACTGCCCTGCCTCTCTTTTTGAGTGCTGATATGACGGGGCAATCATACAGCTTACACACATGTTTGTTACAGACACACTCGAGGTGTGACTTGTATGTGTGCCTCTAACCAAAAGGAGAGGACTTTGAGAATGTGTCCGTCTGCCAGGCTGATTCACCGAAAAGACAGCGTGGGAGTCTTTTAGTGTGTGTGTGTGTGTGTGTGTGTGTGTGTGTGTGTGTGTGTGTGTGTGTGTGTGTGTGTGTGTGCGTGTGCGTGTGCGTGTGCGTGTGTGTGTGTGTGTGTGTGTGTGTGTGTGTGTGGTTGTGCTCACACACCTATAACGTGAAGCAGTCCAGACACCTCCTTTGAGCCAAAGCTGTTGGTGACCTCGCATGCATAGCTGCCGCTGTCCTCCTGCCTCATGTCGCTGATGGTCAGCCCCGTCAAACGCCGTGTCCAGCGGGCGTCCGAGGGGAGTGGGCGACCGTCTTTTAGCCAGCGCACCGTGGGGGTGGGATACCCTCCCGCTGTGCAGGGGAGCTCGATACTCTGGCCTGCGTTCACCTCGCCTGCTTGGAAACTGTCCAGGATGGTAGGGGAGGACTCGTTTGGGTCTGGAAGGAAAGAGGCGGGGTCATTTTTTGGTTCAAGACAAAGAGTGATATGAGTCCATCATGAGTAAACTGACAGGCTGCTCACCCATTACAGAGAGCCTGACTCCGTTGCTTTGGCGCGTCTCGCCGCTGTACTTATGTCTGGTGATGCACCGGTATGTGGAGAGGGCGTCCTCCTTCTGAACATCGGAGATGTAAAGAGCACCGAAGGAGGTCAGCGAGAACCTGTTACCTGCGGAAGACACATCCATTAAAGACTTACATTAATACCCCCAAAGGAAAACTGCTGACAGACAGAAACATGCAGTAAAAAACCTGCAGCAAGATGATCGCTCTGCTACAAATGCATTGTGCTCATTGCAAAACCGTATTGTGCTAAGAACAAACAGCTGCCTGAACAGTTGGCAGTACCTGGCTGATAATGTTGCCTACCAAAACCTGGCACTCTTTCAAGGCCTGGAGGACACACAGCGGTCATTTGCACCACCCATACACAGCGCAGAGGCAGATTTACGGCAACCCTATACACACAATGAATGAATGAATGAAGCTCTTCATAAAAAAACTGAAATGTTCTGTCTTTCAAGTGTGGTGTTGTCTAAAGTGGAAGATTAAGTGTTTTATTATGCAATGAGAGCTGCTTGTTCTCTTTCCAGCATGTTATGCTACTTAGAGAACCTAAGGTTTGCATATAAACCAATGTTTATGCTGTGTGCAGTGATTGGAGGAAAACCACAGGCACATTAATGAAGACGTACAATTTCAAACATAACATATTGCAACAGAAATATGTTTGACTGCTCTATGTATCCTCATACAACTGTTCTTCTGATGTATTCCGACGGATTGCTACACATTGAGCGATCAGCCAGACCACTGTAAACGTGACATATTTCAAATGGTAGCAGCATGGTTACAATAAGGCACATTTTGGTTTGCAAGCATCACTAGTGTCTTTTTAGCATCTGTCTTTTAGCATCTGAGCTCCAGGCCAGCAGCTGGACTGGCCTCGTTCAGGTGCACCTGTGTGTTTATCAGCATCAATATTTCATCTACAAGCTCTGTGTTTGTCGGGGCTCTTGCCGAGGTGCTTGAGCAGCCACACTGAAGGCAGCAGTTATGGACTGTGCATGTGTTTGCATGGAATATACCGCATGACCCGAGAGGGAGGCACAGTCTGCAATTTCACAGCAGCCTTTGTTTGCCCCCCTAGAATGAAGCCTTACAGGATAATGAGCACTTTAAGACTGCTATTCCCACAACACCGACGACTCGCCTGTCACAACACTCTGACATAGGCAGGGGGGAGAGAGGGAGAGAGGGAGAGAGTCAGCTGGATCTGACAAAGCCACACTTTCTGTCTTCAGCAGCATCCCTCTGAAGCAACACTGATTAAAACCACACAACATTATTTCCATTATTATCTGGTCATGTTAAGAGCGTGGCTCGTACAAAGAATCTGAATATCAGTGTTTCTTTAGTCAACTCTCTCCATCTGTTTGTGTGAACGCTCTCATCGTTTCCATCTCTCTCAGTCTCGAAGCAGAGTGGCAGACAGAGTAAAATATTAATTACTAAATCACTGTGCTCCCTTAGCTTTTATCCACGCTGACTTGACTAGATAACGAGAAACTGAGCCAATGTGCATTTTACACACACATACTATAGACAGGGACGCACAGCTGCAGCAAAACATGCAGATGATGTCGAGAGAAAATGGTCACAGTTGTTCGTGTTGTATAATTTTTCCAGGGAGTCTGACTGTATCAAACATGTTTACACAAACACTTAGTTTTTCCTCACATTTAAGTTTTCCAACATACTTGAAGACAGAAACTCTTCAGAGTAAAATCCCTGGTTTGGACCCTTTTTCCTGTTGCTGTGTAATTGTACTTCACATGACAGGATTTTTATGTCAGAGCTTTGTTGATATATTGACAATGTGTTTTCAATTGTTCTAAATCCATCATGGTTCATTTTCTTTTGCAACACCAAAAACTAGGAAACAATAAAGGTTTCCCCACTTGGTAAATAATGGACTCACTCATGGATCCTCAAAAGAGCTCTGATGGAAACCAAAAGAGGTTTAAGTATTTTCCATCAAGTATAAATGGCTCTTTTAAGAGTTCTTTCAGCCAGAAATAAGCTCTCTGAAAGAAGCTGTGTTGCCTAGAGGATGTCAACATTGTTGGATTTTGTATGGGTTCGGTCAGTCTCAATGAGATGCATTCATGGAGGAAATTGTGCAAAACTGTTTGTGTATCCTGATGCAGATGGGGTCCAGAGGGGAACTTTTATCATCTTAGTTTGTAATATCTGGGTCAGGTGAGATATGTTCATGACAGGAAAATAAATGTCATTCTCAGTTAAAGAAAATCTATAAAATAATCTAATATTGACTTATTTTTGAACAAAATCAAGATATTTTCCCATTTATCCAGCCAAGATTTTTTTATAAGTTTTTAGAAAAATAAAATGTATTTTTTTAAGTCTATATCGATAACAACCACTTTTTATAAAGGTGGATTTATATGAGAAAAACTGCTCTTATGACATCTAAGTGGTAGAGCCTGTATGCCATGTTTGTTTGTATCAAATGTCAGAGTGCCATTACTCAAATGAATCGTACTGTATGTCCTTAGCGAACCTTTTGTGCAATAAAGGGTTTCTTCCGCTTCCGCTGTTCAATCCAACAAAATGCCAGCGGCCTCGCAGTCACACAACAGGCCGACTTGCTGCTATGACAAATTCCAAAGAGGAGAAAAAGAAAATAATGGAGTATAAATGTGCGAGAGAGAGAATGGGAAATTATAGAGTCTATAAATAGGATACATACTGTAGCTTGTGTGGGTCCAAGAAATGTGTGTGTGAGTGCACCGTGTGTGTGTGTGTGTGTGTGTGAGAGTTAGTAGCAGCCTCATTTTCTCACATGCAAATGAAGGCGTCGGCGCAAAGATAACGAGGCCCATATTTCCACCTCCTCAGTGGGGCCATTATTTATTGATGTTCTGCATCTTTCCCCCTCCCTCCCACTCTCACGCTTTCTTCCTCCTCTCCCTGTTGCTAGGGTCTTCTCACTGCCATCCTGTTACGATGTCGGTGTACTTTCAGCAATTATTAAAGCACAACGTGTTTGCAATCACCGAGGACGAATCAGTGAAACCCTCTGTGTTGTGTAAATGGGAAAATCAAAACAGTGGAAGAAGTCAGTGTAATGAATTGGAAATAAATCGCATCAGTATGACGTTTCTAAATATAGCTCGTCACATGCAAGAAGCTTTTGCATCCAATCACAAATATTCTCCAAACACATACAACACAACACAGAGTTTGCTGGTTTTCAATGCAGTTTTCAATGTTGTGCCTTCAATTAAGGATAGTAACAGGAACTTAGTTAACTTTCTAACCCTCCAGACTCTCAGAATGTAGCTAGAAGATGTCTTTCGGCCTGTTCGTTTGGCAGTTCCTTATGCAGTTTGGAAACTGTATGGACTTCTCAACAGGAAACTAATTTAGCTCTTGGAAGTGAATCTGACCTACATGCTTCAGAGGGGCACACTTCCATATTATAACTAGACTAGTCTATTTTAAGAGACAGCATTTTTTTCCTCTCTTAGCAGGAATTATCTAATGACACTTACCCGTCTGAAATACAGAGTTTCTTGTGTACAAAGGAACAACAATAAAGAACAAATGGAGTGTGAGATTGTGCAGCACTCACAGCTCTGAGTAAAATCACTGGTATTCCGGTGGGATTTCCCGGTATCCATATCTAATCAGTTTGGAAAAGGCTAATGAGCTATCGAACTCACATCCCTGTTCTCCTCCTGGCAGAGCACTACCATCTGATCCCTGGAGTCTCCGTCTTACTCAACACTGTTGACGGTCAAAGGCAGCGGTTCCTTGCCTTGAAGGGCTTTCCCTGTTAAATGAAGGTTAGCGTATCTCTTCACTGCTCATTATGGTGACTACAAGCTAGCACAAGGAGAAAAATGTAGCAGCAGAGGGTCAGAGGCTCCACTCCTCCACCACAACAGCAACAGTACAAATCCTCAGATAGATGCCTGCAGCACAACATTTGTATCCATTAAAGAAGAAGTAAGAAGGGGAAAAAAGGAAATTGACTTTAATAACTTTGTTACCTTTACGATTATGATGCGAAAGAGAGACAGGGAGGGGTTTTCTCAGTTTACGCTGAAATGTGAGCTTACATTTTTACTCTAAAAAGAGACAAAACACACTCACATGTTCTAATACTCATAACTCACAGGGATCATTGGAGAGTGGTTATAAAATTAAGGGTGTTGAGCAATTTTCCTCTCCTGAAATGTGTTCCCAAAAAAAGCCAGGTACATTACATTTTGATCCAAAAAACATTCCTGTGATGAAGTCCTTTTAACTTTACTTTCGGCAATAAACCCTAAACAGTCATGCATCGCAAAAATGCTTTGAAGACGTTACTTAAATGATACAAAATAAATCTTTCCTATAAAAAAATAATCCCCAAAACTTTGATACACACAAACACAAATGAACACATATGGCACAGAGACGTCAAATTTAAGTAAGTCATAATAATTTAGCATATAAATCACAATCCTTTGAACGTTGTGATGTGAAAAGTGGGCGATATTCTGACTAATCTGAAAAAACAATGTATTCTTTGCCTTACACCCCTGCTCTCAACGGCAAGTTGCAGGGAATTTGAACGAAGGTGAGCAGAGACAGTGGAAGAGGAGCGGATCAAAGACTTGTGACTGTCACAGAAAGAAGAAGAAAGAGGAAAAGAACACAAAACGCAGCATATATTCAGGAGATATTCTCTCTCTGCGGTGCTGGATTGTGCTCACAAATGCAGACACGCCAGGCACAAACACACACAGAAACACCTACCGGGCTCCAAATAGGACAACAAATATTCCCCGGCTGGAGTGAAAAATAATAAACTACGTTATAAAATTAGCCCAGTGGAGTCAGGGAATGGCAGTGGTCCAGTTTTGCAGTAGAGGAATGTGTTAAAGCATGAAAATCAGTGCTGTCGTGCTGAATGAGTGGATTTAGAGAGGAATGAGAGGGAAGAAAAGACAGTAGGGGAGGAAAGCAAAGGGAAAGATGGAGGGCAAACTGTGGAGGAGATAACAGTCCACGTCTGTGTTCTCCCCTCCTTTTAGACCTTTATGCAAAAAAAGGGGTGTTGCATCTGCATTCAAAGCGCGTGCCCACTCCACCCTCCCATTGCTCTCTCCCCTCTCGCTGCTGTGTACATTAAAAAGCTCAAGTAGAAGCAGGTGTCAGCCAATTAAATATATACACTTTCCTGGCTTTTATTCCGCCGCACACTTACTTAACATCTATGAATGGCGCCCTCTTAACTCCCTTCAATTCACATTCAAAGCAGGTTTTATTGGCACAACTGATGTGTAACAACTAATTGTGCAACGGGAGCCCACCCCTCTGCATCTCCTCCATAAAAGAGACTTTGTTAACACGACCAAACGGTTCAGACGGAGCACGAGACGCGCTGCCAGTTAAGACTCACACTGCATGAGCAATATCTGAATCTCAGCACTCGATTCACTCTCGCTTCTTATCTGGCCGCTTGTTCGTGTTTCTGGAAGGGGGGACGAGGACGGAGAAGGAGCCGCACAGCTCTGTCATGTTTTCATTAAAAAGCCACGCTTCACTGTCTAATCCTAACTGCTGTCCTCTTTCCTAACCAATTCTGACTGCTTACCTCGTGCCTCAATCACTCTCTCCATGCCCGGCCCCTCGCCACTCTGTTGTGCACCCACTCACCCGAGAGGAGGGAAAAGTTGATGGGACAGAGGTGAGGAGCAGAGAAAAAGGTGGAGGTAGAGGTTGGGGAGAGAGAGAGAGACAGAGTCCGGTGCGATGGGACCATGTCTCTTCTGCTTCACTTGACTGCTCTGTCCCAATTTGCCCCTGTGTGACTTTAAACAGTAAACACTGGGGGGAGGGGATGATGCATTGAGGGTGGCTGGCGACCTATCTGCTGAACGGCCAGTGGAGGACAGACATAAAAAGTGATCGTATGCAAAAGACGTCGTTTGCGTGGATATAACTCAACGCAATGCCGCGGAGACGCCATGTTCCCCCCCATAAAGCCGTCCTAAGCAGACAGGCCGACGACACTGCATAAAGCTAAATGGACCATCTCAGAGAGAGGGAGAGGAGATTAAGCATCAGTAGGAGCATCAGAGGAAACGAGGGATGGAGGGGAAGAGGGTGGGAGGATAGGAGAGAAATGGGGAGAGATGTAGAAATAGGACTCCATTATTCATGACGTGTGTTTCATGTGCTTGGTGACATCTGGGACAGCAGTGATAATGACAGTCCCGGGAGAGAGAAACCACATACACACACACACACACACACACACACACACACACACACACACACACACACACACACACACACACGCACACACAACCACACACACACACACACACACACACACACACACACACACACACACACACACACACACACACACACACACACACACACACACACACACACACACACACACACACACACACACACACACACACACACACACCCCCCTATGCACCGCAACATAAGTGTGCCACCGATGGTCCAAACACCTTCAACTGGATATCCCATAATCTCTTATTGAACTTTTATTAGCATGATGCAGAAGTAACTGTTCTTTTAAAAAGGTGACATGTCAAAGTTAACATCCGGCACCAAAAAGCTCCTCCACCTTATTTTGATTCAACTCAAGATAAGAGACGGTGTTGGAGATACGGTGTGTGTCTGCCATCCTGTGTGTGTGTGTGTGTCTGTGTGTGTGTGTGTGTGTGTGTGTGTGTGTGTGTGTGTGTGTGTGTGTGTGTTTGTGGTAGGAGTTAAGCTCTCTCTCTCTATCTTTCTCTCTCTCTCTCTCTATGCTGGACAGTGACACTCCTCTGCCACCAGCACTCTAATAGGGAGGGACCAGGCCGCTCACTCAGTCCCGCTAATGCAGCTCACTGCCCCGGGCCATGGCCTAAGCCTGAGTGTACACACACGCACGCACACACGCACGCATGCACGCACACACGCACGCACGCACGCACGCACGCACGCACGCACGCACACAGACACGCGCGCGCACACACACACACACACACACACACACACACACACACACACACACACACACACACACACACACACACACACACACACACACACACACACACACACACACACACACACACACACACACACACACACACACACACACACACACACACACACACACGTTTACATTGTTTACCACAGTTGAAATCTCTCACAGCACGCCAACTGACTATAAATGTTCTCAGAATAACAGTATCAAACTTCACAATCTCCCATTGCCTTAACTTAAAGCGCAGACGTGATCACCATCGACAATAACAACAACAGAGATATGAACTGTAACATACACAATAAAGGTGGGGGGTAAAGTTCTAAAGTCCGATTTAAAGTTGTTGTTTTTTTAAGTTTATGCAAACACAAACATACAGTTTCACATGCGGTGAAAAAAGTAATTATTTACACTAAAATAAGAAACACAAGTCCTGTAATAAAAAGCGTACTTAATAAAAAGTACGTATTATCAGCAATATTTACTTTATTAAAATCACTACTGATTTCTTAACATAAAGACAGCATTTAAATGAGTGTGATTAGTCAATAGGAAGTTAATTTTGACCACTATATACACTGTTGGGTAGTTTAATCTATAATAATAATAATGTAAAATGTATTGATAATATGTGTCTGAATATGCAAAGTGTCCAAAAAACCAGTGGAGTTAACCGCACAATACTGTCTTCTGAAATGTGGTGGAGTATTGGGCCATTATGCCAAATTGATGCAAAGTCAGGTTGGAAGGGGTTTGAAATTTCGTATGTTTTTTTCCCAAAACTTTGTCCATATATATTTTGTACCATATCTAAATTACACATATCTAGTAAAAGAACCGTACATTTTTATATCGTATATTCAGACTGTATTGGAATGTTCTTCCTCTACCAAAAATGGTCACTACCGAAACATATTACATACACCGTAGTAAAAAAGTATTATATTAACCTGTTAAGATTGTTTTACCTTCCCTTCTCTAAATATATTTCAACAAATATTTATTGAGGGTTTTCACAATTAAATCAATGCAATTTAATTTGTAATCAAATTTCAAAGTTCAATTTATACAATTCATAGAAATCACAAAGCAATTTTTCTTTGTAAAATGCATAATACTGATCATATTGATTCCAGAGTTGAGGATTGTTGAAATTGAACATACATTAAACCCATCAGTATATCATTTTAGTTGATAACTCAATATACTTACATCCAGTGTTTCAGTAGTGACCACAGTATTTTGTTTTCAAGGTTGTATCATATTCCCTCAACCTTATTGCCTAATCTTAACTCATAACATGCCTTATGTTGAAGTGTGAATGTTTGAAGCTACTGACCAAGAATCAGCACTTTAGTAACAGGCTGAAATAAAGGGGGATGAGGCTAGAATGCATGATCTGTTTGGTATTTTGAGCAAAACACTTCATAGACATGTTTTATATCTGAGACCTATAATATATGCCTAACAATAGTATAATAGGAGACCTTTAAAGTAACACACTGATTTTCAGACTTTAAAACACATTTATTTCAAAACTATGGGATTTATCTGCTTACCATTCCATTTTGTCACTACCGAAACGATCATGTCAATTACCGAAACGTAACCATATGTTTCGGTAGTGACTGTTTTGGTCGTGACGATTTTAGCTAAAATTGAGCATAACTAAAGAATGCTAGCAACTACATCATGGCTAGCATACACGTTTTTGAAGAGGTTTACACATATACAGTCTATGGTTTACACACATAAAGACCTAATACTTTGCATAAAACTCAGAAAAAGTTAATATGTGTTCGGTAGTGACAATTCTTAAGGTTACATGCCGATTTTCAGATTTTGGAACAGATTTATATCAAAAGTATGGGATATAGCTACTTGCCATTCAGCCATGAGGGACAGGGATGCAGTGTCACTGCCTAGTCAAAAGTGCAGGGGTGTGGCTAAAAACCAGGTTCAGCCATTGGAGTAAAACCCCTTGTGTTTCGGTAGTGACATGAAAACTGGGGACATGATTTTTTGAGTATAGTTTTTTTATTAAAGAATTAAACCCACAATAAATCTAAATATTCTAACTTCTGTTTGAATGTAATCATAAAGATCTTCTAAATACACCATTGAACAAAATAAAATAAAAATGTTTTAAGAGTTATTTACAGAACATGAAATGTAGATGTCAGGGTTGGGGAAAGGTACTTCCCAATAGAAAGTACCCTATAAATGATGTTTTTGTATATAATCACTATCTAATTGAATGCCTTATGTTTGAATAGACCATTACATATTCTTAGTAAATATTTATGTCTGAATACTTAATTGTTTTGTTAAATAGTTTTCCTTGTTGTGGGACCGCACTTTGTATCAATTCGGTAGAATGCCCCAGTATATAGAGGAAGACAATACTAAAATAAACAAAATTGTGTTTGAGGAAATGTACAGCACTGTGAGTAAAATAATAATTGACAGTACTATTGATCAGAAATTATGGATTGTGCTCCAGCACTTTCAAAAACCTGGCAAAGTGTGCATATTTTACATGTTGGTACTGTGCCATTACATTTGTTACTGACCACACACTACTGTACATTCATATTCAAACCAATTACTCGCAGGAAAACATCCTTATTTCACTCCTGCCCAATAATAAACGTACATTTTGGAGTGAAAAAGACCCTGCTTTAAAATGCGACTGACCCTGTTCTTTTATGTTATTGATCCACAAAAAAGTAATGCCTGCTATCTGCTCTGTGTCATCCCTATTGTACATCCAACACGCTGAATTATTGACTGAAGTATTAACTGAGTTCCACTGAAGAGAGAAACAGAGAGAGCAAACAACTCCCATGCTGTTACCATGCTGAATTATTGACTTGCTTACACATGATATTCACTATGTACATACAGACACACAAAGAAAAGCAGCTTAGAAACATCACAACCTCTTCCTTACACTTTTCTGAACCTTAAAGCAGCGTCGCAGCGCCGCTAACCTCCCTCACCTTCTCGCTCCGCTGCCGTCAATCACGACCCGCAGTGGTGATCTGACCTTTATGTGTGTTTGGACAGCTAATAGTGAGGCGGATCAATAGGTCTGATTGAGAGGTCATGTAGGAACATGGCACTTGGATGACCACCGGGGATCCCATTTGATCCCTGATCATGTCTTCTCGTGGTCCCCGGCGACCAGATGCTTTCACAGAAACATTGTAAAAATAAATCTGCCCATCGGGGTCACTAAAATGCAAATATATCACTCTAGAAAATAATGAATCACAATAGAGAATATCTATTTTGGGCCAAATATTAGGCTCTGACACACCTTTCTTTCCTTATCTACATTATACATTATAGGTATCTAGATGTAATCATATAGATACGTACGAATATTTTGCATAATCCCATGAAATCGGATGGAAATGTTTGCAACCACACAAGAAGTTCTGACAGGATTTGAGAGAAAATATTTCCAACTGAGAAATGGAGACTAAAAGGGAAATTAGAACCCAACTCCTTACCGCTGCTGCGAGTAAAGAAGCATTTCCTTAAATACTATTTCTTAGTAGAGCCTGCTGTAATCTCCTTGCGCTAATCCTTCGTTCGCTAGCCTAAACAAAAGAGTAGAAGAAAGCGGGAGGAAAGTGGTAAAACCTCCTTAGTGAAATCCTATTTCTTAACCCAATCCTGGCCACATAAACCCTCCGACTCTTTACTCTAAGCCTTGACACAAGCCGGCATGCTTTCACTTTTCCTGAGGATGTGGTGCAGATTAACATCTATCCTTTACAGAGTGAGTAGTAAGAAATATGTTGGTTTCTTTCTTCTGATTATATACTAAAATATTTCACAATGGTGATAATATGGGGAGAGAAAGACCGGGCAATGTGACCTGAGATCTTTAAGAAGACACATAATACCTTGATAATACACTTTTGTACATAAGTGTATATTATTATTAAATGAACATGATATACTCAAAATTTAACATGTAGTGTTGATAATACGTTTGAATTACGGTCAAGCTTCTGATGACATTCTGATTTGTGCAATAACAATGATAAACTCTATTTGTATTGCACCTTTCTTTTCAAAATAACAAGGTGCTTTCCAAGGACGGTAAAGGAAATACAAAGTAAAGTCAATTAAAACTTACCCAACAATCTGTCTTTTCTTATCAAAAACGTTCATATTTCAGTAGTTTTGTCCCTGCAAGTCCAAAAAGTGACGTTTTCATAAATAATGTCAAAAGCTGAAAATATGAAACTATTATAACATAGTAAGGCACACGTTAAGAAGTGCACCAAATCAGACTTCCTCAACTCTCCTTCTCTCTCGGTTGAATATTTCTAACACAGGCTGGCTTAAAGGGTGAGATAGTGGCCAGATTTCTGTCAGAGTGATGCGCTCGCAGGGGCTTCCCCATCTCTCCCTCTTACACTGATTGACACTGATACACTGATGCACTGTAAACATGCTCATGCTGCATGTGTGTGCCAGCCTGAGTGTGTTTGATGGAGTCACAAAGAGAAAAAGGGGCACGAGAGAGCGACGGCGGCGATAAGAGTGTGTACGTTCCTGTGTTACGTGCACGTGAGCAGGCGTGTGTAGTAGTGTGTAAATAGTCAATAATAGCCGACACTTGTCAGCCCTCTGCTCTGTACACACAAAGCCTGTGGTTGAGCCATTGTTGAACTCCGCCTCTCCACGCCGGCCACCCCCACCCCCCCAAACTGGGCCTCTCAAGCAGAGATAATTATGCCTATTGTGCCCCTTGAACACACACACACACACACACACACACACACACACACACACACACACACACACACACACACACACACACACACACACACACACACACACACACACACACACACACACACACACACACACACACACACACACACACACACACACACACACACACACACACACACACACACACACACACTTGTTTGTGCTAATTCACACACCCACCCACGTGCCTACTCAACCAACTGAGTAAAAGATGGCTGCCAGCATCCCATCTGTTCCTGTCCGGCTCTCAGTCGCTGTCAGCACACTGGGGCAGGGGCAAAAATATTCAGAGAAAGTTTTTTTTTAAAAGAGTGCACAGAGGTGAAGAAACTGCAGAACAAGTGACTTATCTAGTCCCATTGGAAACTGGATTAAAAAATGAATACATTTCCATGTTGTTTTTTCATTAAAATTTTACAAGGAGCTGCTCATTGTTAGGTTGTGCTGTTACCGCCAAATGTTTGCATGTGTTTGCACGTAATAGCGGCACCGGCATCTGCGTGATACAGTCTTTAATGTCCCCCACTCACCCCCATGGCCATGCTGTGTGCCATGTGGGACAGAGGCAGCAGCAGAGGGGAGGGGGAGAGGTGAGGGAGGGATTGAGTGAGACTGGAGGGTGGGGGTGACAGAGGGCAGCAGTCGATGGGGTCGTGTTCAATGAGCCCCGGGGACGCCACGTGCTTGCTGTCCTCCGCTGTCACACCACGTCCTGCTGCACAACAACACACAGCCGTCCCACAGCAGCGCGGAGCCTTAATGTATCCCGAGTTAATGTTTAATGAGCGCTCCATATTCAGGCAGCCTCATGCAAAACCTGAAAATGGCTTTATTGTGTTACTTTTGAGGAAGATGTGTGTGTGCGCGTGTAAGGGGCAGGCTTGTACATTTGTACTTTGCAGGAGTAAGCGTGTGTGTCAGCCCGGTGTTTACAAGAGTCTGCTGTGTCCCAGACAAGTGTATCTATTAATGTATTCCTGCTCTGAGTGCAAAAGCACAGATTTACAAACAGAAGTCGTGTCCTTACACACCGCCGCTCTCCATGAGGTCCCTCCGCCTTTGTTACCTCTCTCCTCACTGCACCTGGCTGGAGCCTTATGATGGCAGCAACTTTTTAATCACAGAGGAAAAGCTGCAGTATAAGTGCTTGTGGGAACGGGTTATATCTACAATAGTGTCAGAATCGTCAAATACACATTGGAGTGTCTAAGTAAATAATATATAAGTATATAAACATTCAGAATTATATATTTGTTTACCATTTATCAAGGTGAACTTGTATGTAAACATAAAATATATTTTATATTTATACCTTTATATATTGTATAAATAAAAAGGCCCAATCAGCAACCTAGTTCTTTTACCTAAAATCTAGACTTGAGCTGTCTTTCTACCAAACCAGTTGTATGGGGAGCACTTTATTATACATTTCATGAAGAAGACAATTGCCAGTAGCTTTGAATATCTCAACATATATATATTTTTTAATTAGGTATTTGGCCAGCTATTTTCTTGATACAAAATCTAACTAAATCGTCCTAATCCTTGATTAAAAGAATGTGCTTACGACATGCAAATAGTCAATTAATTCATAAATACTTGACCAATTCTGTTTAACTGTTATTGCTCTTGCTGCTATGACACTTTCGCAATTTCGTTACGGGGATAAATAAAGTTTATATTCTCTAAAATCAGTCGATATAAAATAGATTGCCAACTATTTTTGATAATCTATTACTCATATTTGGATTTTTTTCCGGCTAGTTCCGTCTTTTGGTTTGTGATGATTTTATATTTTTCTCTGGAGTCCCTTTCGCAATGTGGTAATTTGAACAGACATTTTGCAGACATTTCTTTTAGACAATACCAAAGCAAGAAAACAATCAGCAGGTTAATCGATTAAAAAAGTAGCTATAGGTGCAGCCTAGTTAATACACAGTGATGAAGTCCTTCAAACCAAAAGTGGAGGGATGGCGCACCACTCAATTCATCATGTTCAAACTCAAGTGAATGCAAACTAATCAGTTTAGCTATTGTAACTTTGCTATCCTACCAAATATATAACCTCAACTCTCCAGGTGTTTCCAATTAAAGCCATTTGTGTGTATGCGTGTGTGTCTGTTGAACCGCTTGACTTCCAGCAGGGACCCCAGGGGCAGAAGATTGATCTGTAATGTAGCCTGTAAGTGACCTCACCACCCGGTGACGCCCATTAGGATCCAAGTTCAAAATAAGGCCTGATAAATCAGCACTTACACACTGACAGGTTAAACACAGGTTCACCCGGCCTTACTTTCAATACAACAGGGATTTAACTAGACTGAGTAGATCGAATACAGCTTCCCTCCCAGATTTCTGGAAATGTGGAGAGGAGCAGCATCTGTTAATGGACTATATGCATGCAAAACACTCGTGTGCATTGTGTAATTTGACCTCAAGGGAACAAAAAAGGATGGAGTGGCAGTATGGAGACAAATAGAGAAGATAGGTGCATATCAATTTGATTCAGGATATTTCGGGGTTGATCATTTTTGCATAATAATTGTCATTATCACTGAAAATGTATTTAAATCATATGGTGTGATTTTTTTTTAAACTATCTGTACAAAACCTGGAAATATATTTTGTTAAGGCGATCTATAGGTTGGTATATCTCCTCAGCTCCACAATAATATTGTATCTCTTAACACATGGTTTCCTTTTAACAAATAGTTTGCTTCCTGCAGTTTGAGTATTGCACTAGCAAATATTGACATTTTGATATAATTTTCATTTATTGTGCAGTCTATCTATAAATTGCTATTGTTTCCTTCTATTATAACTTTTCATCTCTGGGTTTTATGGGCATGTCTATTAAATGACTGTGCAAACACATGTACAAGGCCAAACTGTGTGGCAGGTGGATAAGATGGAGCATGGTTGGGCATCTTCTATGGACCACCATGTGGCCGCAGCCATCTGCTGGTCCAGTCTTTATTCATCGGAGCCTCTCATTAGCTTTCTGCTGGTTAGACTGACGCTTCGATCTGCAGGCTGAACCCTCCCCGTGTCCCACTGTTGTTTTTCATTCCTGTCCATAGACCCTCCATCTCTCTGTCTGCGCTCCAGCTCTCCTCCTTCAGATCACTGCTCAGACTCGCAGGCTTCCATTGTCTCATGAGGGTCACACACCCACACAAAGCTTAACTACAGAGATGGCATGGGACGGGGAAGTGAGAGGGAAATAGGTCAGTCTGCCTGCACCCCTCCCCTCCTAGAGCCTCTCACTGTCCTGCCTGGACAGGAAAGTGGGACAGGGAAGGGGACACACATATAAACACACACACACACACACACACACACACACACACACACACACACACACACACACACACACACACACACACACACACACACACACACACACACCACACACACACACACACACACACGGCTCCAGATGGGTGACGTGTGTTTGAATAAATGGAACCTGTTGGGGTTCAGAGGGCATGGCTGCGTTATGTTATGTCATCAACTCAACCTTCAGACTAGTATGTGATCAGGCTGCTGATACACAGCGATTCCTCCGTGCAAAGGCACAGGTATGTGGTGAGGGTGGCGTAGAAAATTACGTTTTACGAGTTGGGAGTAACAATACAGTTAGTTGCAAGTTTTGCGTGTTGATTTAATTGTAATTGATTTTGTTAATTGGCCATAAGATATTCTCTGGTACCAACCGGTGACCCTTGATCCAAACCAAAACAAAATCATATTGTGGCAGTTATTGTCAAATATAATATCCGGTATTGTTGTCAAACTATTTTGTATCGTGATGACATTTGTGATTTACACTCCTAGCCCCTTTTCTGATCTTTTTATTTTTTTAATTCTGAGGGTGAGGAATCAGTGAGGAGACACAGAGGAAGGAACTGTGATGGTTTAAATGTCCCTCTAAAAAAGGTAGATGACATTAAACCATCAATACCTCTCATAGAAGGCACCTGCAATGTAAACAAACACGTCTGTAAACAAAATCTATGTTTGGAAACTAATGAAATCTCCAGCACTAATCCTTTGTGCACACACTTGCAGCTGGAAAATAGAAACCATCCCATTTAATTCAGTGATGGTTGAGTGCTTTGACTTGCTGTTTGCAGTGGATTTCAGCAGACAATGTCCCTTTTTATCAATACAAAACCAGGCAATATCCCAGGCAGAGTATTTGTCACCACAGAGACAGACATGCAAGTCAGTGAAGTCAATGTGATTGTCTCTCTCTCCTGGGAAAAGCCCAGGAAAAGGAACAAGCATGTACGGAAAATGATGGAATGAAAGTCTTTGATTAGAAAAGACAGGTGTGCACAACCATAACATGTATGGATTTACTCACTCAAAATAAACTGCAACTCTTCCCGCTGCGTTTCTACAGCAAATAAAAGTGACAGCAAGCCGACACCCTCTCACTCAAAAAAATCCATTTTAATTTTTACATCTTCATTAGACCTGTCCAGACAGTCCTTTGCTGGCCAAGTAGATTGTAGAGGTAGAAAAGAGTTTGACGGCTGATGTTTGAGCTACTCGAAGAGAGGGTTAACTGAGAAGTTGGATATCAGCATCAATAATGTTTATATAACCAAATGTACCCACTGTATATTGATATTCACTGTATGTGTGTAGTTGCTGTGCATCCATGTGAGAGTGCACTCACATTATTCAGATTATGAACCGTTCTGCAGACGTGTTGTGTTTTAGAGGTTATGCTGCAGATAAGCGACTGCAGTGATTGGCTGAGAGGACGACGAGGTTGCTGTGTTGATTAGCGTGGAGGTCGCGGGTCAAGGTTGAACACGAACATATCGCGAGTTGCGTTTGTGTGCGCCGCTGTCGCAGGGAAACGAAAGTTCAGTGAGCAGCTCATCATGTTCAACATCTGATCCTCACACTCACTGCTCATCAACTGACCTATATACCCCTAATTACACACAGCAGCCTCATGACAGCCCACACAGCAACACCCCATGCATAAAAATACATATACACACACAGGACTGGCACATCCAAAGCAGTGTTTATGTTGAGGAAACGTATAGGAGGGCACTGTGAACCATGACAGTGACTGCAGAGGGAATAGAGAACTGTTACTGCTGATTTTTAAAGTGAAAACAGCAGATCAAAAAATAAAATAAAATATGTGTATATTTAAAAAAGCATTAGAAAACAAACACTAAAATCTATTTTAATTTTAACATAAAGTAGCTGGTTGGTGTCTGTGTTTTTCTAAAATAAAATTGTTGTATGTGAAAAACAGGAGAATGTGTTAAAAAACTCAAATTGATGTTATACATTGATCAGAAATGTAATTTATTTGATACAATGTTTTGATGTTTTTTGTGTTGAAATGTGTTTATTGATCTGCCAGGACAACTGAAGACATCATTTGATAAAAAGTACAGTAAAAAACTACTATTCTGTAAGTGAAACTGAAAAGGTTTTTTTTTTAAACACAAAAATGTCTGACAATAACAAACTACTGCATCCTTGGTGCACGTGAATGTGTGACACTGGGTGTGTTTTGCATACATATAATATAAAACGCCATCTGGCAGGACCTGAGGCCGTTCTTGCCCTACTACCCTCCTTGCTTCTCCTCCTTTGGTGGATTTCCTCCTCTACCTCTCATCCCTCTCTCCTATTGTTATTGCGAGCATACTTTACGCAGAAAATAAACATTACACAAAATATATACTCACATTATAAAACACTTATAATGGATTCACAAACAACTAAAACAGATGAGACTGAAACACACACACACACACAC
This sequence comes from Notothenia rossii, assembly GCF_949606895.1. NCBI lineage: Eukaryota > Metazoa > Chordata > Actinopteri > Perciformes > Nototheniidae > Notothenia > Notothenia rossii. Next base: position 20,588,716 of record NC_136907.1, on the reverse strand, counting down.
ACACACACACACACACACACACACACACACACACACACACACACACACACACACACACACACACACACACACACACACACACACACACACACACACACACACACACACACACACACACACACACACACACACACACACACACACACACACACACCACCCACACACAAATGAGGTTAATGAAGATGAATGTGGGGGCACCGTCCTATTGACATCCTATGTCTCTATAATTGTGGCCCTGTTCTTCAAGGACGTGGTGTTAAGAAAAGCAGGAAGAGGACTGGAATAGATATGATGAGGAGAAACTATGGAATAGTCATGCGACTTAGAAGAGATCTAATGCAGTGTCAATCACAATTAAAGGCAGGACGTGACATTAGAGGGAGAAATGTATCTGAGGAGATGTAAAGCAGTGGGAAATGTGTGTGAAAAGTGGAGGAAGACGAAGGATAGTGAGAGGAGGAGGAGGAGGAGGAGGAGGACCAGTTCAGTGATCCAGAACAGTGAGCAGACAGAAGACACGAGTTAAGAGTTCGGTCAAACATGGAGCACAGCGGTGCGTCCGCTCACACAAAAGCTCACACACACACACACACACACACACACACACACACACACACACACACACACACACACACACACACACACACACACACACACACACACACACACACACACACACACACACACACACACACACACACACACACACACACACACACACACACACAGGAGATAAAGACATACCTAAATCCTATGAAATGAATCAATCTGCCCACCCCCAGGATAATCCAGAGACACTCATGTGATGACCTACCTGGTACGATGGAAACCGTGTCCCTTTCCCAGGACACGACGCTGACGTACTCCTGCACAGCCACGGGGATGAGGCACTTGAACACGGCTACGTTTCCCCGCATAGAGCGCTGGTCCGCCACCCGCACCGTGTAGGGCTCCCTAAAAACTACAGAAGACACACAAATCACATTCAGATATCTCTAGATCAATATTTTAGGTGTAAATGATGGTGTTCATTCTCACCAGCCAGGATTTTTGTTAACATATTGTCACTATTTGAAGATATCTACACAAATATTCTCCATCACCTATCCAGAAGATATATTGGCAACGAATGATCATTGTTTTGACAGAAATAATAATCTACTCGTGTTTACATGATCAAAAACAACACATTAACACTCCAGAGACAAAACGCCCTTTCATCAATTACCACAGTACTCCACATTTATTCATTGTGAAATTACTGGCCTACTCTTCGTCGTTTGAACTCTTCAAATTTTGCCTCCGCTCTCACCATAAATGGTGCAAGCCGCCATTAAGCGGGATAATCATGGAAATGATTTCCTAGCTGTGGCATGGCGTCATCTCAAAAACACATTTGTCTTTCTTTTTTCTGTTTTTTTAACACAGAACTTCATAAGGATGCGACGGAGTGAGCCGCACATTCAAAGTAAACTAAAGGCTTTTTTGGGGCTCAGTTTATGCAGGTTCATGCAATATTTTACACTCTGGTGAATGAGCAGGGACTCATTAGCAAAATCACATGAAAGCTAGGAAGTATCCGAAGGTTGCTAAGAAACTGGTTCGGAATCCCTTCCCTGGTAACAGACACGATGGCAGCATGCATACATGCCCGCTGCGAGGGGGAAACACATGCAAGTGCACGGAAATTTACATCTTCTTTGAACAAATGAGCGGAATAATGCAGATCTGTCGGGTTCTCCTGGAATAACATGGAATGAAAAAACCAATGAATGCGTTTGAAAATTGATTGTTGGCCGTGAAGGTGATTCAAATGAGACCCCTGTTAATTATTAAACACCACAATCACGGGACTGAACCCCGAGATAGAGCGGCCGCATCCTGTCTGGCCTGTAACCTGTGCACCAGCGCTGCCGCGGCCCGACAGAGGCCGCTGGCTGCAGGATGTTTGGTTCATGCTAATCCCTCGTCTCCCGAGGCCGGGCTTTTGGGTCATGTGGGAATGAAGGCAGCAACCGGCTGGCATGCAGCTCAGGGCCCTGGCTCAAATCCTATACTTGGCGCTTGTATTAGTATTAGAATGAATATGAGTATTAGTTCAGGTCGGTGTTGGGAGGCAGAATATGAAAACAGATGTTGATGGCAGGAGGGAAGGGGGGGAGGGACCGACCGGCCTGAGCGAATGATGGGATGGAGGAGGGGGCGGGACAATAGATGCAGTGTAACTAACATCCAGCTGCAGCTTTTGTTCCAGCTGCGTTTTGATGTAACTGTTTGGTGAAGTATCTGCTGCAGGAACCCAGACCCCCAGACGTACCGCTTTACTCTAGATGAGGTCTGGCTTATTAAAGCAGCCTCGCGCGGTCCAATCAACGGAAAGCGCCAATTAGGTTGGTTAATGAGAGATAATTAAAGAAGTGTGCTGTGGCTATTTTTAGTCTGGCACAAGAGGACAGTTTGAAGAACGATGGAGCAGGGAGAAGGAGGAGGACAGAAAAGAGAATATGATGGCAACAGAGGCAGCTTTTGGTCAAAAAGTCTAAAAATAGCCTACCTATTATAGCTGCTAGTGTTAATTAATTGATTCTTTATGTTCTCTAAGGACACCTTATAATAATAATTGTTTTCTCTTTTATGTCAGAAACAAATGTCTGAGATATATGTTTATGTATGGTAACAGTATATTTAAACATTATGAGTTAACACATTTGAGATTCCGTTAGCTGTAAAAAGGGTCCCTCACACAAACCATATCTCCTTATCACTAGGTGTGGAGTTACTTTTCTCACCTCTCAAAGCTTTAAAAAGCATTCCTCGAAAACAATATCCCAGTGGCCGTCAAGTTCCTGGTTATACTTACTTGTACTGACCTTTTAAAAAGTGGAAGTGTGTCAATGAGGATGATGTGGTGATGTGATCTAACCTATTGTCACCCTTTCTCCTTCCTCATCTGATGTGGTTATATCATCTAAAATCACATTGAAGTTGCCACTTAACTCTAAGTGCTGTAGGGGTTGTGCTCTGGATTTCGTCCTAACAGATGGTGCCATGCTGTAGATGGAGCTGATGGGGTTATGTTGGTATAAAGTGCAGCGGTTCATCACCAGCTCAGTCAAAAAGGTGTGAGCGGAGTCGAGGCCTAGTGTAGTATCTGATGCAGAGGTTTCCTCTGAAGACTGTGTTCTGGGTCAATCTGTGTCCAGGTGGAGACGCACTATTTTAGGCCAGGTAACTCCGTGTGGGCGCGGCTTTCTTTTGAAGCTGCCAATCACATCTGCTCGACTTTATGCTTTCACAACTATGTTGATTTTCTCACTTCTTCATCATGTTTTGTCTCAATTTGGCCTTGTGATCTTCAACATCACTTTTTCATCTCAATAACAGGTCTTACTTCACACTTAGGCCTAGTCCTCAAGTACATGGGTATCTTTGTGAAGGTTTCTTTTTTAAAACGAGCGATGGTCTTTCGTCCACACCCAATCAGCATAGAAGATCCCTAAAAAGGAATCTTATGGAAAGCTCAAGCCATGTTTTAGCTTGAAACATCTGGGTGTGCACCTGTATCTCTTTTGTAAGGCAACACAAACGAGGCAACATTTGTTGACGGCAAATATACATCCAAATTGTTGTTATATATTATAGTACAATGTCCATTTTTGTATTTTATTACAAAATTGAGCATCTATTCCAAAATCTAATTTCCCCTCGGGGATGAATAAAGTATTCTGATGGACTTTTTATATGTGTACACAACACTGTACCATTGCTTTTAATTGGCCTATATATGAGAAGCAGAGTGGTCAGACTTCCACTGGTGTGTGTGGGGGCATCCTAACCATTTGTGTTTTCATCTGGACAGAGACTTTTCTTTTTAAAACAGTGCTTGTGTGAATGGGATTACTTCGACAACAAAGGTGGGAAAACCAATGCTCATTCCGCTTCCCGACCACAGTCCAAACTCACCAGCTTTGATGCGGATGTTGGGGCTGCGGATCTTGCCGGCTTGGTTCTCGGCCGTGCAGAAGTAGTCGTTGTCGTGGATGTAGCTGTTGTAGGCGGAGGGCGAGAAGGGGTACAGCTGCAGGGTTCCATTGGCGTGCACGTGTCGGATGTGGGGCACGTCGTAGATGTCGTCGCCGGTGGCCAGGTACCAGCGCAGTATGGCACTGGGGGTGCCGCCTGCTGGACAGGGCAGGGACACCCCCACCGAGCTGGAGTAGGTAACCCTCTGCAGGGAGGCATTCACAAAGTACAGCCTGGTGGAGCCCACATCCTCACTGTGTACTGTGGGGGCAAACAGACAGCAGAACACAACTAAATAACAGGCCAAGTTGAAGGTGAGAGGCATGTGCTGTACACACACATATATATACACCAACAAACAGGATTCCACAATTGAAGCTATCGGCATCACATTAATGGACAATAAAATGGACAGAGTGGGATGTCCTTCAAATGTGTTGCAAAATAATCATAACAAATATATGTCAAATGTCCAGCTGCAAACATCAGTCATGTGATCCAGAAAGCCAGGGATTTGGGCTAAAGCCTGTGATGGTTTAGATGGATCGGAGGGAGGAGGAGCCTCTTACCTCCGTACAGTGTGTATCCACACAAACAAAGACACAGAGAGGCAACTCCATGATAGGTTATGTGATTGGAATTTCTATGCCAGACGCAGAGATTTAAGTCTATTTAATCTCCTTACATATTTAACACACACACACACAAACACACACATGCACGAACACACTCACATGCAGGAATGTTCTTCATTGGCACTCAGATTAAACACATACAGCTCCAGTAGAGAAGGAGAGTGAGAAGAGGGAAGGAGGAGGGGAGACACTCTCAAATGTGGGGTCATATTAGAAAAGATTAGAAGAGAAAGAAGTGTGGGGGGGACACTGCTGATGGACAGATGTGGACGTTAACCACCAAATCAAAATGATATCTAATACAACACCACTGCAACACATGGTCACACTGTTAACGTTCAGTTCAGCCCAGAAAGTCAGACACATCAGGGAGGATACACACAGATACTGAAGGAGCCATGGTTTGGATCCAAATTGGATGAAATTAGCCGTCGGTTTACTGTGGTTCAATGTGTTTATTTCTTCTTTTTGTAAAGAAGGATCAAATGTATTTGTGTTGCCTATTAAATAATGTTTGTTAAAAGAGCTGAATTTCTTTTAAAGTCAATATTTATATATAGATTTATATAGATGAAACATTTCAGTAGAATCTACAAGTTTGGATATTTTGCTATTATATATTTAACTGATTGAGTGTAATTAAATGTAATGATTTAATTGTTTTCATTGACATGGTGCAAAAACATACTTTAGACCAAACTTCAGTGGTGGTGACATCAGGTTTTTTAAAGTGGTCTTTTGGCTTTTTATATTTAATGCTTACTCTGTATCTTTTTGAAAACAGTTTATTGCGGTTTCAAAACAGTTCTAATCATTTATTCTATCCTGTAAACATTTTGTAAATATAATATGTCCAACATCTCACAGTTCAGCACAGAATGTCACTAAAATCTCATGAAATATTCACTTAGAAATATGACTGCAAGACATTGAATAACTTAATACCAAATGTATTATTTTTACAAAAATTAATTGTTGCATCATATGATTATTTGTTTACATTTTCATAAATCCATGAATCATTTTGGTCTATGAGATGAACAAAGGGAGAGACCATCAAATCATTGTTTTTGTTCGACCAACACTCAATGAAATTAAGAGGCTAGAACAACAATGTTCCTTGAAAATGATGAATTGATCATCAAAGTGGTGGTAGTTTTACTTTTGTCAATTGAGTAATTGAAAATGGACTAATTGTTTTTCTCACACCAAGGTGTTCACCCCGCCCCATGGTCCAGATTATCTGTTTCCCGACTTCACCAAAGCAGTATCACCAATCACAGTTTTTTGCTCGGTAAATAGAAACATTATAACCTTCTGTTACTCAGAGGTCAGTCAGACAGACATCTTAAAGGTCTGCAGGTAGAGGTGTAAATACTCAGATGGATTAACAGAATATGTGTCATTATCAGCATCCTCTTTATGATGGTACTTGTGCTTTACCAGCCAACTGTTGGTCTTGTTTACATCATTTAGAAAATATCAAATATCCCTGTTTTCACAATGTTAGGAGAATATCACAAGATCACAAAGCAGAATATCCGAAGGAGTTCAAATCGAAAAAATCAGTGAGAGCAGCGATTCTGCATCAATATTCCAAACTTAACAAAGTCCAGCAGATGTGACCTTCTGGAGCACTAACACCAGACACAAGTAATCAGGAGTGAGAGCAAATATCGTGTCACCAAACATATAATCTTTGTTTAGGACATGTCATTAATGAAGTGTGGCTTATAGCATTGGGTGACAAATACATAAATCGCAACAGAATGAATGACCACCATCAACAGTGTCCCAGAGCAGCAGGTCACAGCAGACCCAGTGACCTCTCCCATCCAGGAGGGTTTGGTGACCATTCCAGCCTCCTTTCATACTTTCCCTTGTAGACTAGAGATTGATAAAGCTGTGCAGAATGTTACAGATGGTATATGAAAATGTGTCTGGCAGTCCAGTGGTGGGCTGCAAAAACCAGGTCAGACTCCCTCCCCTCTGCAGATTACTGATAATGGCCCCTGAGTATAAAGCCCATATTAAAGATTGCAATATCTATAATCTCCCAATGGGGGGACAGGACTGAAGTGGAGGAGTGAGGGGGTCACCCTGAGCGCCCAGGGGGGCTGGGCAGCAGGAGAACCTCTCATACAGTAGATTATATGGCCTGGGGGCCTGGGCACTGGGGGGCTGGGGAGCACTGGGACTGATGGAGCGGGAAGTAGAATAGAAAAGGGATCAGAGCAAACCACTACTGTCAAAACCAGGTGAAACTCACCCCGCACACACACGCATACAGACACACATAAACACATACACACTCCAAAAGCACTCACACTGGGAGGAGACAAAGCGGGTTGCCATGGTGGCGCTGGCACTTGAAAGCTGTCAATGGATAAAGAACAATGCAACAATTTAACCCAACAACACTGACCCACTGAGCATTCTAAATTTAGACACTTCAAGTCACCAAATTTTGTCAGTGGCTCAAATATTTCGTGTTGCGATAAAAGTGAGCAGGTATTTTTTAAATGGCATAAAGTTGGATGAGCTTATGCAAAAAGTGTTTATTTTAGAGTAAATGCCAATAGATTGCTTAAAGTCAGTGATGGAATCAGGATACTTTGATCATTACAACACAAACATTGCATTTTGTATATTCTAAAATGGGCCGTTTCGTAAAATGAGTACTTTTACTTTTGGCCTTTTCGGTATGTATTTGTGCCAATATTCTTTATATTTAGCAGGATTTTGAATACAGGACTTTTTGTACTTGAGTATTTTAATGGTTGTGTTGCTACTTTTATTGAAGAAAAGTAAAATATGTCACATATGTCAGTACTTCGTCCACCACTGCTAGAATATAGTGTGTAAATGCCTGACATACCAAAGACAGTCAGAAAGAGGATTCAAAACGGATGTTTAGGTTAGGCGTGGTTAGTCGCGTCACAATGGGCACGCTCCAAAACTCAACTGGCAACATCCTGGTTTGTGCCAGACTTGCAGACTTTCCACTCCATTTAAAACCAACGGTCGAAACATTACATGCTGCCTGTGCCAACCTGCACAGACGGATTTTGTGGCAAGACATGAAAAGGCCACATGAGATAAACGACCGAGACTGCAGGGTAAATACATCTTTGTCATGGCTGAATCCAAACGTTAAAAATGGATTTCAAGTTGGGCCAGTTGCATCACCCTAATGCACAGTTTTTCAACATGTTCATTAGGTTGAAACTATCTGATATGTTACCTTAAACACATCACCATGATCAAATGTTTCCATTATGACCTCAAGTGCATCAGAACAGGGAAGTACTCCCCAGCTTAGGTAAGGTTTAACCAATCGACAAATCAACTATATGTCAAGTTAATACAGTTTAGTTTTGCAATTTACCAACAGATCCATTTAAAAACAAATATATCTTAAACGATTCTAAATCTTTCAACCATTATATTGAACTGTGGCATAATGGAGTTTCATTTCCATGGGCCATTTTTTTACAGAACCATTGCTGGATAGGGATCTTTGGTGTAATGGATTACAGTTTTGATAGAGGAATGCCACGAAACCCTGTGGAAAGGTTTTCATTCTGTCAAACCAATCATGATTGCAGACTAGCCACTACACCCAACACACAGCAGGTAACCTTTTTTAACACCTCTTGGAATTCAACATATTACAGACACTGCTTGACAGTTATACAGTGAGTGCTTTCTCACTCTTGAATGGTCCCTTCCTTATTATCCACAACTTCAAGTTCCATCAATTTCCTTTCAATTAACAAAATGGCAAAGCTAAAGGAAAATTCCCAGATTCTAAATCTTCACGTCTTGTTTGGTCAAATAAACAGTCCAAAACACAAAGACTGTTTAAAATTATTCAAAAGCTAAGAAAAGTGTCGAATCCTCTCAAGAGGGGGAATCTAGAAACTGAGGATTAAAAACAATTAAACAATCGTTAAATCGGCAGTTATTAATAGGCGATTAATAATTAACACATCGTTCCAGGTCCACTTTGATCTCAGCTGATTGACTTATTTACAACACAATATGCAAGTAGGCTTAAACAATTTCAGCAACAACATCCCAAACCCATGGTGTCACCTTTCTCATAAAGATCGAACACCAGCAGCGGTTGCAGGACGGTCGGGGCCCTGATGGCAGTATTGACCAAAGTCATGAGGGCCCCTGCGTTGATATTGCTGATGCAGCAGATCACCTGCACCCAGTGGGCTTTTCTTTTTCTTTCAGACACAGCCCCGGAGAGAAAAGGGTGTTGGAGCCCTGACGGCGCTGCTTAGGCTGTCAGATTCGCAGCCACTATTTTATACATCCTGCCAGAGAGCCGCGCATGAATATGTATGTCGGCGAGGCAGAAGTCATAACCTATGCAAGGTTTCATCATGCATAATGCAGCTGATCTACGCCTCTCCAGGATGTGAGTGCGCACAAAAGCTCACACACACACACACACACACACACACACACACACACACACACACACACACACACACACACACACACACACACACACACACACACACACACACACACACACACACACACACACACACACACACACACACACACACACACACACACACACACACACACACACACACACACACACACACACACACACACACACACACACAAACCCTTGACGCTCACAACTGTATTGTGATGAGGAGGTAAACAAACACCATAAGCCCCTCACTGTTTCACATACACACATTCTCACCCAGAGCCCGGCCAGAGGCATAATACCTCCACATGTTCCTGCTCTTCTTCTCTCACCTCTCTCAGTCCATCTAATTCTTTACCACGGTAAAATAAAACCTTAACAGCATTTCATCTTTATTGGATTCAGTGCAGTAAGTGTGGTAAAGGTCAAAAGTGGGATTCAACTTCTGGCCATAAGCACATGAGAATAGTCTCTTCCTTCTCTCCTCGAGCCCTTGCTATTCCGTTCCAACAAGTCTGTAACTCCTGTTCACTCTTCAGGTGTTTCTGGGACAGAAAGTTGCGTTTCTGATAAGATGATTGTGGAAACGTACAGCAGCAGCAGAGGAGGAGGAAGTGGGAGGAGACGCGCCACACGAAGGGGTGTCAATTGAATATTGGTTGGATGCAAGGGGCTGAAGATAGGTGTAAACTTATGGATAATCCTCAGGGGTCTGGCATAAGTAGGTGGTGAGTAGGGGGGAAGGTTGTCAGGGTTACATCTAATCAACGAAGGGGTATCGCCGCTCCCCACCTACTGTCTTTCTGTACACCCTGTCCCCAACAATCTGCTCCCCACCCCATCCACCCAACCACCACCAACACCCCCCGGCCTGTGCTGTGTCAGTAAAAAAAAGTGTGCTACTTCAGCAATCCCCTGGGACCTGCTCCCCCTCACATCAAAGCAGCCAGTTTCTCTCTTAATGTGAATATCAAATCTGTGGATCACAAGTCCCAGCACAGTCTGCATAAACTGCCCCTCCCCCAGCCTTTAATTCTGCCTAGTGATGAGGGAGAGAGAGGGAGGGGAGTTACTGCGAGAGGAAGCGATGGAGGGAGGGAGAGATGGAGAGAGAGATGGAGATAGAGGGAGTGATATCCAACAAAAACAACTACTTGCTTCAGAGATTTGACATTTGCTGAACGCGCCCTCCTTCTGAAAATGTGCAGCCCAAGCATCCAATACAATTTGGAGGGGGTTCAGTTCATTTGAGCAGTTCTGGCTGGGAAAAACATTTTTTTTAACCATTGACGGTGTTCATTTACGTCTTTTTGTTGTCGTCGTTTTAAATGATTAGTTCTTATTCATAATCTCGTTGGGATTTATGATAGACTTGAGGACGAATGGGAGAGCAGGGATGCCAGTGACAGAGCTGTGGCATCCTATTGGAGAGCTGGGAAGTGCAATGAGCTCCGTTCCTCTGCTGACGGTCTTACACCAGCACACTTTGCCCACCGTTAGGCAACAACATTGATGGAGATGTGTGTGCGGATATTTGATCCATGTTAATTTGAGAAGAATAACTTACATTTTCTTTCAATTTAATTGCTGGTTTTTCGGGTGAAAGTATAAAAGATGCAAGGCAAGTTTTTGGAGTAATCATTAAACTAGATTTTTTATAAAAACATTTCTTTAAAAGGAAATAGCCAAAAAAGCCTCTTTATAAGACATTTGTGTATTTGTTGGAGCACAGTTCACTCATTTTAAAATAAATCAGAGTTGTGTATGACCCCTGAAAGAAGCAAATTACAACAAACATCACACAGAGAACTCACTATTACTCTTTTAACCCTCTTTAAGATGGGTGTCTTTGAAAAATTAAATAATGCCATGTTTCAGCTGGTAAAAAAATGTAGGCCTGTGCCCTGCCTGAGTAATGATTGGCACCCCTGTGTCGACCACACAGCTTTGTCATTGAGTGCTGCCTATAGCTCAGATTGCAGCTTTAATTGTGCAGCCTTGCAAAGGAAGCACAGGGAATTGGACTGGGTGGGGGGGGGGGGGGGGGGGGGGGGGGAAGGGGGGGTTGCATATTTCTATTCGTAGCGGGTGAACAGTGGAGAGGACGAAGTGTGCCAGGGTGAGGGATCACCTTATTGCTTGACACATCTCAAATTAACTTTAAATGTCACACAAATCCTTTTTTATTTTGTTTAATAAATTGGATTTTGAATTCAAGGTTCAGAATAGGCCTTCAGTAGGCCTGTGTGTTAAAGAATATGTTAAGGTGGATTATATTCACTGCTAATTAATTTACAAAGTAAATTCAGTCTTTGAATTTCATTTTCACTGATTGTTTAAAGAACAAATACAATCACTTTAATTAGGTATGATATTTAAAATCACTGAAGAAAAATTATAGGCATTGTGCTCTAATAGGCCCTTCAAGCTCTTTTTTTAAAAATCCGTTAATTACCCTGCAACCTGATTGCCACCTCATGTCTCTGACATAATTTAGCACCATTTTGTATCAATAGCGGTGTGATTTTTTTTTAATATATTTCAAACACCTCATAAATAAATACATAAGTAAACTTCCAGTCAACCTCAAGTCAGAAATAAAATCCAATCCAAAGTGTAGAACATTTATCAACAAAACCAAAGAGGGGTGTCCCCGTCACTTCCCCTCCTCCGCGCGCCCGCCAACACTCACACACACACACGAACCGTGACGCACGCGCTGGCACACGCGCGAACACGTCCGCGGGGTCCAGGTGCGCTATTAGTGAGGAACATGACCGGGCAAGTCTATAATCTGCACCCACGCCCCTGGAGTTTCTCATTTGGGGAAATACATTTGCGCATATTAATATGATTCTGCAAAGCTCTGAAACCACATCTTTCAAGTTGAATAATTGTAATAGTTGTTTTGAGGAAATTGTAGTGAATTTAAGCGAGTTGAGGAAAACACAACATGGACAACAAACATAGCACATATGTGACCAATTGCTAATTCATTAGCAGATATTTAAAAAATAAAATAAAATGGGGGAAATGCCAAGATTTAAAATGGCCCATTTTAACAGCCATATGCCTCCTTCCAGCCAATCCTCCATACCAATACTTTATGCTAAATTTGTGTACACCCTCTCATGCCCTGTACTAGGACGAAACAATATGTAAACATGTATCCAATCAAACAGGCTACACAAAGGCCTAAGCAAATGCTCTCATGTGGAGATGGTGTTGAATTTCTGTTATTTTCGACGCAGATTTGTACAGGATTATTATAATGCACTGTAATAGCAGAAGATCAACTTTGCAGTAGGGTCAGGGATTTACTGCATGCAACGAGCAAGAAAGAATCTGTTTAAACAAATAGCATGCCTTTTATATGCATATAGAAAATTAAACAAAAGAAACTGAGTAGTCCAAATTAATTTGATAAGGCGGACCAATCTTAATGCACCAAGTATGGCCTTTATGTGGGAGAACATCTATTAAACTAATAAGGCCTTTGTGGGGGTCATTCAAAAAAAGGAAATCATTTGTTATCACAGAGAAACAATATTTAAAAGCCTAAAATAAATGTCATCCTAAAAACAAGAGCATCTCTGTGCAATGGAGCGCTTGTGCCAAATATAGTCCACGAAAACAGCTGCAATTAGCAAAGGCTACACAATAAGAGCATCCAGTTAACACAAATCTCACGAATTCCCATCAAAACTTTACAGGACTGGCACATTTTGAGTGAATTTGTTCTAAAATTGGTAATCAATTGCTATAATTGCAGGCCGATACATGTTTTCATTTGCCTCTCACCCTCCCTCTGAATTCGCACCTCATTCTCCCTATTCAGCCATTTTACATATTCATAACTGGAGTTGGTAATGCGAAAACAATCCGTGCTATCAGCACCATCTGAGGCCGCTACGTAAAAACACCAAAACAGCCAGGTAAAACAAATAACTTCACGCATTTTACTTTCTCAAAATGTAGTTCAGCACCAACAGTTTAAACATTTGGATTTAAAGAATCATTTAAAATCAATTCCTCATGCACAAGGCTTCCGACATCAAAGCACAAGCCACACACATCATTCAACACACCGCAATTAAATTAAGCTTTCCATTCATTTTCACTTTTCATTCAACTTAAACACTCCCAACACTCCTTGTGCACAAGATTTGAAATATTTCGAGCATTCCTTTTTTCCCCTCTTACCTTCTTGGAGAGAGTACAGCAGGAGTAAAGTTACAAGCCACATGCCATAAATAGCAGGTATATTTTTCAGGAATATTTGGCAATCCTGGCAAGTGTGAGGCGCGGTCTTTTGGCCAGGCGGGTCTCCGTGCTGGACTGGCGACTGTGCTCCCCGGAGGTCTCTCCAGCCCTGCTGCCCCGCTAAGCATGGAGGGGAAATGAGAGGCGCCTCGGCCCCGCCCATGTCCCTCCTCTCCTCCCAACACTACTGTGCATGCAAATCCATCCTCCCTACACTAATCAAACACCGCGGAGCGAAGGGGCTCAGCAAAGCCCAGGGTTGTTGTGGGTTTTTTTTGTGGTCCAGTTGTGTCCAAATTCCCAGTTAGTTTGAGCTGCGCAGACAGATGTGTTGGCACCTTGGAGAGCCACCTGTGCGCCCCAGATGACCGCGGTGATTGGCGCAATATGGATCTAAAAAAGCCGCTAAGGCTGCTGTAAAGAATCTTAAAATGCGTAAACGCCTTTTTCTCTGCAGATTGGGCCTTAATCACAAGGACGTGAAGCTACACGACAGACTAATGACTGTTTTTCTTTGTCTTTCGGAGCCATGAAACGTGCGTAGACATTTGCGCACAGATATGCACTGCAGATAGAGAGGAGGGAGAGAGAGAGAAAGAGAGAGAGAGAGTATAGCGGGGTGTGGGGCATGACACTTCCCACACAGCAGGTGAATAACACAGCAGGTAAACAATTATCAAAGGCTTCAGCGAATCCTTAAAGCATAGCGAGCAACTTTCCACATTGCCATTTTCCCATTTTCCCCTGCTCTCTGTTGCGCCACATGTGAACTGCATCACCATAAATTAGGATGGCATAAATTGCAGGACACTCCCAGTTCATAGAATATTTAAAGTCAATGTGAGCGCCAGTTCTGGATCTGAGAAGTGATCGTCTGCTGCAACAGACAGCATGGAAAGAACAGTGACATGTTTTTTTAAAGGGAACTTAATGTTAATTCAGTGTGATTTTGGGCTGAAGCTTGTCTGATAGCTTACTTTACAAAGGATTGACTGAACATGTTGCTGCGTCTTCAATACAAAGTATTTGGCATTATGCAGTAGGCCCTATTGACATTTTAGTGGGCCTACACAAACGCACCTAGACATTTCACTTCTCCACGCAACATGATCTGAATCAGATGGTTTGGAGAGGGTTTAAAAGATAACAAAATATGTGTGTAATTCGAATGTTTCACTCAACTATATATCACACATTAAAATATGTGAAATAATAGCCTTAATCCTCTGATGAAGATCATTTAAATAATGTTTTTGTTCACAGATCAAATATCAGACTCTTTTGCACAGATTGTGTAAATAACAACATAAGTCTGTATAGCAATCAATAACATCTCCCATGTGTATTTGACGCCTGTGTGTATGAAGTCTCTCATTGTAAACGTGGTTGTCTACAGATTTAAACAACTTCGAGAAAAGGTCAGTATCACTTTCTCTCGGCGCTGCGTTCTGATGATCCGACATGTGATTCAAGCCTCTGGCTCCAAATGCAAGTCTCTGCTGACATCTGCTGGATACACTTGCAAGTGCATGGGCCCACAATCTGCACAATTATCTAGTTTAAAATGACCTTCAGATATGATTATGATTGTGGCACTTTCAGTAATTTGGGGGAAATTTGTACCAGAGGTTTAAGTAGTACTTAGGTAAAAGTAGAAGTAGGCTACCAGAATGTAGGAAAGCTATGACAAGAAAAGTTAAGTAAAAGTACAAGCATCAACATACTGTATACTTAAAGTAGGCAAAAGTCCAGTTACTCGTAATGCTGATATGCCCATTTCAGAAAGATATATTATGTTTTGATTATAATTATTGATGCATTCATGTGTTTATCACAGAACGGTAAAGGTGGAGCTAATTGTTATTACTTTGTATACTGCAGTGTAGCTTGTGAATTTACTCTTATTACGTAAGTGTTGTTTATACTTCACATCATTAATCACATTCTGCAAAGTAACTCACAAAATAAAGTAGTGGAGTAAAAGTACAAAGTAGCAAAACATTGAAATACTCAAGTAAAGTACAAGTAGCCCTACCTTAAAAGTGTAATTAAGTACGGTACTTGAGTAAATGTACTTAGTTATTTTTACCCCACTGATTTTAACCAGCAGGTTAACAACCAAAGCATGAATATCTTTACCTTCTTTATCGTTTATCCAGGGCTGTTTCCAGTAGCTCTGCGTGCGGTCTCTCCATGGTTTGTAGCTGAGTTTTACACTCTTTGATCTCTGCCGCGTACAAGTCGACCGCTTGCTTTGCTAGCTAACATGCTACTGACACATTTATTTAGCTTCGTTATTGCGTCTCAAATGGCATTAATTCCTTCGTTAACTTCTGTTTACTTTTTGTAGTGGCTTGTTGGTTCTTAGTCTGTGAGAAAGGAGGTTGTTTTGTTTTGGAAAAACGCTGCGTATAGTTCCACTTTTTCTATTTTAGTCTTAACTATGGCAGATGGTTGTCTTGTCGCCTGGCCTAGGAGTGGACAGGGATCTTTTTGTCGCCATGGCTCAGATCTTTAGAAAATACATTATGGGGGCAAATGCAAAGAGTTATAAAGCACCAAATAATAGACGTTGTACAGTAAGTTAAGTGTAAAACTGGGACAGGCTATGGATGTGGTTGGGATGGGCGCGGGAAGGGGGGTGCTGAGGGCGCTCCAGCACCCCCTAGCGGCAGGCAGGGGGTGCGGAGCTCCCCTGTCTGAATTATTATTTGACGGTTATTGCTGCTCCTGCTGTGTATAATCTGTGTAATATGGAGCCAATAAATTCCAAATTGTTGGTAAAATAATATTTTGGCCTGACCTGAATGCTTTTTCTGTAGCCCCGGACAATTCTACCCAGTGCTTGAATTGGAATAAAAAAGGTGCCAGTACTCTAAATCAGCAACAACTATTTGGCACAAAGTCATATTATATCCTATAATGCTGGTGGGTTTGTCTCTTTACTGTATATTTTAGAAAGGCTCACTGTACTTAAACAAAATGACTCAGGGTGCATCTGAGATTAGAGGGGGTGCAGTGGTAAAGTGCTATTTTTATAAGTGGGGAGTGGACCTGACACCCTCTAGTCTAGGGGGGTCCGGGGGCATGCTCCCCCGGGAATTTTTTTTTTTAAATATTGAAGTTAGATGCATTAATCTGGTGCAATTTGAGAGAAAAATGAAGAGATATATGGATACCTCTCAACATCCATACTGAAACAACTGTAAACAGATTTACTTTTTCTTTATGGATATAAAAGAAAGTAAAGCTTGACTCCTACTGGCTGGTTAAATGACTCCTCGTCCCTGAGGCCACTACCAGTTTTTTGTGCCATTTTGCTGGATTTATTTGTCAATAGCCCTCTAGTTTAAATCTACTACCCCAAAAGAAACATATGGAGATGGGTTACTATTTAAAAAAATTGCAAATCTATTTGGGAACAGTGGAGCCGGGCCTCAAATCCTATAGGGGGGTCCGGGGGCATGCTCCCCCGGTAAGATTTTTTTTTAAATGTTGGACTTAGATGCATCAATCTGGTGCATTTTGAGGGGGAAATAAAGAGACTACACCCATATGAAACAAAAATGTATACATTTAATTAATCATAAAATCATAAGTACATGGCCATAACCAATAACATACAATATCCAATATGAAAAAACATTGAAACTTGTTTATTTATTTGTTTTTGGTTCATTTATAGTTTTGAGTGTGTCTGGGCTCCTGAATCGGCCTCTCCTGTATCCCTCCTCTCCCCCCTGCTCCTCTTTGAGGCAACAGCAAAGACTAGTTTTAGCTCTCAACAAGTTTATCTTACCTTTTTTCACCTAGTTAACATTTTGTTTGTATTATTCATGCATATTTTACTAATCACTACCCCCTCAAATGGAAATATGTGTTTACATAAATGGTGACCGAACCGTTTGAGACCCACTGAGATAACTTAAACTAAGTTAACTATCTAAAGACTCAGAGAGTAATTTACCTCACCAGAGCTATAGTTATCAGCCTCTCAGTCTGACAGCAAAGGACCCTCCCTCCACCTTGTTGTTGAAAAAGCTCCTTATATCCGTTAGCGCAGCTAGCTAGCACCAGATGCTAACAACAATACACGTAACCGGTGCGCGCGCTTTCTCGCTCGCTCGCGCCACACATACACCAACACACACCCTCCCGAGCTTGAATGACACACAGAGACCAATCGAGGGCATTAGTATGATCTGTATGAAAGTGGCAATGTCGGCAGGCCACGTCATGTAGACAGCCAGTCACCCTCTGTGAGGCAGAGTCAGACCCACATTTGCGCTGCGTTGCGTTTACAATATATACTGTACGTATATTGCCGGCGGCTGAGTACCGGCATTTTACTGAGTACCGGCAAGGTGCCGGTACTACGTCTACACTACAGGCATCAAAAAATGCTTTCAACGCTTCGCCCATTCACTTGAATGGGGTGACGTAGAAGATTTTGAATCTTCGCCGAACTGCATTGTGGGGAGCATGGCATGGCTTTGCAAGCATCACGAGCATCTATCGGCATCAAAAGTTGAACAATTTTCAACTTTTGAGGCTCGATGCTTGGCATCAGCCAATCAAATCCCGTTTATGCAAATCCCGCCAGTGCAAGCGCAGCCAATCAAACCACGTGCAAGCTGGGAGAGCCAGACCGCAGTTCATTTCCTCATATTCCAAACGAGATATTACGGTAGCAAATCACCCGGTTCTTTACGACCGGAACTATTTACCGGGATACAAACCGGAGGAACCAGGCATGGAGGGAGGTGGCAGAGACAGTGGGTGAAACTGGTAGTTTTTTCGCCTGTTTGGAGAGTTTATATCCAGTTTACTTCGTTTTAACATTGCTATTGCTTTGTATGTCGGGGGCGGGAGATTCATGTGATTGGTTGCTCGCAAAAAATCGCCAAGCTTCAGACACGCCCAGCTCCAAGATTTTTTCATGCCTGTAGTGTAGACGGGCCGTTAAGTGCCGGTACCACATGGGTAAAAATCAGAAGTGCCGGTACTGCGTACCGGTGAGTACCTGCCCAATTCAAGCACTGATTCTACCTCAATAATATAATACATTAACCTCATCAAGACACTAGAGAGGACGGCAGCACTGTAATTTCCCGTGTTCAATGAATGCAACAGAAGCAAGACACCAGACCAATCAGAGAGTTGCATGGAAATAAAAGTGTACTTGTGTCATTCAAGCTCGGCTCTCTGTGTGTGTGTGTGTGTGTGTGTGTGTGTGTGTGTGTGTGTGTGTGTGTGTGTGTGTGTGTGTGTGTGTGTGTGTGTGTGTGTGTGTGTGTGTGTGTGTGTGTGTGTGTGTGTGTGTGTGTGTGTGTGTGTGTGTGTGTGTGTGTGTGTGTGTGTGTGTGTGTGTGTGTGTGTGTGTGTGTGTGCGCGCGCGGAAATAGCGCATTTAGTGTGTGTGAGAGAGGGACCGTGTTGTTAGCATCTGATTAGCTAGCTGCACTAACGGATATACGGAGCTGTTTGTTCCACAACAAGCTGGAGGAGAGCTCTCCTCTCAGACTGAGAGGCTCAGGTGAGCTAAAGGACTCTCTGAGTGTTTAGATAGTTAACTTTAGTTTAAGTTATCTCACTGGGTCTCAAACGGTTTGGTCACTGAAGAGTTCAAAAGATAATTTCCGCGGCACACCTTCATATGATCATTATAGTTATAAAAAAATAAGAGAATAAAGGAAAAACATTTATGAAATACTATATGGCAGTAAAACAAGAATACAGTTTGAAAGGGGAGTGATTTGTAAAATATCCATAAAGAAAAAGAACATCTGCTTACAGTTGTGTTTCATATGGGTGTTGAGAGATGTATCCATAGATCTCTTAATGTTGCTCTCAAAGTGCACCAGATTGATGTTTTTAACTTCAATATTTAAAAAAATCTTCCCGGGGGAGCATCCCCCCGGACCCCCCTAGGTGATGTCAGCTCCCCACTTGTAGACAAAATTGCACTTCACCCCTGCCTATATGCCGTGAGCTGATTATCGAACCTTCATTGTAACAGTCGCGGGTGTACTGTGTGTTTGCGTGTGGGGAGTGCTTTTACCCGGAAGTAAACTTCTTCCGGTTCCTTCTTGAAAAACCAATGCAAATTCTCCATAGGATTTGGGAAAATAGCTCGAAATAAGGTCTGTGGTTGACACACATTTAAGAGAGGGATCACGTTTTGTTCAGCCGGATAATCTCCACATGTCAACCCTACTTTTATCATTTCTGAATCATAAATCTAGTCGCCAAAAGCGAAATGCTAACGTTATGCTATAAACGAACTACAAGCCAGTACAGCAGCAGGGTCGCACGACTTCAACGTCACGCCAACTTAAGATCGTTTCAACTGACTTGCACTGAAACTGCACTTTGAACACTTTAAATTAAATATATTAACATTTTAAACTGTATACCCCGGTTATCTAGGCCCTTTTTGTTTTGTTTAATGTATACCACGTTTATCTAGGCCCTTTTTGTTTTGTTTTATGTATACATGTCACATTGTGTATTTCGATATTTCTGGATGTATAACGCATGTAGAATTTTTGACAATAAAGCTGAATTTGACTTTTGCGTGCTTGCATATTTTAACAAAGCTTTTCATTTTAGCCACACTGAATTTAACTAGAAGTCATGGCTGTGTCAATTACCAGTCTGATATCGTTTTACAAAGATGACAAGAAGAGTGTAGACAGAGGAGAGAACCACTACAAGTCAGGACACGTAACAGTGCAGCCTAGATGAAGGTGTGCTTACAGGTGTTGTCAGGGCTAGCATGAGGGACAAGGTTTATAGTGTCGGTGAGTAGTGATAGCAAGATTACCGTTAACCTAGAGTTAATTTATTCACATTAATTCCCATCAACAAATCAATTGTATGTGTCACATGAAATCTTTATTAGGCAAGGCAAGGCAAGTTTATTTATATAGCACTTTTCAACACAAGGCAATTCAAAGTGCTTTACAAAAAATGAAAGACATTAAGAAAATGGCATTTAAAATCAGTCATTAAAAAGAAAAGCTAATAAAAGAAACATTAAAAGAAAAAATACATGGATTAAAGTTACAGTGCAGTCTAAGATATGAATAGTTCAATTAAAAGCAGCGACAAAAAGAAAAGTCTTCAGCCTGGATTTAAAAGTAGTAAGAGTTGCAGCGGACCTGCAGGTTTCTGGGAGTTTGTTCCAGATATTTGGAGCATAATAACTGAACGCTGCTTTACCATGTTTAGTTCTGACTCTGGGGACAGAAAGCTGACCAGTCCCTGAAGACCTGAGAGATCTGGATGGTTCATCATTTAGCAGGAGGTCAGAAATGCATTTTGGTCCTAAACCATTCAGTGCTTTATAAACAGCAGCAGTATTTTGAAATCTATTCTTTGACACACAGGAAGCCAGTGTAAAGACTTCAGAACAGGAGCGATGTGATCCACTTTCTTAGTGTTAGTGAGGACTCGAACAGCGGTGTTCTGAATCAGCTGCAGCTTTCTAATAGATTTTTTTGTGAGACCTGTGAAGACACCATTGCAGTAGTCCAGTCTACTGTAGATAAAAGCATGGACATATTTTTCCAAATCCTGCTGTGACATTAGTCTTTTAATCCTAGATATGTTCTTTAGGTGATAGTAAGCTGATTTAGTAACTGTTTTAATGTGACTGTTGAAACCAATAACTAATTTAACCCGCGGACAAGAGAGCCCACCTCTGAAGATCGTGACTGGCTGAAGGACAGACTCGGGGGCAGGTTTTCAGGAATTTCTTGGCTTCTCTCCCCCAAGCCAGAAGAGGAACACTGCAGCTTGGAAACACTTACTGTTCCTGAAATTATCAAATCTGTTGGGCATCAGGGACCTGAGGCAATTGTGGCAAGCATGGCATTGTCTGAAGAGCAACAGAGGGCAATTCAGGTGGCTACCACTGGTCAGCGAACCAACCCAAACTGGCATTTGTTCAGGAAAGGAAGGTTGATGCCAGCAACTTTGGAGCTGTCCTGAGGCCAAAGCGTGTGACTGCTTCCCTTATTGCCAGGGTGCTAGGGGAACAACAGGCCCTTGATGGTGTTTTGTCTGTACAGTGGGGGACTATGAATGAATGTGAGGGCGTCAGGGCATTCACAACTGCAACCCAGATGCAGGTCCATGAGTCATATTTGTGGTAGCGTCTTCCGCTGTGCTGGAGGTAAAGTGTCCCTACGGAGCCACGGAAATGACAATTAGTGAAGCATTGCAAATCAAGGGCTTCTGTGTCAGTAAGGAAGGAGAAACATTCAGCCTGCGTGAGGAACATCCTTACTGGCACCAAGTGCAAGGTCAGCTTCACCTCACTGCAAGGAAGAAGAAATAAAAAAATTGTGAATTGTTTTTAATTTACATTTACTCGCCTTTGCAATGTTGTGGTTGTTAGAGTGTTAGGTTTCCTGTCAGCTCATCTGTTGGGAAGATATAAAATATTAGTTTCATGGAAGTCACACCGTCACATATACTGTAACAGCATTAAGACATACAGGACTGTCTCAGAAAATTAGAATATTGTGATAAAGTTCTTTATTTTCTGTAATGCAATTAAAAAAACAAAAATGTCATACATTCTGGATTCATTACAAATCAACTGAAATATTGCAAGCCTTTTATTATTTTAATATTGCTGATTATGGCATACAGCTTAAGAAAACTCAAAAATCCTATCTCAAAAAATTAGAATAGTTCCTCAGACCAAGTAAAAAAAAAAGATTTATAACAGCAAAACACAATCAAACATTTGAAAATGTCCATTAATGCACTCAGTACTTGGTTGGGAATCCTTTTGCACGGATTACTGCATCAATGCGGCGTGGCATGGAGGCAATCAGCCTGTGGCATTGCTGAGGTGTTATGGATGCCCAGGATGCTTCAATAGCGGCCTTTAGCTCATTAGCATTGTTGGGTCTGGTGTCTTTCAGCTTCTTCTTCACAATACCCCACATATTCTCTATGGGGTTCAGGTCAGGGGAATTTGCAGGCCAATCGAGGACAGTAATGCCATGGTCAGTACACCAGTTACTGGTGGTTTTGGCACTGTGGGCAGGTGCCAGATCATGCTGGAAAATGAATTCCTCATCTCCATAGAGCTTTTCAGCAGACGGAAGCATGTAGTGCTCTAAAATCTCTTGGTACACAGCTGCATTTACTCTGGGCTTGATGAAACACAGTGGACCAACACCAGCAGCTGACATGGCTCCCCAAACCATCGCTGACTGTGGGAACTTCACACTGGATTTCAAGCAACTTGGATTTTGCTCCTCTCCAGCCTTTCTCCAGACTCTGGCGCCTTGACTTCCAAATGAAATACAAAACTTGCTTTCGTCTGAAAAGAGGACTTTGGACCACTGTGCAACTGTCCAGTGCTTCTTTTCCTTAGCCCAAGTCAGACGCCTCTTCCGTTGTCTTGAGTTCAGAAGTGGCTTGACCATGGGAATACGGCTATTGTAGCCCATTTCCCGGACACGTCTGTGAACAGTGACTTTTGATACCTGGACTCCAGCTTCAGTACACTGTCTTTGAAGCTCCCCCAAATTCTGGAAGCGACTCTTCTTCACAATGCTGTTAAGGCTGCGGTCATCTCTCTTGGTTGTGCAGCGTTTCCTGCCACATTTCCCCCTTCCAACAGACTTTTTGTGGATGTGCTTTGAAACTGCACTCTGTGAACAGCTTGCTCTTTGAGAAATTTCTTTTTGTGTCTTACCCTCCTGATGGAGGGTGTCAATGACGGTCCTCTGGACAGCAGTCAGATCAGCAGTCTTCCCCATACTTGTGATTTAGTTTACTGAACCAAGCTGAGTGTTTTTCAAGGCTCAGGAAACCCTTGCAGGTGTTTCGAGTTAATTAGACGATTCAAGTGATTCGTTGAACACCCTGCTAGTATACTTTTTCATGATATTCTAATATTTAGAGATAGGATATTTGAGTTTTCTTAAGCTGTATGCCATAATCAGCAATATTAAAATAATAAAAGGCTTGCAATATTTCAGTTGATTTGTAATGAATCCAGAATGTATGACATTTTTGTTTTTTTAATTGCATTACAGAAAATAAAGAACTTTATCACAATATTCTAATTTTCTGAGACAGTCCTGTACAGTACATAGGCTAAAACAAAACATCTAAAGATATAACCTTGCACTTTGATAAGTCTCGTGAACATTTTCACTATTTTGACATTTTTATAGATGAAAATTGAACCAAAGAAATAAATGGTAGATTAATCCATATTGAAAATAGGTGTCAGCTGCTACACTAATTATAATAGTTATATTTCTTAATTAATTAAGATAAGATATTACTGTACTGATCCCTATTTGCGAAATGTTTGTGTTGCAGCAGCATAACAAGAAAAACTAAATATAAGTTATTATATACAAAAGTATGTGAGGGATGGAATATTAAATTGAATATAAATGTAAAATGTACATGTGATTTTACGTCCAAGAGAAGCTATGGAGCCGAGAGTTCTCTGCCAGCCAGAGGTGATTTGTTATTAGTTCATGGTGTTAGTACATGGTGAAACGTTATGCTGCTTGTACTAATTAGACTTATCATATAAGCCACACAGGTTTTAATAGGATGTATTCATTATCTTTACTTATGTTGCGGTCTTTTCAGCAGCGCCATCTCTAAAACGGCGATACAGTCACTACCCATCATTTACATTTCACCGTGACATGGACAAAAATGTAACGTCAGCTTACCTCATGGCACGAATCCAGACTCTCCTTTGGAAAACATTGGCCGGGAAACGATAGAACAAGCACGTTTCATGCGAAGACCTGTGGCTGCAACCCGGAGCAAAGCAACAAACCATTGCGTAGCTAACTAGTAGCGCTAGCTTTAGCTAACGTTAGCTAACGAAACGAACTGCCGAGTAAAATTGGAAAACACTGGTAATTAATTATTCTATAATTTGTAAAACTACTGTGTTAAAAACGACAATTTCAAAAATACAGATTCTAATGGTCAGATTTAGATATACAGATACTAAAGATAGGCAGGTACTTGCTTTCAAGCAGAACACAGGGGAAAACAAACTTAGCGGGAGTGTTTACGTGTTCTGCGTAATGACGTACAACGGCCTCGACAATTTCTGTAGTCCTATTCAGCCACTCGGTAACAACCATCGTTTTTCAGACACGTAAACTCTTCAAAAATTCCCAGTGGGGTCACTGCTGACGTATTTAATGTCGTAGAACAAAACGTGACTTATCTCTTAAATTTGTGTCAACCACAGACCTTATTTCGAGCTATTTTCCAAAACCCTATGAAAAAAATGCATTGCTTTTTGAGGAAGGAACCGGAAGTGCTAAAAATGCTAACTTACTTCCTGGTTTTACGACGCGTCACTGCGGTTCTCTATAGTGTTCACTGGAGTCCAGCACCTCAGCACCCCCACTCAAAATACCTTCCCGCGCCTCAGGCGGGATTTACGTAGGATGTAGGATACATCCGGTCCACCATCTTACAGGAAGTCCCCCAAATTCACGCTAAATTGTAAACCAGGTTAATTTTAGTCAACAGGCCGGAGTTCGCAGCAGGCAGCAGGATTAGCCATAACGAGGATGTCAGTCTTCATCTTAAAAGTTAGAAAGGTAGAGTTATAAGATGACATTAGCTTTCCTGTGTTTTCAAGTCAGAGCCACTAATAACATTGTTCGACATTCTTTCATAATTGTACACACTTTAGCTTCAAATGTCTTGATTTAACGTTACAGCAGAGAGCCCTATTCATTTGGCTGAATTTGTAGAATGCAATGATAGGGAACATTTCATAACTAGATGAATAGTATGTGCCGAGGTGGGAATTCCCACTAAGTTTCTCTGGTTGGTGGTTGGTGTACTGCCGCACAATTTTGAGATCCTTTTACTTTACTTGAGTATTTTAATGTTATGCTACTTTATACTCCTAATACACTTCAATTCAGAGGTAAATCGTGTAGTTTTACTCCACTACATTTATGTTGTACCTGTAGTGCCGAGAGACGGGAGTCGGAGGCGGTGCATCAAAGGTACAAAGTTAGCTTTAATGAGCATCAGAAACACACATGTTGTCGGCTTGAAGCCCGGGAAGAGAAGGGAAGAAGAAAAGAAGACAGTAGGTACAGTCAACATAACTGTCCGTGCGGAACAATACCCCCGACCCGTAGTTCCATGAGTGAATTATGTCAATCAGTGATCACCACACAAGCCCCCCCAGAATTCAACCATGGACACAATCCTCGCCTCCGGGAGGAAGCACCACAGGGGCCGAGGAGGGTGGGGCCGCAGGCGAGGGCAGGGGCCCCAACGAGGGCGAGGGCATCCCCACCGGGGAGGGGGGCGAGCTTTGGAACGGGCCGTCGTAAGGGAGCCGCGGTAGGCGTCGAGGCGAATTAAAACAACATCCGCCAACTGTAGAAAGCTGGGTCGCTGTGCTGCGACGTGGGGACGGGCGTGAATATCCCGATGGTCCCCAGCAGGAAGGAGCGCTGCCCGGCCGCAGGCACAGCGGCGGCGGGCACAAAGTCCTCGGGAGGAAGGAGCGGTATCCCCGGGAGGCAGGAGCAGTATCCCCGGGAGGAAGGAGCCGTGGACAGGGGAGAGGCCAGACGGGGTCAGACGGGGCGACGTCCGAAGCAGCCGTCGAGGCGAACCGTGAGCCGGGGTTAGAGGAGAGGCCAGGCAGGGTCCAGAAGTGCGCCACCCAGGCGCCGATGAAAGCGTGGGCGACGTCCGAAGCTGTTGGCGAGGGAAGAGGCCGGACAGGGTCCCGAAGCGCGCCACCCAGGCGCCGATGAAAGCGTGGGCGACGTCCGAAACTGTCGAGGGCGTGTTGGAGCAAACATAAAACAGTGGTGGTGGCTTAAAGCCCACCTCTGCTTCCCAAGGAATATTTCACACAAACTATTCTTTCCCAGACAATCAAACATTGTACACAGATATAATGCTGCCCAGAAAGGACCTTGAAAAGAATATGTGTGTGTGCTGAAAAGAATATGTGTGTGTGCTGGTATCTAGGTCAGTGAGTGTGAGTGAGAAGGTTATATATATACATATATAGGATTACTTGAAAACAGTCCCCAATAATACATGTTTACTTCAAAACAGTTCAAAATAATACATGTTTACTTTAAACAGTTTAGAACCAACAAATTAACTTTAATCTTTAATCCCTCTTTTGATTTCACCTCATGAGATCAACTTATACACAGCATGTGAAACATAACCACTGTCATTCTTTTCTACTGTGTCTGTCCCCCAACATTTATATAAATCCATCAGAAGCTGGGATTTAGAGCACTTTAAACCTTTAGGAACAGTCCACCATAACAACTTCTTATGACAGTGGAGGGAGACCAAAATATGTAAAAATGCGTCCTTGTCGGCTGAGTCATCGTGCTCGTCCTCCTCCGACGCGTAAGCCAACAAGGGCATTTGGTACGAAGGGGAAGGGGCAGCTTTTCCCTCAAAAAATGGGTTATTAAAACAAAGTTTCTCCAAAAATAGGTTATTAAAACAAAGTCCTTCAAAAAATGGGTTATTAAAACAAAGTTCTTCAAAAAATCGGTTATTAAAACAAAGTTCCACACCGGCTATATCAACCTGTTTCAGCGGAAAGTGGAGTCCCCTGTGCCGTCTTGACTTGCCGTGTCTTTGTCCCCCCAGCCCGCTGACGGCGGCTTCTGGGCTGCCTGCTAGAGAGATGTCTTCTGGATCCTCCTCCTCCGGCCCGCTGATGGCGGCTTCCGGGTCGATGCTGGAGAGATGTCCTCAGGATCCTGCTCCTCCGGTCCACTGATGGCAGCTTCCTAGTCGTCTGCTGTAGGGATGTCCTCGAGGTCCTTCTCCTCCAGTCCGCTGATGGCCGCTTCCGAGTCGACCTCCTTGACGATAGCCAGGTCCGTCCTGATGTCGTCCAAGGTCCTAGCCGGAGGATTCCCCGCCGCACACTGGCTCCAGTGGTACCAGCTGTCCCTCTTTCCTCCTAGGCGGACGGCATGAGAGGTCCGCTGGGTCACTCTGTAGGGGCCGGAGAACCTGGGGTTGAGCCACTTAGGCCTGATGACCTTCAGCCAGACGAACTCCGCTGTGTCGGCCTCGTGCTCCTCGGGGTCCTCCTTTGGCGTCAGCAACCTGTGTGGAGAAATCAGATACCCACCCCTCAAGCCTACGTAGGCCGCTTGGAGCCTGTTGGTGGGGTGTCTTAACACAACAGCCTGCGTAGGCCGCTTGGAGCCTGTTGGTGGGGTGTCTTAACACAACATCCGTCTGTGAACAGGTTTTCTAGATTAATTGTAGACCTCCTATCTGCCAGTGCAGCTTCATAATCCTAATACTTGGCCTGTGTCAACAAAATAAACCCCACCATCTTTAGGTGAACTAAATAAAATCCTTGTAATCTTTCTCAAATCTAAATATAATATGAACTGCTAATGTTTCTGGTAAAGAAACACACTAATGTTATGGATTCAAAAACAACTAAAATCATGATGCTGATCAAGTGAATAATTTCCTGGTGATACTGCTTCTACCTGTCAGTGTTTAGATATTATCAAGCTGAAACAATGAATACAGAAATCCAACATACTGTCATCAAATGTCTCTCTATTATGAATTTAAATTAAATGTACATCCCCATAATGACCTAAACAGTCAAGTCTATGGCTTTTAATTCTTTACCAGGCTAGTTACAAGATGTTGTCTAAATTAAATTCTGTCTCATTACATTACTATGTTTTAACTTAACTGTAATATGTTCTTTCTACATTTCAAAACCTCAGTTACTATAATACCTGTTGAAATATTACAAAATTGTTTCATTATCACAGGTCAACTTCTTCAGTACTCTATTCTGGAATTACATCTCTCACAGTAGCCCCTTGGCCACTGATTTTGCATCTGTGTTACCTGTTATAATTCAATCAATATTAGAAACATGTCAACATTCACCAAACAGTATCTTATCCCCAGATATGAAGCAGGTTAATTCTAAAACTGTCAATCAATGGTCAGATTGAACATCTGAGTTGGGGTGGCAGGTTTCTTCCAGTCCCTAAATGAAAAATCCCACACTCCCCCTTTTTACACATGAACTCATGTGTAACAAAATCCTGTATGGGAAGAAAACCTTCAGGTAACCAGTGGTTATAAGAAAATACCAAACATTATTCACAAAAGTACATCCATTATTTTCCACAGTAAACACCCCAGTGAAAATAAGTGTTTATCTCCCTCTTGCAGTCCTAAAAGAAACAGAATCTTTAGATTTTAGTTTGAGCTTCACATCCTGTCAACCGCCACTGCCTGTGGGAGTAAAATAACATCAAGTGGATTAGAAACGGGTCACCTGTGCGGTTTCCCCTTTTTGTGGAATTGCAGGAAACCTCCCGTTGCCCACAGAGCCCCAAAATAATATGTTAGTCCAATAACATTGCTTGGTTAGTCATTGTTTTAAATCATGCAGTTGCACTGATCACATGCAGACCTACATTCACACTCGCTCTGTCAGGTTGTAAAGTCTTGGTCAGGTTCTCCCCAGAGTCAGTCATTGACAGTGCTTTTCTCAAGTCACACTGTCAGTCAGGGTCAAAGGTCATTTGGTCTCAGTCTTTTTGGCCATGTGTCGTGCTCTGCAGAGACTTTGATATTTCGGCATAGGCCAGTATCCTTTGTCTACAAAAATCAGTCATATATGGAGCGCCATCATTTATTACTTCACGATTACAACTTTAATTTTCAAGATATCTCTAACTTTTCATTGAGACAGCTGTTTCCCACATTTCCTGAAATTTGTTAGCCAAAAATGTAACTTCGTTATAGTACTACTACTGCTGTTTATTGACACCTAATCTATATTAAAATGTCCAATAGATCTATTTCAGAAACTTGTGCACATAACTATTATCTTGAGTCAAACCATTACTAGGATCTGTGTAGCTCTGCACCTCATAGCTCATTATACTATTTTATCTTCAATTCTGGTCTTATTTAAAAAACAATGTAAAACTCTTTAGCAGTGTGTGGAACCCTGGGTGTCCGAACATGCAACAATTACTCCTTCCTTCATCAGGGATTCAAAAACAGAAGTAATTTCATCAATGGTTTGTAGTTGAATTTTAGGAATTGTCACCTATAGTAGGCACGTTTTACCTTCTAACATCTCTAAGTATCAGGTCAACACTAATTAAATGGATGTTACATTACATTACATTACATTACATTGCATTTAGCTGACGCTTTTATCCAAAGCGACTTACAATAAGTGCATTCGACCAGGAAGATACAACCTTTAAGAAAACAGAATCATATAAGTACATCAGGTTTCATAGAGCCAAACATTTCAAGTGCTACTCAACTGGCATTTAGAAAGCCAGCCCTTTATTAGTATATAAGTGCTTTGTTAGTAATTCTATCGCTCGAAGTGGAGTCTAAAGAGATGAGTTTTCAGTTTGCGTCGGAAGATGTGTAAGCTATCTGCTGTCCTGATTTCAATGGGGAGCTCATTCCACCATTTTGGAGCCAGGATAGCAAACCCACGTGTTTTTGCTGACGGGAACTTGGGTCCCCCTCGCAGTGCGGGTGCAGCGAGCTGTTTGGCTGACGCAGAGCGGAGTGCACGTGCTGGGGTGTACGGTTTAACCATGTCCTGGATGTAGGAAGGGCCAGATCCATTCACAGCATGGTACGCAAGTACCAGTGTCTTGAAGTGGATTCTAGCAGTTACTGGAAGCCAGTGAAGGGAGCGGAGGAGCGGTGTGGTGTGGGAGAATTTGGGAAGGTTGAAGACCAGACGAGCCGCTGCATTCTGGATGAGCTGCAGAGGTCGGATGGCACATGCAGGTAGACCAGCCAGGAGGGAGTTGCAGTAGTCTAGGCGTGAGATGACGAGAGCCTGGACCAGAATCTGCGCTGATGTCTGGGTCAGCTGGGGACGTATCCTCCTGATGTTGTAAAGCGTGTATCTGCAGCAGCGGGTTGTAGCAGCGATGTTTGCAGTGAAGGACAATTTGTTATCTAGGACCACACCCAGGATGTGCATTCGAAAGGGGAGAAGCATGTCTTTTAAACTCATAAAATGATGCCTTGCGCTCCCTGTGAAGCTGCAAGTAAGACCTAAAAACCACAGCAGGATGGGTTCAGTGACCCCACATTCCTTCCAATTATATGGCTTTTTCAAAATCAAATGTGCTGTTTCTACTTTTACTCCATTTTAAACGCTACATTCTGGACTACAAACAACAGTTATTTCCCCCTAAAAAGTTATTCTATAGTAATATATGTCACAATGGTGAAACCAATACCTCATAATGTTACATCAGGATGTTAAACTAAGCTTTAGCCAAATCAATCATTATTACTGTATCAGAGTTAAGTGGAGGTTGAACAAACAAAACCTTTTTTTTTTTACATCATGCAAACCACTACCACATTTTCCAATTGCAGTATCAGCCTTGTTACTCTAAAATTACTTCTTAAATAGGAATATTAGAAATGGACAAATATTTAATCTTCAGAAATGTTCTTACAAATGGAGAGTAATGCCATCTCTCCATCTAGTGAATAGCCAACATATTTAAGAAATGTCAGATATATAAAAATAAGCCTAAATATTATTTTACTATCAAAGTCTAAAGCTAGACCTAAGCTGAACAGTTTTGGTAATGGACAATTTAATCTAAAAACAAAACAAAATTGGACTTGTGTTCTTGTTATTTGTTCTTCAACATACATTAGTAAATACCTTGTAAAGTTATTCACAATATAACTAACCCTCTCTAGGATATCAAATCCATTCATCTTTAACCAGATACTATTTCCCTTTTTATGTTTAGTTCATGATAATAATGGTATAACGACCACACGTTATTATGTGTGACATAATAATCAGATGTCTTGTTTGCCAAACAAGGATATTAAACTTTTAATCTTTTCAGTATTCCAGACCATCATTAAACAATCAGCCTCCTTCCCTAAACACTAAGCATATCGTTCTACACCACCTTCTGATAAACTCTTGCACAGTTATGCTGTAAAATCATTGCATGATTTCTTCAGAGTCTGAACAGACTGAGACCAGCCTGTCTGAAGATC
This sequence comes from Notothenia rossii, assembly GCF_949606895.1. Classification (NCBI taxonomy): domain Eukaryota; kingdom Metazoa; phylum Chordata; class Actinopteri; order Perciformes; family Nototheniidae; genus Notothenia; species Notothenia rossii. The sequence goes on along the minus strand of NC_136907.1, from coordinate 20,557,240 downwards.
TTGTCATAATGAGAACAGTCAATGATTCATTGTCCTCTTCAGCTGTAGTCAGTGGCAGGGTCCCCAAAAAGCTAGAACCGGCCCTGGTCAGTGGGCTTCAAGGAAACTCTTTCTTGTCATTGGGATGAGGGAAGGAATCACTTGGCAGACACACGTTGTCCTCTGTACAGCAGAAATCCCCCAAAACCGCAGTACCTCTTCACACCGCTGTTGCCTTGACAACGAGGCACAAGCAAACTGTCAATACATCCTCAGAGATGGGTTCTTTGCACACTTCTTCTGTTTGCAGTGAGATACACTCTATCAACACACTGATTCCGAGTACAATCCAAAGGTGGCGCACAACTATCCAATGCTGCTGTAATCACAGCAAATCAGCTACTAGAGAAAGACTCAATTTAAATCTCTCCCGCAACGGGTTACAAAATAAAACGGCTGAGTGTATATGGTCAGGAATACTGAAACATGTGAATGTTAACACAAACTAACGGTGGCAGTCCACCTATTCTTCATTACTTCAGTTTTAAGTTAATAGGCAAAACAAACACACCCTCCTTAACCACTACAGATTAATCTCTAATCTACTTCAATTTGAAACCCAAAAGGTATTAATTCTCCACCGTGATCCATTTCTACATCAAAGTCCATAACAACTGATGATTTATTTCAAAAACATGAAGGATGACAGTTCTCATAAAACACTATTCTCTTTACTCCAGTACTAAGTCGGATGAGCAAAACAAGGAAACGCTCCCTAACCACTATAGGTTAATCTTTTATCTACTTGGTTATTCTATTGACTTTCAAATTGTCCACCCAAGTTGTGTTACAAGCATGGTGAGGTTGTAACAGAATACACCAATAAATGTATTCAATCCGCGCCTTATTTGAAAACTGTAATGAATTAAAATCGATGTTTAATATTACTGTTTTATTGTGAAGGCATCTCTGGTGAACAGCGGCCTGTGGCTTTTATTTTGATAGGCCGTTCCGGAAATACACTCTGTACTATGAACAGTGACTTTGACTTCTAGAAACACGGAAAGTTACGATAACAATCGTTCTAATGCATTAAATAATCTCATGAAAGAGAACAGGCGTGTGGAAGTAAGCAATGAACTGAAGATGCCACCAATCCTCTGTTTTAACGTGATGGCGGACATTGAAAACCGAAGCGGGCATACAGCACCCCTGTCATACATACACCTAACTGACAAACGTTCAAAAACCCTTCTGCTTATCACTTACTATTTTTAGTTTTATTCATAACCTAAAAATACAATTGTGGCGAATAGCTTGCGTTTTCCTACTTTAAACAACCATCAAATGAGAGTCACTATTGTATGATAAATACTACTCCCAAATAACATTTATAATATATATATATTTCTTACAGTGAGTTCGTTATTTCATGTCTAACAAATTCTCCTCTGTCTATGTCTAATCTAGGTGGAATCCACTATTATATTTAATTTGTATAGACATTAATCTTTCTAGGTACGTCATATACTCAGTCAACCACTATTTACTTTCCCTTAACGTTACTGTATGTAATATAATTTTTTTTTCTTGAAATGTAATTAAGTACAATCCTTAGTTAATGACAAATACCATGAAATTCACAATGTAATGCAATGGTACCAATCAGTTCTCAAAACCTCTCATAAAAACAACAATGTGACGTCTGTATCCTACAAAACTATGCTAAAAACAACAAATTAGTTTCTTATTTATTTCAATATATTGTAGCGATCTGCATTTATTGTTCAAGTGTTCTGTTAACTGTTTGTGTCAGGCTTCTGTGAGGAGAGCAGGTAGGGGCGGGGTTGGGGAGCAGAGGGTTTGGTGTGTGTGTGTCTGTGTGGGCGCGTGCAGGTGAGTGAGAGGTTGGCGCGAGAGGAGAGAGAGTGAGAAAGGACGGATGAGAGCCGTTGGTTGTTAATAAACCTGTTTAACTTGAGAACGCTTCACTCGTCATTCCGACACGTCCGGGTGGACGTTACATTGGTGTCAGAAGTAAAAAAAACAACAAAAAAAACAGAGTTTTATCCGCTAATCGCCGGTAGCCGCAGCTAGCACTGACTCGGCTAACGTTAGCTCTGCTTCATCGGCCGGTAAATAATGGAAGCACAGATGAACCGGACCGGAGCTCGGAAGACAATTTATGGCTTGAATTAAATGCTGCTGCCGGTTTCGACTCGGCCGGCGGGAAGCGGCACGTCGGCGCAGGGACCTCCCCCGGGAGTGGCGCGGCGCCGGTTGTAAACAATGATGGCGGCGCCCGGCTCCAAGTTAAAACACCGAAATACAACGGTAAAGCCGACTGGGAAGCCTTCCATGCCCAATTTGAACTGTTATCACGGGCTGTGGGCTGGTCTGAGGACAATAAGGCGCTCCAGCTGGCCCTGTGTATTACAGATGAAGCTTTATCCTGTTTGCTACTGCTCAGCCCGGCTGAAAGAACTGACTATGGGGCCTTGGTTGGGGCTCTGAAGCGGCGGTTTGGACAATGCAGCCAGCCTGGGGTGCTGCGTTCGGAGCTGTCAAGCAGACAGAGACAGCCGGGTGAGCCGCTCCGCATATTGGCTAATGACATTGAAACCCTGGCGAGAAGGGCATACAGCCACATGTCCCCTGAGGTGCAGAGCGAGCTGGCTAGGGACCAGTTTATCCGGGCCATAACCCCCAGGGAGCTGCGCGTCCAGACACAACTGGCACATCCCCGCTCTCTGCAGGAAGCACTGGAGCTGGCGTTGGAGAGAGAGGTTGTAGGAGGGGCGGCAGAGAGCACGCACACGGGAGGCGGCCCGGTTGTGAGAACGGTGAGACAGGAGGAGCCAGGACAAGAGAAACCAGCATGGGCGGCTGAGTTGACTGAGCTAATCCGTGCTATGGCACTGCAATCGCCGCAGGGCAGCAACCGTCCTCGTCGGGGTCCTCTGGTGTGTTGGGGGTGCGGCCAGGTCGGCCATATTAGCACAAGGTGCCCCATGAATGCTGATATTCAGGGAAACGCCCCCGGGTCTGTGTAAATGGGACGTCACAGACCCCCGCCGTTGGGTCCCATCCTGCCTGGTCTCCAGTGGACAGAGCCCAGCTGCACGGAGGGGGGAGCGGGGCTCCGCTTCCCCCAGAAGCAAACGACATCGCAGAGTCTGTGAGGGTGGTGGGCTGGACTCACGCGGGGGATTTCTGCCATGTCCCCGTCACCCTGGCAGGGGCCCCATGGACGGCCCTTGTTGACACTTGCTCCACAGCGACACTGATGAGACCGGACGTGGTCCCAGCGGGGACACGGTTGACACCCACTCTGGTGAAACTGCGAACAGTAACCGGTGAGCTAGCCCCTATGCTTGGGAGAGGGGTGGTGGTTATACAGGTGGGGGGGCTGTCAGTGTCTGTTAAGGTGTGGGTTGCGGCAGTACAGGACTCCTGCATATTAGGACTTGACTTTCTGCGGGTTGCACGCTGTGTGCTAGACCTGGGGAGGAACACGCTGGCCTTTCCAGGGGGTCCCACAGTTGAAATGGTGCACCCCACACTTGCCACGACACCACACCCACCTACATCAAGAGTGACTGAAACACTTCTCCCACCCCAAACCCCCCCCCCTGCAGCCATGCCCCCTGTCATCAATGCTAACCCCAGCCCCAACCCCACACCCCGTACTCCAGTTGATGTACGGCCCCCGGCCCCGGAACAATAACCTGCAGCTCTAAAGGGGGACAGACGGGCGGCAGTGAAGGAGGTGTGGAAACGCAGCTGTGATGACTTAAAACCCGAGCAGCGGGAGGAACTGTGGCAAGTGCTGTGGGAGTTTAAGGACATTTTTGCTCTGACAGAAGAGGAAGTGGGCCTGACACACCTGGTGCAGCACGATATCGACACGGGCGACGCACGGCCCGTCAAGACACGCCCCCGCCGCCTTCCCCTGGCCCATCAGACAGCAGCAGACAGCGCTATTGATGAGATGCTGTCAGCTGGCATTATTGAGCCCTCTGACAGCCCCTGGGCCTCGGGGGTTGTGATGGTCAATAAGAAGAAGAGTTCAAAGATGAGGTTTTGTGTGGACTACAGACCGCTGAACAGTGTGACCAAGAAAGACTCATACCCGCTGCCCCGCATAGATGAGTGTTTGGACTTGGTGTCTGGCTCATCCTGGTTCTCCTCTTTAGACCTGCGCAGCGGGTATTGGCAAGTTCCCCTCAGCCCAGAAGCCAGACCAAAGACAGCTTTTTGCACTGGGAGGGGGCTGTGGCAGTTTCGAGTCCTCTCCTTCGGCCTGTGCAACGCTCCGGCCACGTTTGAGCGGCTGATGGAAAGGGTGCTCGCTGACGTTCCCCGACAGGAGTGCCTGGTCTACCTGGACGATATCCTGGTCCATGGTAGCTCCTTCCAGGCGGCTTTAGGAGCCCTGCGGCGGGTTCTACAGAGGATAGCAGCAGCGGGGTTGAAGCTCCACCCCGACAAGTGCTGTTTCTTGAGGAGAGAGTTGGAGTTCCTGGGGCACCGAGTCGGAGGAGAGGGCATCAGCACGCTGGAGGAGAAGGTGCGGGCAGTAAAGGACTGGCCAGCCCCCATCAATCTGCGGGAGCTGAAGAGCTTCATTGGGTTAGCGTCGTACTACAGGCGGTTCGTGCGTGGCTTCTCTTGCATAGCTGCACCCCTGTTCCGCCTGCAACAGAAAGACTGTGATTTTGCTTGGACTCCAGAGTGTGAGCTGGCCTTCAGCTCTTTAAAGAAGGCCTTGACGGAGTCTCCCATCCTCACTCCCCCAGACCTCAGCCTACCGTTCGTCCTGGATACGGACGCCAGTGACGTCGGGATGGGGGCGGTGTTGAGCCAGGTGGGGCCTGGGGGGGAAAAAGTGGTGGCGTATTTCAGCAAAACCTTCAACAAAGCTGAACGGCGCTATTGTGTGACACGCAGAGAGTTGCTGGCAATTGTGAGAGCAATCAGCCATTTCAGGTACTACCTGTGTGGCCTGTCCTTCACAGTGAGGACTGACCACGCAGCCCTCCAGTGGCTGATGTCCTTCAAGGAGCCCGAGGGACAGATTGCACGCAGGGCGAGGGTTCGCCATACCAACGCTGACGCCCTGTCCCGGCGCCCCTGTGCTCCCAGCGGCTGTCGGTACTGTGAAAAGAGAGAGGACCAAGAAAAGGAGCTCTGTGCAGAGGAGGAGCGAGACCACAGGCATAAACCAGCCGAGCCGGTCTGCAGAGGTGCACGGATCATCGACTCACCCGAATGGAGAGCGCGGCAGGAAGAGGATGCTGACCTACAGCCAGTGCTGAGGTGGGTGGAGTCAGGACAAAAGCCACTGTGGAATGAAGTTGCTGGGTGCTCGCTTGCCACCAAAGGACTGGTTGCAAAGTTTGAGGCTCTCCGGACGAAGGATGGAGTGCTGCAGAGAGCCTGGAAAGAGCCTGCAACGGGGGAGGAGAGGTGGCAGGTGGTGGTCCCCAGGGCGCTGAGGGAAGAAGTGCTTAAGGCCTCCCATGGAACTACTGGGGCAGGACACTTTGGGGTCTCCAAAACCTTGCGTCGACTCCGCCAAAGCTGTTACTGGGGCCAGCTCAGGAGAGATGTTGAGGACTTCTGCCGCCGCTGCGACCTTTGTACGGCGTACAAAGGTCCCACTGATCAGTCACGTGCCCAGCTTCAGCAGCTAGCGGTGGGGGCCCCGATGGAGAGGGTGGCGGTGGACATAATGGGCCCATTCCCGTGCACAGAGAAGGGGAACCGTTACGTCCTGGCCGCCATGGACTATTTTACAAAATGGCCAGAGGCGTATGCTATACCAGACCAGGAGGCGGTGACCGTTGCAGGTGCCCTGGTGGAGGGCATGTTTGCCAGATTTGGAGCGGCCGAGGTCATTCACAGCGACCAAGGAAGAAACTTTGAGTCGAGGGTGTTCGCCGCTATGTGTGACCGGCTGGGCATGCAAAAGACGCGGACTACTCCTCTGCACCCGCAGAGTGACGGACTGGTCGAACGGTTCAATAGGACTCTGGGAAAACAACTCGCTATCCTCACCGCGGAGCATCAGCGTGATTGGGACATGCACCTCCCTCTTGTTCTTTGGGCCTACAGATCGGCTGTGCAGGAGTCCACCTCATGCACACCGGCCCTGCTCATGCTGGGGCGAGAGCTGCGGACACCAGCAGAAATGGCTTTTGGCCGACCCCCCGACACACCAGCGGTTCCTCCGGGACCGGAATATGCCAGGAGGCTCCAGGATAGAATGGAGTCAGCACATGCCTTTGCCCGCGATCAGCTGCAGAAGGCGGGCATGAGACAGAAAAGAAACTATGACACGAGGGCTAAGGGGGGGACTTCAAGGCCGGGGACCTGGTGTGGGTGTATAGTCCAAGAAGAAAGAAGGGCCGGTGCCCTAAGTTGGACTGTCACTGGGTGGGCCCTTGTGAGGTGCTGGAAAAGCTGGGAGAGGTGGTCTATAGGGTCCAGCTGCCGCCTAGAGGGAGACGGGTGGCCCTCCACAGGGACCGGCTGGCCCCATACAGAGGCGATGCACATCCGCGGCCTAGACCCCCAGCATCGTCTAGGAGAAACCAGACAGTCACTTCCCCCGATTCACTGACTGTGTCCCCTGCTGACCCCCCACATTCACCCCCACCCCCAAACTCACCCCCTGTTCCGGGACAGGATGTTCCAAGCCGGCAAGCGCAGCCGCCTGTGTTCACTCCAAGGCGGCCTCAGAGACCAAGAAGAGCCCCGGGCCACCTCAGAGACTTTTTATGCATTCCCTCGGGGCGAGGGACTTAGTAAGGGGGGGGCAATGTAGCGATCTGCATTTATTGTTCAAGTGTTCTGTTAACTGTTTGTGTCAGGCTTCTGTGAGGAGAGCAGGTAGGGGCGGGGTTGGGGAGCAGAGGGTTTGGTGTGTGTGTGTCTGTGTGGGCGCGTGCAGGTGAGTGAGAGGTTGGCGCGAGAGGAGAGAGAGTGAGAAAGGACGGATGAGAGCCGTTGGTTGTTAATAAACCTGTTTAACTTGAGAACGCTTCACTCGTCATTCCGACACGTCCGGGTGGACGTTACAATATCTACTACATCAAATCACATGTATTTTCAATGTATTCACTCCAACTTCAGATCACTTGATCTTTCACTTTCTTCTAGTTTTTCTGCCATGTGGAGTACTTCTTCCTGTGTGGGGTCTGCGTGGCTTCTTGTAATATTTTCCAGAATGGAAATAAACCACTCCCTCTCTCTATCTAACTTTCTTTTGTCTGATGGGCTCTCCTCGGAGGAGGAAGAAAGCATCTGTTCTGGGGTGGTGCAAGCTGTCTGTAGGGTTTCATTTATTTCCTCCCTTTGTCCTTCATTCCCTCCAAGTGAGGCAGAGCTAATATCTTCTGATTTTGTCTTTGTAGTGGGAGTGTTCCTTAAAGGAGTCAATGCTACATTTCCCACTATTTTAAAATGTCCCCCTCTTATAGCAGCTATTTCCTGTTCTGAATCGGATGATGTGCCTGCTACCATCATTTGTAAATTAGTCACGGGTGCGCTTGGGGTAGGGCGAGAATAAGGGGGGGTTTAGATAAATCGTCTAAATCCGGGTAAATGAGGGGAGAAATGATGAGAGCAGACGGGTCCCCTGTGGGTCCTGCTGGAGAACTCTCTTCTGAGCTAGCCTCCTGTGCCGTGCATTCCTTATTTACAGCACTGCGGATAGTTTTTTCCTCCCTATGTCTTCTCTATCAGAGGCAGAGGTTTCATCTTTAGTTATTTCCCTATAAAATTTGAGGCGTTTTGCAACAAAGTCCAATATGTCTTTGTCCGTAGGTGGAACTGTTGACACTGGTGTTTCTTTAATGTCCTGAGGGCACAGGAGAGTGCCAACGTCACTAGAGCGTTGAAACTCCCCTCCTTGTGTTTGGGCTGCTATCATTTGGGGGATTTTTAGCTGGGAGGAGAGTAATAGCAGCTCCCTTTATGGCGAGCGCTGCGTTATGGCAAATCCTCCTTAATTTATCTACCGCCTCTTTGTCTTTGTTTAGTGTCTTTCGGTCCAATAATCCGGGTTTTTGCCCGTTTAGGTTTCCAAGTTTCTTTACAAGCTGCCGCTCATAGACATTTAGTGCTGAGCTTAAACTTCCTAAAGTCTCATCTCCTCCTACCCTGTCCTCTTCCATCATTTTATTTTTTAGGAACCTCAGATATGCACAAGCCTTTTTCTTGTCTCTCTCTTTGGTTCCACTGAGAATCAATCTCTCAGTCTGTCCCCATTGTTCGCGGAAGCTTCCGGGAATTGGGACGCCTAAATCACTCTTTTCAAACTCTCCTTCCATGATTGACTTCGTTTCTATTATCTGACTAGGTTGATATGTGTTGATCGTATTTATTAATATATTGGACAATTCTTGTCGTTTCTCTTAATGTCCTTATGCACACAGCATATGGTTATACACCCTGTTCGCCTCCAGAGGGCAGCAGCTGACCACGAATGAACTTCCTCTGTCTGGTGAAGCTCAGCTCTGCACACTTTGTTTCCACTCAACTCTACTTCTGCTCTTTCCTCTCAATTATTACACAGATTTGACTTAAAAAAATCACACAGAGTTTATTCCCTTATACATTCTGTCCGGCTTTTTGTGCGATGTTTATTCCAACAGATAATCGCAGTTTTTGAGCGCGCTTCGGCACCCCTCTTTAGAGATGCGACGCTCACATTGAGTTTAATCCCAAACCACAAAAATCCTTTATCGTCACATTCAGCCTTCCAGATTAACCCCACAGCAAGAGTTTGCGAGATCCGGTCTCTTCAAATTGATTTTGAAAGTCGCGTATCTCCTCTTGGAATACCCACTTATTAAATTGACTTCAGCTTTTTATTAGCCTAAAATCTACAGAATTTCCCCAGCGAGTCAGCCGTGCAGGACTAAACTACCTCACTGGGTCCTCGCTGGTTCACTTTGCTAGGTCCGGAATGTTCTACCTGACTCTAAGCACTTTCTTACTTTCTACTCGGTGCCTTAGGTCCGGAATGTTCTACCTGACTCTAAGCACTTTCTTACTTTCTACTCGGTGCCTTAGGTCCGGAATGTTCTACCTGACTCTAAGCACTTTCTTACTTTCTACTCGGTGCCTTAGGTCCGGAATGTTCTACGTGACTCTAAGCAATTTCTTACTTTCTACTCGGTGCCTTAGGTCCGGAATGTTCTACCTGACTCTAAGCACTTTCTTACTTTCTACTCGGTGCCTTAGGTCCGGAATGTTCTACCTGACTCTAAGCACTTTCTTTAGTGAGTTAAGGTACGGGACTTAACTACCCGACTCTTACAAACACCTAATAATCTTATAACTGTCTTGGTGCCTTAGGTCCGGAATGTTCTACCTGACTCTAAGCACCTTCTACCTATGTATTGTATTTATTTTCTTTACCGTGACTAAGGACACTGAAAACGCCGCTGACAACTCTAAAATGTTTGTAGTACAGCCAAATTACAGATTTCAGTAATCAACAGACTGTTTTACCTTTATTTATGTAGGACGCCCTGGTGTAGTTGTCAGTGGTGTCCAGGTGTCCTCCCCTGGACTGAATTCCGTCCGCTGGCTGTCGGTGGTCCTCCTAGAGACCAGCACTCATCACATCGGGATGTCCCCAAAATTGTTGGAGCAAACATAAAACAGTGGTGGTGGCTTAAAGCCCACCTCTGCTTCGCGCCGTCCGTTAGATGAGCCTGGTCACATTAATAAGAAGAAGGAGTTCAAAACACCGGCATAAAAGTTATAACAAATATCTGATTGATTTTAATGGTAAAGAAAACCCATACAAGTTACAGAGTACTCCGGACTTCCAGTTCTACTGCCGTGCGATACAGGTATCGGGACCAGCCAGTCAGAAACAGGAAGCCCCGTGGATGGATACACATCAGTATACTATACATAGACAGATTTGGAGGCAGTCGATTTCACTCCTAAGCAGTGCTTGAATTGGGCCGGTACTCACCGGTACGCAGTACCGGCACTTCTGATTTTTACCCATGTGGTACCGGCACTTCTTACTGAGTACCGGCAAGGTGCCGGTACGCAACGCAGTGCAAATGTGGGTCTGACTCTGCCTCACAGAGGGTGACTGGCTGTCTACATGACGTGGCCTGCTGACATTGCCACTTTCATACAGATCATACTAATGCCCTCGATTGGTCTCTGTGTGTCATTCAAGCTCGGGAGGGTGTGTGTTGGTGTATGTGTGGCGCGAGCGAGCGAGAAAGCGCGCGCACCGGTTACGTGTATTGTTGTTAGCATCTGGTGCTAGCTAGCTGCGCTAACGGATATAAGGAGCTGTTTCAACAACAAGGTGGAGGGAGGGTCCTTTGCTGTCAGACTGAGAGGCTGATAACTACAGCTCTGGTGAGGTAAATCACTCTCTGAGTCTTTAGATAGTTAACTTAGTTTAAGTTATCTCAGTGGGTCTCAAACGGTTCGGTCACCATTTATGTAAACACATATTTCCATTTGAGGGGGTAGTGATTAGTAAAATATGCATGAATAATACAAACAAAATGTTAACTAGGTGAAAAAAGGTAAGATAAACTTGTTGAGAGCTAAAACTAGTCTTTGCTGTTACCTCAAAGAGGAGCAGGGGGGGAGAGGAGGGAGACAGGAGAGGCCGATTCAGGAGCCCAAACACTCACAACTATAAATGAACCAAAAACAAATAAATAAACAAGTTTCAATGTTTTTTCATATTGGATATTGTATGTTATTGGTTATGGCCATGTACTTATGATTTTATGATTATTTAAATGTATACATTTTTGTTTCATATGGGTGTAGTCTCTTTATTTCCCCCTCAAAATGCACCAGATTGATGCATTTAAGTCCAACATTTAAACAAAAATCTTACCGGGGGAGCATGCCCCCGGACCCCCCTATAGGATTTGAGGCCCGGCCCCACTGTTCCCAAATATATTTGCAATTTTTTTTAAATAGTAACCCATCTCCATATGTTTCTTTTTGGGTAGTAGATTTAAACTAGAGGGCTATCACTTTGTGCAGCAACGCTATTGACAAATAAATCCAGCAAAATGGCACAAAAAACTGGTAGTGGCCTCAGGGACGAGGAGTCATTTAACCAGCCAGTAGGAGTCAAGCTTTACTTTCTTTTATAACCATAAAGAAAAAGTAAATCTGTTTACAGTTGTTTCATTATGGATGTTGAGAAGTATCCATATATCTCTTCATTTTGCTCTCAAAGTGCACCAGATGGATGCATCTAACTTCAATATTTAAAAAAAAATGTTCCCGGGGGAGCATACCCCCGAACCCCCCTAGACTAGAGGGTGTCAGGTCCACTCCCCACTTATAAAAATAGCACTTTACCACTGCACCCCCTCTAATCTCAGATGCACCCTGAGTCATTTTGTTTAAGTACAGTGAGCCTTTCTAAAATATACAGTAAAGAGACAAACCCACCAGCATTATAGGATATACTATGACTTTGTGCCAAATACTTGTTGCTGATTTAGAGTACTGGCACCTTTTTTATTCCAATTCAAGCACTGCTCCTAAGCGAATCAGAGTTCTGGGAAAAATGTATTTTACTTCTGAACAGAGCTTGAGAGCTTTGGAACTACCCAAGGACAGAGTCAATCTTTTATCTTGCACCTGAATTCACTCCTTTACTTTCCCAAGGAATATTTCACACAAACTATTCTTTCCCAGACAATCAAACATTGTACACAGATATATTGCTGCCCAGAAAGGACCTTGAAAATAATATGTGTGTGTGCTGAAAAGAATGTGTGTGTGCTGGTATCTAGGTCAGTGAGTGTGAGTGAGAAGGTTATATATATATATATATATATATATATATATATATATATATAGGTTTACTTGAAAACAGTCCCCAATAATACATGTTTACTTCAAAACAGTTCAAAATAATACATGTTTACTTTAAACAGATCAGAACAAACAAATTAACTCTAATCTTTAGGCGAGGGGAGACGGGGTCCAGAAGTGCGCCACCCAGGCGCCGTTGATAGCGTGGGCGACGTCCGAAACCGCCTTTGGGGTAGTGAAACAGCGAGAGGGTCCACACGATTAATACACTCATTCCGTGAGGAGGGAGAAAGAGTACACCCTGTTTCTGCTCTTTGTTTTTTTAATTCAGCACAAAACACTCACCAAGCTCTTTTTTCATATTTCGTAGCTGGTCTCGAAACAATTTTTACTTAAAAAAGATAAAGCAACATTTCCTGAGGAGGGCTTCCATTTTTTTTAAACCTTTATATTGTCTACTTTAATATACTGTTTCTCTATTTATAGGTATGTAGTTGGTCTAATTATGCACATACTTTTATTAACTTTGAATCATTTTTGCAATAACTGTCCACCACATAAAATTGTTTGGGCCCCCGTGGTGAGGGTGTTTGGGGAGGCCAATAGGGTGGCCAGGATTCAGCTGGGGGTGGCCACCCCAGCCACCCCCCAGCTCCGCCACTGCTGTCATTAGGGAGTTTTTTTCAGTCAGAGCACCAGCGACGGACTTTACCAGCCCATCCAAACCTCTCCTCGGTCGGTGTCTATCCTTTTCGACAGCGTTTGTTTTTGTTTACTTCGAGAAAAACTTTTCACCGCAGCCTTACCCTCCTACTTGCAGTGTTGCCAACTTGGCGACTTTGCCGTTAAATTCGGCGGCTTTCCAAACCCTCCGGCTACTTATTTTTGTCAAAAGCGACTAACGACTAATTTAACGACTTGTAATGGTGTTATTAGGGACTTTTTTGGTGCTTGGAGACTCACGGATTGTTCAACAGTTAACGAGCCGCGGGTGCTGCCGTGAGCCCCTCTGCCCCTGCTGCGTCTATCGTTTTTCCAACCCAGTTTAGATTTAACCACGCCCACTTCTGCATTACGCAAGGATCACCGTAGCTCTACGCGATAGCGTCATAGACTTCATCTTTGGCAGTTTAGCGGTCGCGGTAAAGCGGGACGTAAACCAGGAGTGGGGAACCTCCGGCCCCCGGGCCGTATACGGCCCGCGAGACCATTTGGTACGTCCCTCGAGGTAATTTATAAACACACGCAAAAAAAAAAAAAATTAAAGAAATCTAGACTGCAAAAAAATAAAATAAAGCGAGTGCCTGTTTTTCCTGGCCAAGGTCAGGGTCCTTGAACACAACACGAGCCTAACGTGTCATCACGTGGTATATGTTTCGTCTGACAGGGGTGCAGTTCTGAAGGAGAGCATCAGAACGTCGCTTCGGCACTTCCAAAAATTGCAGTACCCCAGTGGCGCCGCCCCACCTCTTCCCACATACAAAAAAAAATATTAAAAAAAATATTAAATAAAAATATATATATTTCAAAAAAAATATATTTTTTATTTTTAATGAACAAGGTAAATATCATACAATTGGTATCAGTAAAATGTATAATAAAATATTTTTAAAATTGTGTTACAATGTCTAAAGTTACTGATAAGTCACATGTTTCCTGCCTGGCCTTGCCCTTGGCATTAGTTCATCATTACGGGGCGCTGCCCCCGAGCCAAACAGCAGCAACCAGCACGTTGCAAAAGTCTCAATTGTAAACCTTGCAGCCGAAACATAATTTCAGCCAATCAGCGCCATCAAATATTTTGGTCACGAGGGCGCTCACGTTGGCGCCCACGTTGCTTACGACTGTTGACGTGAGTTGTTTTTTAGACTCGTGAGGAACTGGGGTAGTATCTATAGTAACACAGTGTAGGCGGAGCCGTGACGTCATCTTCAATGAGCTCCCCAGAAAAACAACACAGCCGTTAGCTCTGAGCACTCAGAGCTCACAGCTCTTCATATCTGTTCAGAGACTAGACAAAAGTTAAACAAGTACAAACCACTTGAGATTGTATTACTGGTGTTTTATCATCTATAAATTGCCTGTGTGTATCCTCAAATGTCGTTTTCAGGACAAACAAAAGACGTTTTAAATATCTTATCAGAATAGCCTGTGTGTATCCTCAAATGTCGTTTAAAACGTTTTAAATATCTCATCAGCTGGTGTAAGCGCAGAATATTGAATATAACCTTGACTATTACTGTGTACTTAATTTATCTGACAGCATTATTTAACGATACTATTTTATATATATACATTTATTCATTTAATATATATATATATATATATATATATATATAAACACACACTTATATGTACTCACACATGTATTTATTCATTTATACACACAGATGTATTCATTCATTTATACACACACTCACATATATACACTTTATATTAATTCATTTGTACACACACACATAAATATATACAAAACAACACAATATAATAAAAACAATTGCAATAATAACATAATATGGTATGATCAATTCTACCCTTTTGTTTTTGCTCCCATATTTAAATTACAATATATTTTTCAAAATCAATATTGGTGGGGGCTCTTTTGCAAAGATAATCAATAACACCACCTGACAGTTGTTTCATTTTTACATGGCAAAACGTTAATATGTTATTTCTGTCAAATGTTATATGTTGTATTATACAACAAAATAGACATTTATAACATATTATAAATGTCTATTTTTAAATAAATGTTATATGTTGTATTATATAACAAAATAGACATTTATAACATATTATAAATGTCTACCTTTAAATACAATTTTAAATAGATACCTTTACATCCTAAACAGAAGGTCAAAACGTTAATATGTTACATGTCAAACAAAAAACGAAACATTATATATATATATATATATATATAGGCTATATATATATATAGGCTATATATACAGATGTTTGCTAATGTATCCCTCTTATATCCATCAGGAAATCATATTAAATGATGAATTAACATTCCTCAGCACTGCATAAGTGTGGTCGTCATTCATATTGACAAAGAAGCACTATTATATTTTATAAAACGGACAAGTCAAATCAAGCAATCTGATTGGTTCTTAGCCGTGATATACTGAGCGTATACCACGGGTAGAATTGTAAGTTACTTTTCACAACAAGTCAGTATCCCTCCGCGTCTGAGAAAAACAGTATACCGTTGGGCTGAAAAGCAAACTGCCTGCAAATGTAAATTATGCGCCGTTTAAAAGGACGGTATTTCGCTTGTCAGATTCAGATTTCGCGGGTGTGCCGCGTGAGGCAGTGATGTAACCATAGGGATGTAACGCCAGGTTGATGCTGTGACGTAACGCCGCGTCGATGCTTGCGTAATGCGGAAGTGGGATCTAAACTGGGTTGGAAAAACGATAGACGCGCCCCTGCTCTGCCCTCCCATAGTACTCACAGGCGCTAGTTGCCTCCCGCAGCAGCTCAGCTGCAGTCAGAGCGGAGAGGAGACAGCCACACCCTCCCGCGTCGAGACTGTAAATGAATTGCGCATGCGCCAAGCCGTCCTGGTTTTGAGCTGGATTTAAATGTAAAATGTAAATGTTTCTTCACTGTCACACTATAATAAATAACTGCCTTTGCTTTGCATTGACTCACACAGCCTCAGTCACTTAATCACCTCGTCCACTGTGTGTGTGCCTCTCTGTGACAAGCTAAACATTCACGTAGGTCATCATGTCACAGTCTAAACTGTAATCACAAAAGTACAGAGAGGAGTGGGAATCAAACCCTGAGTTTAAAGGATGGTTGAAGCCATTTATTGGATATGACACACGGGCATACTGCCTTTATTGTAAGGGAGATTTCTACTAAAAACTATTAAAACTATTTCTACTTTCTACTTTTTCTAATAGAGGCATTTCTGATCTACTGTCGTCTGGATTTATTCTGGTTTCAAGTTTTGATCCTCCTTGAAGGGGGTGGAACGTTTTTTTACCGCCATTACATTATATGCAAATTAGGCAATGACGTAATTTAGGGACTTCTGGCGACTTTTCGGACAGCCAATAGCTACCCAGTAGGGATGTCCCGATCACCTTTTTTTGCTCCCAATCCGATTCCGATCATTTGGTTTTGACAATTTGCCGATACCGATTTTTTCCCGATCCGATCTTTATGCAATGCATTAAGAGGAAAAAAAAGCATTCAAGTTGTCCCTTAAGGTTATTTTTTAGCTTCTTTTTTTCACAGCAGCATTGGATCAGTTCAGTTGTGCAGCATTGGATCAAAACAAAATAAAGCTTATCGGTACTCGTTAGCTTACTGCTACAATTAGACACTGCGCCCTGCCCACTCTGTTGCCAGATTTGAGAGAAATAAGCAACCAGGTCTATGAAAACAAGCCCCAAAGAAGCAACACATACATGATGTTGTGTAATTTGAAACCAAAACTAAGGCCTCAGGATGACTTTAAGACATGAACATGGTCATTTTTGTTTTGTAACATTGAATACAAAATTTTAAAAAAGTTTTAGAAAAAAAATAATAATAATCCCGATCCCCGATTTTTTTCTCCCGATTCCGATCTTTTGAAAATCACGTGATCGGCTCCGATCCCCGATCACGTGATCGGATCGGGACATCTCTACTACCCAGATAGCAAAAAGTCATTGAATCAAGTCGGTTCTCCCCTCCCTCCTCTCCCCCGGACGGGGGAGACAGAGTCGGAGCAGGGGGCTGGTTTGGCGGCCGAGCATGCGGTCCCCTTCTCCGTCGCCACAGGACGGCGCCCTACGTTGAGCTACCCCAGAGAGTATGTCGCCCGCCAGGCCGACCGGGTGCACCAGTGTGCCTTTCAGGCGGTGGCGAATATCATCGCGCTGCTCTCCAACTCGGTGGTGACACTGGTAGAGCGGCCCACCACCGAGGCAGAGGAAATCAGCAAGGCGGCCAGCACGGCACTCACTCTGTGCGCGTCCGTCGCTGTCTCCCAGGCGAGGATTTCCGCGTGGGTGACACAGATCCAGCGCCACCTGCAGCAGGCGTCTGTTACGAAGACGGCCAGAAAAGTGCTACTGGACGCTCCAATCAGCCCGTACGGGCTGTTAGGACCCCAGTTCCACGCCATGGTGGAGTCCATGAAGACGGCCGCGGAACAGGCGGACGCCATTCGCCAGCATGTCAGCTGGCTCCAGCCTGCTGAGCGCCCACAGCGGCACCAACGCCCGCAGCAGCCGCGGCGTCCACGCCGGCCACAGGAGGCCGCAAGCGGAGAGACGCCCACAGCAACCGCCTCGGCGTCAGACTCGCCCTTCGGCGGCTGCAGGGGCTCCGTCCCACGTCTCCGCTCCCCCGCCACCCCAGAGACAGGGTCTCCCGGCGGCGAGTCAAAGGGGAGTGAGGCTCCCCCGCCGTTATAACGCCTCATGTGGACAGCACTGCACACACCTCCACTCATCCCCGGACCCCTGAGCGTGTACATGCCTCATGATGACAGCCGGAGTGAAACGCAGCGTGTGGAGGCTTCCTCGCAGCCCTTTCGCCTCACGGGCAGCGGCGGCGAGGGCAATGGCGTGGCTCGTCACCATGACGACCGGCACAGCACATCACAGAGAAGCCAGAACGGGGGAATGAGCAGTATTCCAGGCTGAGTGCCCCCAGCGGCAGCGCCCGCAGCGCCACGGCGCCTAGGGCTTGCTGCAGAAGCCTGCTGGTTTTAACCTATCGGTTAATAAACTACAGAGATCGCTAATTAAGCCGGCTGCCACTAATCTGTTGATTAAGTAGACAGCAGGGCTCGCTGCAGAAGCCTGCCGGTTTTAACCTCGGTTAATAACCTGCAGAGCTCGCGGCATTCCTCTGTCCGAGATACGCCTCCTACACACGTTCATAATAAACCCATGAGGCATGAGCGCCGTTATATAACGCCTCATGTGGGCAGCACTGCACACACCTCCATCCATCCCTGAGCGTGTACGCGCCTCATGATGAGAGTCGGAGTGAGACGCAGCGTGTGGAGGCCCCCGCGCAGCCCTTTCGGTCCAAGCACACCTTGGGTTGCTTCACGGGCAGCGGCAGCAGGGGCTCTGGCGTGGCTCGTCACCATGATGACCAAAAACACATCTCGAGCACGTGCGCCCACTCTCAGAGTTTTTCTCAGAGTGGCAGCGCGTGTGTCTGATGGACAGATGAATGAGCAGGCTGATCAGCAGAGGATACGTCCTGCAGTTCGCCTCTCCCCCCCCCCCCCACAGTTCAATGGGATACAGGAAACACTCCTGTTATCCCAGAAGCTATGACTTGCGCTCCAATCCGAGCTGCTGGAACTCCTGTTGAAAGAGGATATTTCCAGGGTTCCTCAAAGGGAGGAAAATCGGGGGTTTTCACTCCCGTTATTTTTCTAATCCCGAAAAAGACTGGGGGAATGAGACATCCTCGATCTGTCAGTATTCCACATGCTGACGATCAAACAGGTGCTGGAATGTGTTCACCAGGACGACTGGTTCACTTCCACCTGAAGGATGCATACTTCCACGTACCCACCATCCCAAAACACAGGAAATTCCTGCGTTTTCTCATTTCAGGGAATATCAGACCAGACAATCGTCTGCCGTTCGGATATTTCCTGGCTCCTCGCATTTTTGTGTAGAGAAGGCTGGAGCCACTACATAGAGGAGGGATGAGAGTGTGGTTTTCTCTGGACGACCTGCTATTTGCTGGTTCGCTCCAGAGAGGAAGTGCTTTACAGACGGTACATCTCGTATCGCATCTGTGAAAGCCTGGGTTTCATAATAAATTGGAAGAAGAGCTGTCCTCTTGCCTCTCAGACAATCGTTATCTGGGAGTGGAATTAAACTCAGCCAGCATGAGAGCGCGACTCTCGCGGCAGCGAGTGGAGGAACTGACAGCTCTCCTCCAGCGTGTCACAACCCACACAGCCCTCTCCGTGACGCAGCTGCTCTGCGTTGGCGTCAGCTGGTCACGTGATGATACCCCTGAGTCTCTTCCAATAGGGGGACTCCAGAGGTGGTTCATTCACTGCAGAAGCCTGCTGTTTTTAACCTATTGGTTTATAAACTGCAGAACTCGCGGTATTCCTCTGTCCCAGATATGCCTCCTACACACGGTCATAATAACCCACGAGCACCGTTATAACGCCTCGTGTGGACAGCATGCACACACCTCTCATCCCCTGGGCGTGTACGTGCCTCATGATGAGAGACGGAGTGAAATGCAGCGTGTGGAAACTCCCTCGCAGCCCTTTTGCCTCACGGTTAGCGGCGGTGATGGCGTGGCTCGTAAACATGACCCCCATACAAAAAAAGTTATTTTGTATGGGGGCAGATTGCCGGGCCTCCTTCCTATTTATACCGGAAGGAGGCCCGAGGGCGGGCCCCACCTTGCGGGTGGGCGTGGACTACAAGTGTTTCAGTGCTGCGCGGGTGCGCAGGGGGATTACCCAATAGCGATAGCCTTAGAGGGCTGCGCCATTTACTCATAGAAGCTGGGGTTACAGTAGGTAACCTCAGTTCAACATTGAAGTCAGACATTTAAACAACAGTGAATGTGCTCGCTATGATCAGCATTGAAACAACATTGAATTTTTAACCAATCCCAACAATGAATCAACCTTGATTCAATTACGATATGATCAACATTGAAACAACATTGAATTTTCAACCAATCCCAACAATTTATCAACCTTTATTCAATTATGATATGATCAACATTAAAAGAATGTAGAATTGGATCAACATTGATTCAACTATATTATGCATTGGATTATACATTGAAACAATGTTATTATCAGATTGCAAAAAGTCATTGAATCAACATTGAGATATTGTCACGCTGAAGATTGCAATCAACATTGAAAATAAACTAAAATGAACAAACAAAAAAAGAGCCCATTATTTATTCCGATTCAACGATATCAACATCTTGTAACATCTTTTGTCCACAAGCTTACATTTCTTAATTTTTTTTAACATTTTGTAACATCTTTTGTCCACAAGCACACAAAACATTCTCTCTTAAGGTCCCATGACATGCTTTTCTGGTTATTACCCGTCCCCTTGTGTTATGTAGGTTTTTCTGTATGTAAACGGTCTGCAGAGTCAAAAACCCTCAAAGTACACCCTGTAGGGAGTAAAACTCTAACACAGAAAATACCTGTCTATACTGCCCCAGAACGCCTCGTTGGGGATTTCTCTTTTTCCATTGTTTACTTCCTGAGTAAAGTGACGTAACGGATTTCCACACACACAGCCTGGCTGTGAGAGTGTGTGTGTAGGCTCAGGCTGAGTTCCTCTGTGTCTCGCTGTCTCGCAGACCCCATGCCATCATCATCTTCTGTTTAAAGCAGCTTTGCTAGACGTTGATAACATGCATTCTTCACATGCTGAAGATATGGATTTGAAAAAATGCACGTTTTACAACATAGCACACGTTAAGGACATTTCTTGACATAATAAACCTCTAGCAAAGCTGCTTTAAACAGAAAATGATGATGGCCTTTGAACACAGATTCTGAGGATCGTTTCTGCTTCTACTTTTATCCATCAGGTCAAAATAGGATTCACACACCTGACATCATTGTGATATATCAGGCCTCAGCCTCTTCAGCACATCACAATCAAAGAATTTAAGAATAAACAAATATAACAATTACAATCCAGTGCCTCTTTTCAACTGGCAACTCACAATTCCACACATTTCAATTTCACAGGCAAATGGGACTTCAAGCTTAAAATGACTGCATGTGCAAGCATGTACATACATTGAAGTTTTACCTGATCACTAACAATGAACTTGAACAGTAGAAATACTGGATATGCCCCTCTTTTGAACTGGCAACTTACACATCTACACATTCTTTGATTCTCTATTTCAGAAGAGAACTTATATGCTTAAAATGAAATGAATGCTGTGAGGTTTTACATGAGCACTAACCACGATGCACTAGAACAGGCGAAACATAGATTAAAGTCATATCTGGCTTCCCCATTAACATTCACAGCAAAAGCTTTGTTTAGCAAAAGCTTTGCTTATGCGCTGCGAGCATCGAGAGCCAAGCTCGTAAAAGATAGTCTGAATGGCTTCAAAGGTATACCTCATCTCCTTTGGATAATCCATTTTCATTGCATAAACTAGGCCAAAGAGGTATGCAAAGGCAGTAGAGTTGTCTGGTAGGTCATGCAGTACAATGGTCCCTTCCCACACAACAGCCACGTCTCGCACATTTGGCGATATGGCGGCATCATCATCTTCAATGACGGTGAGGATGGCCACAGACACACCTCCGAGCAATCGTTCTTCATGGTCAGTTTCCTGAGGAAAAGTAAAATATGCATGAATGAATGCTATGGAAAACTAAACTACAAAATGCATATCCACTGATTCTAACTTTAGCACCAAGCTACTGAATCTTAACATTCAGCTTGTGGAAGTTATAATTGCAACTCAACAGCACGGCGGCTATCACCCACCAACCTTGTTGTGCCGAGTTCTATAAAGAAGTATTTTCTGATAAAGAACACCAGACAACAATGGCCAGCTGTATCGGGTTGGCTGTTGCTCAAACAGCGCTGATATTTATTTAAATTTTATTTTGAACTCATCGCGCTCGGGTTCATGAGGTGAAAACATCTCTGGGCTCAAAATAAATCTGTAAGTGTATTATGCATAAATTATTAGCATAAGCTATGAGATCATAAAATCTTTAAACTACATTAAGCAATATTACTTGTATTGTGTAAGTTTATTTCCTACAGTTAGTATTACTTACCAAACACTCCAGAAGAGAAATTGGTTGTGTCATCTCGGCAGGCCTCTCAGTGCTGCTGTCTTTCGGTGAGACACAATGTCGGATGTCTAAGGAGTACCCAGTGGAAACACACAAACATATCAATTAGTTTAGTGCCGTAGTAAATTTATACAAAATCCGACGTTCTGTATAGTAATGAGGAGGATAAAGAACAGGTCAGATCCCAGTAGCATGCTTCAGTAAAAGACTGGCAAAAGAAAAGAAAAGAAAAACTGCAATCCTGCGGACAATTTTAATTTCTACTTTTACAAATTAAAAATACTGTTATAGTTCTCAAATTGCACCAACTAAGAACACCAAGCAATGACTTTTAACATCCATTTTTACAGAAGCCTTTCCATCAAAGCGTTTTTGCTCCTGCAAATGTTAGGTGAAGGAGCATTTCATATTTTCAAATGGGGGGAAAGGGCTTTGGTGGACCAGGCTCCGGCCATCTTCCCCTCAACTTTTGCATGCTCTTAGATTGAGGCACTTCACTCACTTTTTCATCAAGTTTTTCCAAGAGTTCTTCCATCTTCTGTCCAAAAGCTCCCTTCCTAGCCCGGTACAGTTTCAGCAAGCAAGGCACATGTTTGTCAAAGGCTGCACCGAAGGTCCCCAGGAGGTCTTTGCTGGTGATCCAATGAAATTCTTCAGATATCTGAAAAACACAATAACAAAACAATGTAATTTGATTGTAACCACAATGTTATGTTTTTTCTGTGCAGCAAATTCCCGGGTAGCTGTCTTGTTCAAAGTCTGCACCATCTTAAGGGGATAGTTTTGATGTTTTTAATTGAAAAAAAAACTGGTATTAAAATGTTGGCGACTGATTGGAAAGTGGGGCCTGTAGTGGAGTGGTAGGGCATAGTATAGTTTGCAATTGACTGACATACACAGTCAGTGTGAATACAGGGCTAGTTCGCACCTTTTCCGTGACAAAGGCGACAATGTTATAGAAGAGTCTCTTGATTGGAGCTTGCAAATCTGCAAAATCTGCACTGCATGTGATAACCCCTGACCACAAGAGAAACATATAGTACATTCAGTTCAGTCAGCACTCGCAGAGATATCATTTTTGAAACGTTTAATTTGTTAGTTTTCATCCTTTCCTTATATACTTAGTAGGACTTAACAAAAAAAATATTTAAAACTCAGTTAATGCGGTTAATTTTTAAATTGCTTCAGTTTATCATCATAACAGATCAAAACGTTCAGATTCATTTTACAATCTATCAAGAAATTGTATTCTTCTACAAACAAAAAAAAAAACAATGAAAACATTTAAACAAACCACTAATAGTATATTAACTACGTTATTCAAAATTAACATTCATTTTAGATAATAACACCGGTATAATAAACGGAGCGCTCTCTTTTCCTCTCTCTCCTTCTCCTGACAGCCCGTCAGTATCTCATGCAGCTCGCTACTCCAGTAATGAGTGACCCGACAGTGAAGAATAAACATATGTATAACTAGTTTAGCTAGTTCCAGAGGTAGATAAAATAACTAAGTGTGTTTGGTCTAACTTGAAACGTGTGTTTTGCTCCGCTCACCGGTCCGTTACAGCGCAGGGTTCTTACACCTTTTCCAAAGTCAAATTCAAGCACTTTTCAAGCATTTTCAAGGTGCATTTTCAAGCTTTTCAAGCAGCGTACAGCTGTTGTAAATTACATATTTATATGCACATACTTATACTCAAATGATTATTTCCCTACCTCACATTAAATCAGATGTTCTTTATGCTATAAACAACCAAATGTGTGTTTCGTAATAGAATTCTACATAAGGATGAAAAATTAAAGATAAGAAAACAAAGTTTAATATTGTAAAATGAGTGACCCATATCATATATAGTAGACTGGGCATCCCATATAACCTGGCTGAGCCAATATGAAACAATCAGCCAACTAACTTTTCAATAAATTCTTTATTAACATTTTTGAGGTCCTTTTAGGGTGGCAGTAAACATACGGCTCTCCAAGGTTAGGACAAAACCATTGAAACACAAAGCTGATATAAAAAAAAAGCATGTGCAGAGATCCTCTTTCTGTGTATGAGTTTTGGAGGTTTCCAGGGAATTTTTTTCAGAATATGAAACTTTTATCGCCAAAATCTCCCGATAAATACATGTTTGAAGCTTGTAAAGGGAAGATGACAGCTCTCCCTCGCACTAATGCTTTTACGTAGCGATGCTCCCCCCTCCCTCCCGCTAACATTATGAATGTATGGCGTATAGTAATCATAGATAACACGGCAGGGTCCGTTAAAGTTTGTTTTCATCTGATTTCAAATAAACAAAGTCTTGGCTTTCAGAATATTAAACTTGTTTCGGCAAATTCAGATGATAAATACAACTTTGAAGCTTGTAACGGCATAATTACAAGCGGAGAACGGAGTAACTTTACGTCAAAGCAGGCATAGCAACAGCCGGTGTTTCTCGTGAGTGTTTTCCCCGGGAAACTAACACAATACACACAAACGCAAAAATACACAAACACACACACACACTCGCGAGCTTCCCCCAGATCAGTAATACAAACGAAAATATGTTTCCTCCGTTAGAAATCCAGGAATATCCTCTTTCCAACAGTGTATAACTCAAAATGTGTCTTCGGGTCAATGTGACTGATTTCGATGGAGCAAGTTTAGGCACGAAAAATACTACCAGTAGAAATACATTGCTTTTATGTGCTTCATCCTCTGAAATCCACAGGATGGCAACTGTCGCACATACTGACATAGGTACGCTCCTTTTTATTATTGTCACCTGCATAAGCAATTATCCCACATCGAGTTCGCTAACGTTACTAGCTTAAACAAACGTAACATGCAACATTAGCCAAATCCAAAATGCTCTACTAAGGCTTACCTTTCATATGGCTCGTCAGCGCAGACTCTCCCATCGCGAATAATTGAAATTCTTTGTGGCAAACTGTGCAGAAGGCGAATCGTTGGGTTGATTCTCGTTTTAGCCACAGCTTGTACTTCTTTTCGGATAGCCAACGCTCGTTAAAACATCAACCTCCTGGCATACTGTCATTCTCTCATTAGAATGCCCAGGTCACACAAAATAAAACACTTGCAGGTCGCGCGCATAGCGCGGGAAGGCCGGAGCGGAGCTGTTTTATGTAGAAACGAAGCAACTAAGCTCGCTCCGACTTCTTTATTTTCTTTTAATCTAAAAAGCGAACTATTCAGTCAGACAGCAATTTATTGTAAAAGTAAAGCATTTACAATTTCAAGCACTTTATCTCAAATCCAAGCACCATTCCCAAAATTCAAGCACTTTTCAAGTCATGAAAACACCTCGTAAAAATTCAAGCATTTTCAAGGATTTCAAGCACATGTACGAACCCTGACAGCGGCTGAGCTTCAGGTGATCACGGAGCTGCGTGACCTAAACAATAAGTGTTGCTTGGCAACGGGGTGTGGCGGCGAAGTATATATTTTTTCTCTTAAGTTTGAGATGTTTTTTACCCTCAACCAAACAACAAGACCTGTAACACAACAATGTCAGAGTCACCGGCGGCCGGCTACCCCAATAAACAGACGTTTCTTACCGCTTAACAACAATGCCTCCCATTCCGTGTATCGTCACACATACACACAAGTTCTTTATAAAACGTACGAACACGGCTCACAGCGAAAATGTATAACACATACATTTCCGCCATGGTCTACATGCGCTTTTACCTCGCCGCCATGTTTCAACGGGGAAACCGTATTCAACCCAATATCGGACAAGGCTGGCCTGTAAAAATACAAGTCAAGGCTAAGTTTCAACACAGCAGCAACGTTGTCATATCCCAATCAATGCTGTGTGTAAAGTGCGTTATACCTCTGGCTCGGTTTACTATTACACCGGTCGTCTCACCATCAAAATACATTATAAACGCCTTGAAGATAAATTTGACGCCATCTGTAGCTAAGCTAGCAAAGCTAACTGTGGTGGGTAGTTGAACTCATTGTATCTATCTTTTGGTTTAAATAGTACAGTGCACTTTACTTTTAACATTCCTTGTTAGGTAAAACACACACTTACCTCATTATGCAAACGAGGCAGACAAATGTCCCAAGAATCCTCAATTTCAAATCCAAATTCGGCCACATGTGATGTTTCTGTCCACAAAATGTCCAACAAATTCGCTCGCCCGCTCATAGACAGTGACGGGACCCTGCTCAGACCCTGCGGAAACCCCGTAGAAGAAAGCAATGCGCATGCGCGCAGTCGTCTGGGTTTCCATGGAGGAAAATGTGACTGCAACGTATTAACGGTTAACTCAAAAATCCTTGTTATGCTGTGTTTTAAATACAGCTGTATAGGGGAGGGGGAGGGGAGAGTTGGTCTCACGTTGAAACAATGTATATTGAATGTAGGGAATTTCAATGTTGAAAAACCGGCATCTATATTTCATTGATTCAACAACATTTTTTCAAACGTTGAAATGGTATCTGTAATAACACATCGAATCAACAATGATTTCTCAACTTCAACCAAAAATAACCAATTTAACCAAAATCCAATGTTGAATTAATGTATTTTGCTATCTGGGTACTTTCCTTACTATGGAGTTGGCAACACTGCCTACTTGTTTGTCCACACGAGGTCGACCAGACTTGGTCGAACCTCCTCTCAGGCACCAGAAAAAGCTCAAAAGGGTTGTCAATGTCCTGTCCACTACCGAAAACAGGTGGGCGAAATTGTTAGAGGAAGTAGTATTATTCATCCCGCTTCCATCACATTAGTATGCATAGAAAGTGACAGGTGCTGTGACAGGTCACACCTCTCCCTACTTATGCTAATGAGCTAAGTCCCGCCTCCCCTGTGTTCGAGGTGTGAGATCTCAAGTAGGTGTGATATCCCAAGTAGGTGTGAGATCCGTCGATAGGAGGGGGGTGATGTGTATTCACAGGAGTCAAAAGCCCCCACTGTTGCGCCTTATGGTGTATAATAAAACATGTTTCAATCACATTAGTATGCATAAAAAGTGACAGGTAGGCCCGCCCCCAAGTCTATTAAAACAAAATGCCGCTTCCATCACATTAGTATGCATAAAAGTGACAGAAGGGCCCGCCCCAATTATGTGATGTCAGAAGACCGAAGGGGTGGAGTGAGATAAAAAAAAAGAACCCCGTGCAGATAAAAAGCCAGTCATTTCCAATCATCAAGTCATCTTTCCAAAAAGAAAAAATGGCCAAGAGGCGCCTCGATATGGGTTTAATCAGCGAGACGCCTGTGACAACTTACCGCCATCCGTCCGGGGCGCCAATCAAGAAACGGATGCAGTATCTGTGCCGGGTTCAAACACCTCCGGTCGAAGATCTTGAAGAGAAATGGCTTCTGGAAAATGAACATGTTTGGGGATACGTATTCAACTATATGGCGAATGAACTGAATTTCTACAATCTGAAGAATGGAGAAACGTATGGACCCCACAGTGTTAAAGCAACATTGACCTCAACAGATTGGGCTGTGTTAACTCTGGTGTCTTCCAGAGATCTCCACGCAACCATTGTATCGGAAGAAGTAGTGCATCAAGAAAACACTGTGGAACCAGCGGTGTACAAGATATATGCAACACAAAGCAAAGAAACGCAAACAAAAAGCGAGATCAAAGAAGAGTTTTCACCGTTACCCCTCAATGTGGAGGAAGAAGAAGGAAATATCCCCCCGCCGCCAGAAGTGAAAAGAGTCCTGACAAGCACCGTCTGGGAAACTAAAAGCGGACCATCTGGGCGATGGTATTACCGCGCAAGCCGTTTGCTGACGCAGGGGGAAGGGGTTCTCTCTAAAACACAGTGTCCTGCCATCTCTCTCTGTTTCTGCTGATGTGTAAAATATACAAAATAACGTTTTATATACTTACTCTCTTGTTAAAAGGTGATGAAGTTTGTAGCGTAAGCCAGCCATCAGTGTTCTAGTTTTAAGGATCGAAGGATACAATGTATTTTTTAAATGGAGCAGAAATAGAACTAGTCTCCCAGTGCAAGTATCTTGAACAGAGAGTGTCATATTGGACTCGCACTTGGCTTTTTAAGAAACATATCCAGAAAGTATCCAATACCATTAAATTCAACTTGCAACATTTTAAACAATTTAGACCTTTTTCTTAACTGTCAATGCTGCAAAGTCATACCTCCACTGTATGATTCTATCCATAGCCGTGGGAACATGTTTCAAATGGGGGAATGACACCAGGGCTGGTTCTGACCAATGTGCTGCCCTATAGGCAAGATTTTAGCTGGCAATGAAAAACCTCTACAAAAGACCAATACACTACAAAAAGAGAAACATATTGACATGGTGGACAGCTTATATAAAAGGCTTCAAATGTATTTCGTATTATAACATGTTTTAATTGGGGGGTGGATTTCACATCCTCTAGGGGGGTCCGGGGGTGCCCTCCCCCCGGGAAGATTTTTTTAACATTTTAAAGTAAAATGCTTCAATCTGGTGCACTTTGAGCGCCCAATTACTAGAGACTGATCTAGGGGGTACAACTCTAAACACCCATATGAAAAAGATCAGTTTGCATTTTATTCATCAAATATGTGAACATTTCCAATAACCTACCATAGCCAATAACAAATAAATGTAACTTATTTTATTTGTGTTGTTCATTCATATCTTATTTTACCAGTTAACATTTATTTATTTATTTATGCATATTTTTTAATCTCTCCAGTTTTAAACGATATTTTTGGTTTACTGTCCTATAGTATACATTGGAATGATTTCAAACCTGTTTTTATTTGTCCTAATAATTATAAAGGAGTGCCTTGGAAATATATGTATACATAAATTGTGATCAAAACGTTTGAGACTCACTGAGATAATTTAGACTAAAGTGAACTATCTAAACCACTGGTTCTCAACGGGGGCGGTACCGCCCCCCAGTGGGCGTTCAGAGAACATCGGGGGGCGCTGGAAGCAATATTTTTGAAAGGGGGGCGTTGAGGTGTTCTTGGGGGGCGTTCACGCATAATGTCTTTTTGTCATGAAAAACGCTGGCCACAGCGTCTTTTCCTGTACAAAAAGCAGCTGTCAGCATCTTTTGTTGCTATAGGAAACCACAACTCTGCTTGCGATTGGTCAGCTGTCAGCAGTGTTATTACGGGTACGTTCGTAAATGCACGAACGGTCAGTCCGCTCGGACAACCCGTCTGTTCCGCCAGAGCACCCAGCTGTGAGCGCTCAGAGCGCAGCGCTCTGGACTGTGGAACGGGGACGCTCGGAGCGCTCTGAGCGCATTTACGAATGTCCCCTACAAAAAGCAGCCGGGAGCGGACCGGAAGTCGTTGTAATTTTGGGATCGCGACTGTTAATAATCTGTGTCACTTTGTTAAATTTTGATATGTTTTGATATGACAAATTCCACTAACAGATTCGAACTAAGTGGTCAGTTTATGAAAATAATACCCGTTTCTATGTCTGCTACGACATGGAAGAGCTGGCTAGCCAGGCTGCTCCACACAGAGCTCTGTTTGTTCAAAATTACAACGACTTCCGGTCCGCTCCCGGCACGATGTCTTGTCATGTCACCAACTAGCCCTCTAGCGTTTGCCGCCATATCGTGACACTACCCCCCCCCCCCCCTAAATATTAGCATCATAAAACAACAAAAATCATATCACATCAGCAAAATGGCCGCGAAAAAGATAAAATGCAGACAGTACTCTATTGAATATCTTAGCTATGGCTTCATACCGTCTCCTACCAATGCACAACTCCCAATGTGTTTACTTTGCGAACATGTATTTTCCAATGAGGGAATGAAACCCTCACGTTTAAAGGAGCACCTTACCAAGATCCACCCGGATAAGGCAGATAAGGAGCGACGGTTCTTCCAGGCCCTCAAAGAGAAACATGGTAGGAGCACCATCAGCAGTCTCTTCGCTAGGAAGACCACCCAGACTGACAGCGGGCTAATAGCGTCATATAACATCTCCTTGCTGATAGCCAAATGTGGGCAGCCGTTCACAATCGGAGAGAAGTTAGTACTCCCTGCCATCAAAGAGGTCATATCTACTGTGATGGAGCGTGATCCCACACAGGTGCTGAAATCCATCCCACTCAGTAATGACACCGTAGCACGCAGGATTGATGAAATGGGCGCTGATACAGAGGAGCAGCTGTGTGCCATCCTGCGGGAAACTCCATTCAGCCTTCAGCTGGATGAGACAACCACTTCTGACAACAATGTTCTGTTGATGGCCTATGTCCGCTATAGCACCTCCAACAGTCAGGAGATGGTTGAGGAATTTTTATTTTCCAAATATCTGGTCACAGACACCAAGGGCCATACCATTTTTAATGCACTGGATGCTTATCTACAGGAGAAGTCAATCCCGATCAACAACATCCTTGCATGTGCTACTTTCGGTGCAGTTGGCAGGTACCGTGGCTTCACCACTCTGCTGAAGGAGCAGGACCCGCATGTCCTCACAGTCCACTGTGTCTTGCACCGCCACAACCTTGTGGCCAAATCTAAAAGTCCACCTCTCCACGAGTCTCTCAATGTTGCAGTAAAGGCAATAAACAAAATAAAAGCCCACGCCCTGAATAACAGATTGTTCCGACAGCTGTGTCAGGAAAATGATGAGACCTTTGAGCGTCTTCTTATCCACACTGATGTCCGCTGGGTCTCAAAAGGAAACTGCCTTGCTCGTTTTTGTGAGCTGTTTGACAGCATCGTGGAGTTCCTGGAGGAGGTGGATGCAGCTCTCGGGGAACAGGTGTCATCCAGCCGCTGCGACATCATGTACCTCGCAGACTTCTTTGGCAAAATGAATGAAGTCACGCTGAAGCTCCAAGGAAAAGGAGTTACTCTGATCCAGAGCAAGGCGGTCATCCACAGTCTCACCTCCAGGCTGGATCTATACCGGCAGAGCATAGGCAGGAGGCAGTTTGCTCATTTCCCGCTGTTGACCAAGGTGATCTAGCCTAGGCTACTAAATAATGATAATAATAAATAATACATGTAATAAATGTAGGCTACTCTATGCAACACTATATTTTTGTTCCTGGTTAGTATAAATAACTTATGTTCTGAATGTATTATGAGAATAAAGAAACATCAATTAGTAAACTAATTAGCAATAAAATAACCAATTTAAAATCGGATGGAAACATTCTGCACCGATAACAATTTCCTGGTTATACTCATTGCAGGTGTCTGAGGCTCTTACCGATGAGCGCCTCCTCATTTACACAGACCACCTGTGGATGGTGAATGCCGACTTGAAGATCCGCTTCAGAGATCTTTTGGACCTCGATGTTCCCACCTGGGTGGTGCAGCCCTTTCAGGCGGACGTGGCGGAATGCGAGCCAGCAATACAGGAGCATCTCATCGACATCCAGAGTGATGATGAGGCCCAGGCTATTTTCCGCACCTCTGGCTGGGGCAACATGTGGGTCAAATACTCTCAGCGTTACCCGGCTCTCTGGAAGAAAGCGAGGCTGCTTCTTCTGGCTTTCCCAACCACATACCTCGTGGAGCAGGGATTCAGCCAGGTCCTCCACATGCAGTCCAAGTACCGCAATCGCTTGAACTTGACGGCCTCAGGTGCACTGCGACTGAAACTAAGTTCTCTGCAACCCGCAGTGAAGAAACTGGCGGAGATGAGAACCACCAAGCGCAGGGCTCACACTAACCTTCCCCCCCCCCCGCAATTTGGCGAAATGCAACACCTTTCCGACCTGTTAGTTCTGTAGGCCTAATGTACAGTTTTGTAGCCTACTGTTTGTTCTGCACTGGACATGTGTGAAATTGCTGCTGTTCCGTAGCAGTCTGTTTGTAGTCTCTGCTCTTGTCTGAGTTTGTTTAACACTCATAAATATCATTTTTATTCACATTCACATGGCTTTTCTGCTCTCTGGTAAACTAATGATAATGATATTCCAACTGCCCAGTTAAATCAAATCTATTATTTGGCATTCAGTGACATGCTTTTTAAATGATATAACACAGAATATTAGTCAACATTAATATTCAGGGAAGAAAATAAGTCTACTTTTTTTGATGGGGGGCGGTAAGAGACCTGGATAATGGACAGGGGGGCGCTGGCCCAAAAAAGGTTGAGAACCCCTGATCTAAACACTCAGTCGTTTACCACACTGAGCCTCTCAGTCTGACAGGACAGAACTCTCCCTCCATATTATTGTAGAAACGGCTTCTTATATCCGTTGGCCTAGCAGAAGCTAACAACAATCCCCGCCGGTACCGCGGTATCCCTGCGGTATCCCCGCGATATCCCCACGGTATCCCCTCTCTCTATCTCTCTCACTTTGGCTGTGAGTTGCGGGCGCCTGATAAGCCAACATCCCCCACTTTCATCACTACAGCGCCCATCGTACAGGGCAAATGGAAAATGTAACCGGGGTGAAAAGGGTGTTATCTTTACTTAATTATGAATGTTGTTACATCAAGGCTGAAAATTCGTTTTTAAAAAAATTATATTTGTATTTAATCTTGTGGAAGTGCAGATCCCCTGTCCTCCACCAGGGGGTGCTGCAGCACCCTCAGCACCCCTACTTCCCACGGCCCTGATTCTATCCCACATTGAATACTGTTTTACAAACTGGTCGTTTGCTTTTGCCACACACCTGAAACCCATAGAACAGCTGTTCAAGAGAGCTATCCAGGTGTTTGACAGAAAGCCACAGTCATACCACCACTGTACCATCCTTGAATATGCTGCTCATGCTCTTTCTGCATATCATGTATTTATTTTTGCTGTATGTATATATATAAATGTCATGTTCTTATATGCTGTATGTGACGGGACTATAGATGGAAATTAGCTCAGAGCTAAAATCCGGCTCATTTACACTTGTAAGTATTATATTTGTTTTAAAGTGTTCATCAATGTGCACTACGGTAGCCCTGAAGAAAATTAAACATTAAAATATGTTATCGATGTCCCCATTCCCAGTTTGTTTTGGGAATAATTGCGATGTTTACTATGTTTTTGGTAGCTCTTAACAAAACAGAATTTTTGTAAAAGACTGCGACTCTAAAAGGCAAGTTTGTGATTTTAACACTGTTTCGATGAAACCATACATTATACAATATTACGACTTTTTGCCATATTTTTAACACAATCTTTTTTTTTGGTTGTAGGGCTTCAAGATATTTTGCATGTCATGCATAAACACGGTGTCATCTTTTCCTTGAAACTGACGTGCTGCCCGTTTTACAAAACAAGTTATTTTTCTGCTTCTTCATCCTCTGAATTTTCCTCCCCCGTCCCTCTTCCTTCAGCCAGCACAACAAGAATCAAGGTGGATCTGTGAAATGAAACACCTCTTCCCAAAGCGTGACTTCCCTATTGAGAGCATGCGTCTAGGGCAGTAGGGTCAAAACCAATTGGCCAGATATACTAACATGCAGAACGTATGGTATGTTTGAAGACTAACCATTTATCCAGTTCAAGCTGTCTTTAAGATGTGACATTGCGCTCTGACTATCCCCCGTAAAATCGTGAGAAACTATTACTTATTCTTAAATGTGACCTCTTGCTGCTTGGTTGAAAATGATAGATGAAAAAATAACTTTAAAAAAAAAGACTCAAACAGCGAGGGACATTATACTGGTGAAAAAACTCTCAACGACGATGTTCAGTAAACGATCAATCAAAATCGAAGGATCCAATGTATTTTTAAATGGAGCAGAAATAGAACTAGTCTCCCAGTGCAAGTATCTTGAACAGGGAGTGTCATATTGGACTCGCACTTGACTTTTTAAGAAACATATCCAGAAAGTATCCAATACCATTAAATTCAACTTGCAACATTTTAAACAAATTAGACCTTTTTCTTAACTGTCAATGCTGCAAAGTCATACCTCCACTGTATGATTCTATCCCACATTGAATACTGTTTTACAAACTGGTCGTTTGCTTGTGCCACACACCTGAAACCCATAGAACAGCTGTTCAAGAGAGCTATCCAGGTGTTTGACAGAAAGCCACAGTCATACCACCACTGTACCATCCTTGAAAATCACAATTTCTTGAGTTTTTGACATTTTTATGTCTTTTCAAAGTATGTGTTTTAAAAATATATATATTTACATGGGCTGGCCCCCCTCCCCTTGGGGGAATTCATCCACAGAAAACACACTGGACGCAGCACTAGGTCAGAAACCAGAGGAGACTGTGAAGTCCACCACAGACGGACCACCTTTGGACAAAATGTCCTCTCCATTAAAGGCAGCTCATTGTGGAATAGCCCCCCAACTGAGATACGGGATTGTCCCACTCTCAATAGTTTTAAAGGTCAACTTAAAGAATGGTTGAGCAACAAACAGACGTGTAATCACCGCTAAATAAATGCACTTTAACACAGGGGTATCTCCTCTTGCACTTTATGTAGCGCTTTTATCTTATCTTGCACTTTATATATCATAGCTGCTACATTGTACTGCCATGTGGTAAATGCTTGTATGCTGCTCATGCTCTTTCTGCATATCATGTATTTTATTTTTGCTGTATATATCTATATATATAAATGTCATGTTCTTATATGCTGTATGTGACGGGACTACAGATGGAAATTAGCTCAAAGCTAAAATCCGGCTCATTTACACTTGTAAGCATTATTTTTGTTTTAAAGTGTTCATCAATGTGCACTACGGTAGCCCTGAAGAAAATTAAACATTAAAATATGTTATCGATGTCCCCATTCCCAGTTTGTTTTGGGAATAATTGCGATGTTTACTATGTTTTGGTAGCTCTTAACAAAACAGAATTTTTGTAAAAGACTGTGACTCTAAAAGGCAAGTTTGTGATTTTAACACTGTTTCGATGAAACAATACATTATACAATATTACGACTTTTTGCCATATTTTTAACACAATATACTTGTACCTTTTTTTTTGTGGTTGTAGGGCTTCAAGATATTTTGCATGTCATGCATAAACACTGTGTCATCTTTTCCTTCAAACTGACGTGCTGCCCGTTTTACAAAACAGGTTATTTTTCTGCTTCTTCATCCTCTGAATTTTCCTCCCCCGTCCCTCTTCCTTCAGCCAGCACAAAAAGAATCAAGGTGGATCTGTGAAATGAAACATCTCTTCCCAAAGCGTGACTTCCCTATTGAGAGCATGCGTCTAGGGCAGTAGGGTCTAAACCAATTGGCCAGATAAACTAACATGCAGAACGTACGGTATGTTTGAAGACTAACCATTTATCCAGTTCAAGCTGTCTTTAAGATGTGACATTACGCTCTGACTATTTCCCGTAAAATCGTGACAAACTATTACTTATTCTTAAATTTGACGTCTTGCTGCTTGGTTGAAAATGATAGTTGAAAAATAATGCTTACAAGTGTAAATGAGCCGGATTTTAGCTCTGAGCTAATTTCCATCTGTAGTCCCGTCACATACAGCATATAAGAACATGACATTTATATATATAGATATATACAGCAAAAATAAAATACATGATAATCAGAAAGAGCATGAGCAGCATACAAGCATTTACCACATGGCAGTACAATGTAGCAGCTATGATATATAAAGTGCAAGATAAGATAAAAGCGCTACATAAAGTGCAAGAGGAGATACCCCTGTGTTAAAGTGCATTTATTTAGCGGTGATTACACGTCTGTTTGTTGCTCAACCATTCTTTAAGTTGACCTTTAAAACTATTGATAGTGGGACAATCCCGTATCTCAGTTGGGGGGCTATTCCACAATGAGCTGCCTTTAATGGAGAGGACATTTTGTCCAAAGGTGGTCCGTCTGTGGTGGACTTCACAGTCTCCTCTGGTTTCTGACCTAGTGCTGCGTCCAGTGTGTTTTCTGTGGAAGAATTCCCCCAAGGGGAGGGGGGCCAGCCCATGTAAATATATTTTTTTTTAAAACACATACTTTGAAAAGACATAAAAATGTCAAAAACTCAAGAAATTGTGATTTTCAAGGATGGTACAGTGGTGGTATGACTGTGGCTTTCTGTCAAACACCTGGATAGCTCTCTTGAACAGCTGTTCTATGGGTTTCAGGTGTGTGGCACAAGCAAACGACCAGTTTGTAAAACAGTATTCAATGTGGGATAGAATCATACAGTGGAGGTATGACTTTGCAGAATTGACAGTTAAGAAAAAGGTCTAATTTGTTTAAAATGTTGCAAGTTGAATTTAATGGTATTGGATACTTTCTGGATATGTTTCTTAAAAAGTCAAGTGCGAGTTCCAATATGACACTCCCTGTTCAAGATACTTGCACTGGGAGACTAGTTCTATTTCTGCTCCATTTAAAAATACATTGGATCCTTCGATTTTGATTGATCGTTTACTGAACATCGTCGTTGAGAGTTTTTTCACCAGTATAATGTCCCTCGCTGTTTGTGTCTTTATTTTTAAAGTTATTTTTTCATCTATCATTTTCAACCAAGCAGCAAGAGGTCAAATTTAAGAATAAGTAATAGTTTGTCACGATTTTAAGGGAAATAGTCAGAGCGCAATGTCACATCTTAAAGACAGCTTGAACTGGATAAATGGTTAGTCTTCAAACATACCATACGTTCTGCATGTTAGTATATCTGGCCAATTGGTTTCTACTGCCCTAGACGCATGCTCTCAATAGGGAAGTCACGCTTTGGGAAGAGGTGTTTCATTTCACAGATCCACCTTGATTCTTGTTGTGCTGGCTGAAGGAAGAGGGACGGGGGAGGAAAATTCAGAGGATGAAGAAGCAGAAAAATAACTTGTTTTGTAAAACGGGCAGCACGTCAGTTTCAAGGAAAAGATGACACCGTGTTTATGCATGACATGCAAAATATCTTGAAGCCCTACAACCAAAAAAAAAAGATTGTGTTAAAAATATGGCAAAAAGTCGTAATATTGTATAATGTATTGTTTCATCGAAACAGTGTTAAAATCACAAACTTGCCTTTTAGAGTCGCAGTCTTTTACAAAAATTCTGTTTTGTTAAGAGCTACCAAAAACATAGTAAACATCGCAATTATTCCCAAAACAAACTGGGAATGGGGACATCGATAACATATTTTAATGTTTAATTTTCTTCAGGGCTACCGTAGTGCACATTGATGAACACTTTAAAACAAATATAATACTTACAAGTGTAAATGAGCCGGATTTTAGCTCTGAGCTAATTTCCATCTATAGTCCCGTCACATACAGCATATAAGAACATGACATTTATATATATACATACAGCAAAAATAAATACATGATATGCAGAAAGAGCATGAGCAGCATATTCAAGGATGGTACAGTGGTGGTATGACTGTGGCTTTCTGTCAAACACCTGGATAGCTCTCTTGAACAGCTGTTCTATGGGTTTCAGGTGTGTGGCACAAGCAAACGACCAGTTTGTAAAACAGTATTCAATGTGGGATAGAATCATACAGTGGAGGTATGACTTTACAGCATTGACAGTTAAGAAAAAGGTCTAAATTGTTTAAAATGTTGCAAGTTGAATTTAATGGTATTGGATACTTTCTGGATATGTTTCTTAAAAAGCCAAGTGCGAGTCCAATATGACACTCTCTGTTCAAGATACTTGCACTGGGAGACTAGTTCTATTTCTGCTCCATTTAAAAATACATTGGATCCTTCGATCCTTAAAACTAGAACACTGATGGCTGGCTTACGCTACAAACTTCATCACCTTTTAACAAGAGAGTTAGTATATAAAACGTTATTTTGTATATTTTACACATCAGCAGAAACAGAGAGAGATGGCAGGACACTGTGTTTTAGAGAGAACCCCTCCCCCCTGCGTCAGCAAACGGCTTGCGCGGTAATACCATCGCCCAGATGGTCCGCTTTTAGTTTCCCAGACGGTGCTTGTCAGGACTCTTTTCACTTCTGGCGGCGGGGGGATATTTCCTTCTTCTTCCTCCACATTGAGGGGTAACGGTGAAAACTCTTCTTTGATCTCGCTTTTTGTTTGCGTTTCTTTGCTTTGTGTTGCACATATCTTGTACACCGCTGGTTCCACAGTGTTTTCTTGATGCACTACTTCTTCCGATACAATGGTTGCGTGGAGATCTCTGGAAGACACCAGAGTTAACACAGCCCAATCTGTTGAGGTCAATGTTGCTTTAACACTGTGGGGTCCATACGTTTCTCCATTCTTCAGATTGTAGAAATTCAGTTCATTCGCCATATAGTTGAATACGTATCCCCAAACATGTTCATTTTCCAGAAGCCATTTCTCTTCAAGATCTTCGACCGGAGGTGTTTGAACCCGGCACAGATACTGCATCCGTTTCTTGATTGGCGCTCCGGACGGATGGCGGTAAGTTGTCACAGGCGTCTCGCTGATTAAACCTATATCGAGGCGTCTTTTGGCCATTTTTTCTTTTTGGAAAGATGACTTGATGATTGGAAATGACTGGCTTTTTATCTGCACGGGGTTCTTTTTTTTTTATCTCACTCCACCCCTTCGGTCTTCTGACATCACATAATTGGGGCGGGCTCTTCTGTCACTTTTATGCATACTAATGTGATGGAAGCGGCATTTTGTTTTAATAGACTTGGGGGCGGGCCCACCTGTCACTTTTTATGCATACTAATGTGATTGAACATTTTTTTATTATACACCATAAGGCGCAACAGTGGGGGCTTTTCACACCTGTGAATACACATCACCCCCCTCCTATCGACGGATCTCACACCTACTTGGGATATCACACCTACTTGAGATCTCACACCTCGAACAAAGGGGAGGCGGGACTTAGCTCATTAGCATAAGTAGGGAGAGGTGTGACCTGTCACAGCACCTGTCACTTTCTATGCATACTAATGTGATGGAAGCGGGATGAATAATACTACTAGAGGATCCACACGAGGCCGACCAGACTTGGTCGAACCTCCTCTCCGGCACCACAAAAAAAGGGTTAACAGTTGGATGTTAACAGATGGATGAAGTCAGCCGTTAGCTGCTAGCCTTTGGATGTTAGTCGTCGTCGTTAGCTGCTACTCGTCATTGTTAGCTGTTAATCGCTAGTCGTTGTCGACGGCCGTTAGCTGTAAGCCGTTAGCTGTCAGTCGCTGTCAGTCGCTGTCAGTCGCTGTCGTCGGCCCCGGAGCCTGTGCTAGGTGGCGTGCCTCTACAAGGGAAGGTGCCGCTGCGTGTCGGAGCCAGCACCTCAGGGGTAAAACGCCGGGCGGCCAGGAAGAACCGGTCAGCTTCTCCGGCTGAAGCGCGGAGCTCAACACAAGCTGTGTTAGCGAGCGCTGTCTGGGCATGCGGCCGCATGTCCCGAATAAACAGTTCCATGAAAAATAATTCAGGTTCTTCCGTACCTAGTAGGTCGTGCATCATCTCCATGTGGTCGGAAGGCTTACTGTCCCCCAGTGCCGAAACTATGTGGAAATAGCGTGCGTCGTCTCGGTCATTCCGCGGAGGGCGAAACGAGGCACAGTCGGTGCGAACAAAGCAGCCGCTCTCCCAAAAACTCCGGCAGTTCGAGAAAAACTTCGTTTTTTGCCATCTTCGGTTCAGTCTCGGATACTTCTGCGAGACTTCTGTCAGGGTCACCAATGTAGTGCCGAGAGACGGGAGGCGGTCCATCGAAGGTACAAAGTTAGCTTTATTAAGCATCAGAAACACACATGTTGTCGGCTTGAAGCCCGGGAAGAGAAGGGAAGAAGAAAAGGAGGGCACACAGTACATAGTCAACATATGTCTCCGTGTGGAACAATACCCCCAACCCGTAGTTCCATGAGTGAATTATGTCAATCAGTGATCACTACATACCTTTAGTTACTTTACAGATAGCCTATGGATTAATAATGTGAAATATAAAAAACAAGTCCATAGGGACTTGGCTTGGCAACTGGAAGTTCAAGTTCCGGCAAGACCAAGTGCTACCGAGGTATCCCTGAGCAAGGCACCGTTCCCTACACTGCTCCCCGGGCGCCGTGCATAATGTCAGCTCACCACTCCTAACACTAGGATGCGTCAAATGCAGAGAAACCATTTCATTACATACTACCTGTACTATGTAAGAACAATAAAAGTGCAAAAAAAAATAGATGTAGTGTTGTAATCTTTATAGTCAAACAGCACAGATCAGATTTGATTAAAAACTTTATTAGATTTTGTGTTTCTATAATAAAGACATTAAGAGCTCATGGACAGATGAAAGGTTGAAAATGGAGACACAGCGTGCAGAGAGCAGCGGTGGAGCATGACTTGGTGAGTCTGTACGCTCTGCAGGGTCTGATCGAGTACAGGGGCTCGAGTCCACTCCAAACTCCTCTCTGGATGTTCCACTGATCCAGGATATCTCACACTGTTGTATTGCTCACAGAACTGTCACAGTAACTCAAAGGTGCAGTGTGACAAACTGTAACTTTTGTGATTTGCATAGAGTTGCTTGTCATCATTTGCCCTCATTGACACAATCACTGCCCAAAAACATTCTCAATTCCTTCACTCATTGAAGTCTAACAGGACAACAACTGACATAGATTAGCCAGTCAAAGAAAACCCACTTTTCAACAGTTAAAAAAAATGATTGCCATAAAATAATTTGCTAAACATTGTAGGCTATCCATTTTTTAAAGCAACAGCCGGAGGTTAAGACCTGATATCTTGAAAACCCAATTCATACAGTTCTTCCCCAAGGTGGATTTTTTCTCTTGAGTCTAACATTGTAAAGGAATATGATAAATGTATATATTACACGTTACACCTTCTACCTGCAATGACCTTGTTTTTTTAAAGATCCCAATAATTGGGACAATGAAGTGACCTCAGCTTTTTCTGCAATTTTGCCTTTCCATCAGTGTCATCAAATAGGCCCAAAATTGATAATTATTTCTAAATAATAATTCAATATTTTATAGCAAATAGTCCACTGGTTTATAACTTATTTAATGGGATATTTTTGAAATGATAGCTGAGCATAGCTTTAAAGACAGCAGGGGATACAGCTAGCCTTGCCCTGTCAAACACTTTTGAAAAATGAAATCTAACTTCCAACACCTCTAAGTGCCACTTAAGATTAAACAAATGAGATATGTCATGCTTAGTGAGATTTAAAGGTGTTTGTAGGCGGATTGTTTCCTTTGTAAAGAGCCAGGCTAGCTGTTTCCCCATTTCCAGTATTTATGCTAAGCTAAGCAGATATTAGCTTCGTACCCACCATGTCAGATTGGGTGGTATTGAAATATTTAGCTCTGCATCGAAAAGCAAAAAAGCATCTACGATCTCATCATTGGATAATCATGTACAAAAAAAATTAACGTGTTTTTAAAGTGTCACACACATCCATTTAATAATATTGCTTCAAGCCAGTGACTAAAGGCTGTAGTCTTTTTAATGTGGAGGCACATTATTGTCAACATAAAAATTAGCTTCAGACACCACCAGAAACTCACAGTGTACAGTACGCTGAGCTAACACCTGCTGAAACTGGGGAGGTACAATCATATCTGACCCAGAGCTCACACACACATTTGTCCCACTCTCCAGAGGTAATTATTTTAAAGCGAGACATTCAGTGTCTTAAATGTGCAACAGTAAATGTAGGGGAAATTGTATTCACCTTTAGTATGTGATGCAGATACATTCATCTCCTAACATAATGCTCAGTAGGAATCATCCCTGTTTGGCATGTTTTATTTCCTGCTTGAACTACAGCCCCCATACCGTGCCAGCTTTCTGAGGCCTCATCCCATGATCATTTAGAGTATGAATGTATGGGTTATTTACTGTATGCATTGTCAGCACAACCATGGTAATTATTTTTCACTGCAGTGCAGTTGCTAAAGATGATTTATTGCAAAAAGTAGTGGCTGGCTGAACGGATGTTTATGCACCTGCTTCAAATCTTATTAGCCGAATAAATGCCTTGTACCAGTTGTCATCAAAGCAATGATTTGAGGGGGTTTGGCTCTAATTTACCTCATAGTTGGCTCAGTAGACCTTTTTTATCTATTGGTGAGTTGGACCAACGCTGGGACATTCAAAAATCGTTAAGCTGCAACATGTAGTAGCCATAATAATAATGACAGGAGCCAATGTGGGACTACATTTTTTTAAAGCAACAATCTCTGCAACTGTAATCAAGGGCTTACTATTTGTGTCCTCTGTTGAATAAAATCTTGACCTATATTTAATAATAAAGGAAAGTGAACATACTTTGTTGTCCTTAACAGCAGTAACACACTTTACTTACGTATAACTTAACTTATGTGACTGATGTACGTATTTGAACTTAAACCATTATCTTCTAAAGCTAACAAAGTGTTTTTGTTACATTTTACATAATCCACGTTTAAAATCGCGACCATTTCACAGCATTACAATTCAATGGCAGTGATAACAACTGATAAACGGCCATTTAATGGGTTGATAACATTTGAAATAGGTGTTAATTTACTGAATGCATGGGCAGGGTCATCTTTTCACTGCTGTGAATTTATTGCAAAACACAGACTGATTTGTTTCTGTTTAAGAAGAAACAAGTCATGTTTTACAAGGTGGCCCGTACTAATATATGTTTGATCAAGGCATACAGTGTCCAGGGCGACGTCACCAAAAAGTGCTTAGCCTTAGCAAGGGTTAGCACAATGAAATTAGCATGGCATACAATGGGATTTACAGTTAACCTCAGAGCTGACTCTATTAGTCTTAGTACATCGGAGCATGTTTCCTCTCCAAAAAGGAAGTGTTTTTGTTTTCAAGCATTGAATCTAAAATCTGGCTTGTGTTGCACATGCTTAAAATGCATTGGTTATTTGTCTTAAAAGCAGCATCATCGGAGGGTCATTCATTTTCTAGGGGTGGGGTTGTTTTTAAGGGATTGTCTATCATGTCAGTTCAGAAGCTTATTGTATTATTACTTTTTTGCTGAGCTTTATAAACTGTTTTGCAATATGTAGTTGTCCCCGCTGGCAGAGGAGCATAGAAGCACTAACAGGCACCTGTGTATTATATCAAGCAGAAAGGTACAGGATGAAGAGCTGGGCTGAGTCCTATAATATTCTGTCACAAAGAACACTTTGTTTTGTTAGTTGTTTGAATAAATCAGACATCACATCATATAATTTGATGTTGACTCAGATGTCCATCTCATCAAAGGGATACTTTGAATTTGTTGTTTGTTAAAGAGGGATTCAGCCCAGCTATAACTACATTGCATTTTATCCTGTCTCAAGCGCTTAAACAAAAAAATATTGTTTTGACTTCAGATGAAAACAGTCAAAGTTTAAATGTGTATGTACTCTGGCTGTGGCCACAGATTTTGATATGTGCAAAATGATATACAACTGCTGGTATTTTTTCTTGAATAAACCCACACACACACAATAAATAACATTCACACAAACATTCCCATAATCTAATAAAATGTGTGCATACTTTGGTTTTAATGTAACCAATTCAACAAGAAACCACCAACCAGAGACACGTAGCTTAATGCTCATTAAGAAGCATGCTTTTAGGTGCGGAGGTATCAGATGATGACCACTGGGAATCTTTAAAAAGACCAAAAATCCAGAAATAAATCAACAAATCTAATACAATGTTGATGTGTTTATATTTTACAGAGCCTGCCGAACAGTGGGGAATCGATCAGTTGAAGAATTTCCAGACTATTATTTTTTTAATAGTTAAGTTGTTGACTAACCAGGGGCAACTTGGTAACAGTGTTTTTCCTAGTTGCTTTTAGGACCTGATATACAGGCTCTGTGTGCCACCAGGTCACATTTAGTAAAAGTGCAGATTAACTTTAATAGGGACATTTCATAAGATACAGCAAGCCACACACAAAAGAAAAACAAAGACACCTTTCAGTTGTTTTTTCTGGTAATGTGTTGGCAAAGGGTCTTTGGGATTCCAGGTGGAAGGTGGGCAGTACATATGAATCCTATACAGTATATAGAGGATAAGTGTTTATGGTAGGTGACATTATCCTTTAAATATTGTTTTCTTAATAATTTTGTGTGCATTGACTTGCACAAGCTATAGTTGTATATCATCTGCACAGCTACCTTTCCGTGCACATGCAGTAGCATTGTGTGCACATGTATGTATTCACCTTTGAAGGCCACAGCCAGGCAGTTTTTAAGAACCTACCTAAACATAATGAATTTGCTTGTGTGCAAACACGTGTGCATATACAAATATATGCAACAGTACATCATTATAAGTACTTATATGCTGTTATATACGTGCACTTTCTCATTTCCTTTTTGGTGTTGGTTTTGAATCAGCTTTGGATCCTGAGAGGCCATTTTCTGTGTTGTCGATCCCTGATGAAGTTACAAGGCACTCCTTACTGCAGTGGCGTCAGGGGGAAAAAGAAGACAAAGTTAGAACTGTACATGCACGGCAGGTCAAAGACACATTTTGAGCTCATTCAAAAATCTTCTTCAGCATTTACAGTATCTGAGCTACTTGAAATTGCCTGCCGACCTCTAAAAGTGGGCTCTGATCAAACAGTCTGAAAAAGTGACATAGCTGGTCAACGCGCAGGTGGTGAACTCACTTTTTCTCCTCAAGCTTGGCAAGAACAAAAAGAGTGAAGTTCTTGAGCAACATGAAGGCCATTAGCCCTGCGATTCCTCCGCCCACAGCAGAGGCTATGATGATGGTCAGTGTGTTGTCCACCACCCTCACTGCAGACATGGACAGAACACCAGAGGAATGATGATTGGGGGAACAAATGTATATATAATCCGTTTAATGAGGGGTTCCAAAAAATAAAAAAATTCTCCAACTTTTAACAGAAGGACTATAAGCTCTTTTGAATTTTGTTTTTGTTGGGAGGTCGTAACCAAATAATTAATTTCAACTACATTCAATTTTTTTTTAAAGAAATACATAAGTTCGATGTAAATTCTTTATCTGATCATTTTTGGTAATTTTCATTATTTTACTCAGCAGTACATGCCTTATATGCCTTATATGTATATGTGGCCTGATTTATCTAATTAGCATACAAATGAATGCATGTTCTAGTTTATTTGTACTTCAGCATGCACCTTATGGGGCTATCAAGCTAGCCCCAATGAGTTGTCCTACATTGTGATTGGCCAATATACAGTATGTCAGGGCACATAGTTAAACTAGTCAAATCTAAGGGGATGTGTTGTCAGATTGGCACATTTTCCACTTAATTAGGTCCACTTTTGTTGCTGAAAGTGACAAATATTTGTTCAAGGTGAGATTATGTTGGACTGGTTTAAGATCGTTTGGGCAGTTACTAAATGTAAATACAAATTAATAAGATTACAATTTCACCTTAGAACCCATTCATATGATGAAAGGAAAATA
Organism: Notothenia rossii; assembly: GCF_949606895.1. Classification (NCBI taxonomy): domain Eukaryota; kingdom Metazoa; phylum Chordata; class Actinopteri; order Perciformes; family Nototheniidae; genus Notothenia; species Notothenia rossii. Next base: position 20,512,353 of record NC_136907.1, on the reverse strand, counting down.
AACCATATCCCTCCTTCACATATATGACCCACATTACCAGCTTAGACCACTCACACTCGTCCACCACGATGAGGGTGAAGATGGTGCTGTGGTTCCGGCCCTTTTCTTTGGGGTTGCGTCCAAAACAAGTCCACTCGCCTGCGTCCTCGAAGGTGATGTTCCACAGCAAGATGGAGACGTTGCGGTCAATGTTCTTCCCAATGAACTCCACCCGCTCTCGATATATATTCACTTCTGGCTTCGACTCCTCTGACACTATCAAGGAATCGCACACCTGACAGGAGCAACAAGCAGTCAATCATCTAAAAACTTCCAAACAGTTAGTTACCTGAACATTTCTCTCAACTAGAGGGATCTTACCTTCTGCATGGTGCCATTTTCATTAAACGTCCAGCTGAAGTAGAGGTCTTTAATGCCGATACAGCTCAAGTACGTGCAAGGCAACAAGACTGTGCTGCCATTCACCGCCTGCAGGAAGGGAATCTTCCCCACAGACATTTCCAGGCCCTGGACATACCACGCGCCTGAGGATGAACGGGAATAGAATTACATTTTACAGTGCAGCAGTGTCAGTCTACTTTAAAGCAACATTCAACATTTTGAGAAATGGGTATCATGTGCTTCTTTATGCAATTTTACAGGGGGTTATGTCCTAGACTGTTTTCAAGCTTTGAACAAAGATTTTCCTGTGTGTTCGTGCATTGAGAAGTCTTGCCATTATCGTGAGAAAGTACTTCCTGAAGTAACTTTTCCTGGGGTCAAGAGAAAGTCTTCTGTGCGGTTGAAGAGTACAAATTATATTATAATAGAATTGTTTTTCTAACCGGAAAGGAGTAAGAAAAGAAAACTACAGCGCTAAGAGAATTGGACTGCACCTATAGGCTACCTAACTATGTGAATGTTATTGTGTGCCATCACTATAAATGAAGTGTGGGATAGCATTTCCTTCTTTCTTTTCATTAAGGATGGTCTATATAGGGTCACTTGTGCTTAAGGTGATAAGAAAGAAGGCATTTAAGCACTTTTCCTTAGAAATTAGAGAATTTGAACAGCTCTTATTATGGATGTCACTCAGCTAAGCTAAGTTATCATTTGCTTGCTGTAGCAAGATGTTCACAGATTTGAGACTACTCAAAATAAACAATTAATTGAGAAACAATCAACAGATTACTGTGATGTGGCTGTGAGGAAGTGTGGTGGGCTTTCTATCAGTAGGTTGTAGATTTGAATCCAGCCCCTGTAGTCAATATGTCGATGTATCCTATATCCTGATGGCCAACAGTGTGAGCAAGTGGCACATTGCTCAGTATGAATGGGGTATGAATGGGTGAATAATCACTTCTGGGTGGAGAAGCGCTTTGGGAGTCGTAAAGACTGGATAAAGTGCTATGCAAATACAGTTCATTTACCATTACATTGCATTTCATTTAGCTGTCAATTTATCAAATCCGACTAACTAAAGGTGGAATTAACGTTCAGAATACAATTTCAGAACAGCAAGAAATCCCGAACATACATTATCTTTAATAGGCTAAAGCAGATTCATTGAACATTTAAATAGTCATTACTTCCGGCTCCTTCTCTTTAAACAAATAACCCACATTTAGGCTATTCTAAATGATCTTCTTTTAGCTAACGTTAGAACAAATTCACATTTTCCTGTCTCCCACTTTGAACGTTTCTGTTGGAAACCAGTTTAATCTTATTTTAGGTAAACATATACTAAGGCACTAGGCTAGTCAAACCCACAGTGACATGACACCAAAAACCTGTGACATTTATGTAAATAAGAGAAGAGAAACTCTGCTGTGCCCAGAGTAAGAACTGTTACTGTACAGCAGGGACCACAGACAGGAAGTCCCTGTAATTACATTTGACTTCCACCATTCAAAAGAGAAAACTGCCATGTCTTTTTTATTAGATGTTTTTGCCTTATTCCTTATTTGTTCTCAACTTAGCAGATATTTCAATACTCATTTAGCCAACTAGTTTTGTGTCAAGATCACAGGTAACAAATAGGTTCACTTTAGCATTTAACCAGCTGTTACAATTCTCTGAATGCTCTCACCATGGGCTTCTAGTGCTTAATGCTTCCATCTAGTGTGTGACTTGTAAACTGCATGCCCAAAAGATGCTGTGCAGAACTAGTGCACATGTGCAGAGGTAATACAAAAAAACCTGACACCAGGATAAGATAAATGGTTTTAGGAGCAGCTGTATTTTCGGTGCTGTTTCTAACATTCCCAGGATTGTGCCCTCTGTTTTGGGCACAGTGTGTTACGCCTGGCTCATAACATGTTCAAGGTCAACGTCTGACAAGCACCACTGCAGCAAAGAGGAGTAACGTAACAGCAGATACGGCTCCATCCATGCGGAGCTGTGGCGTACTGTATGTGGGAACGATATTGATTCATTCTCATCTCTCACCCCGGCTATCTCACAAACCTCACTCTCTCCAATCCATTTCCTCAGCTGGTCCAATGCAGCACAGTGAGCTTGCACATTTTGTTAATAGAAACAACCCCTCCCGTCTAGATCCTTGTGCAAATGTTTAGTGTTACGCTGGCTTTTTGATCAGCCTTATGCAAGATGTGCATTCTGCATTCTGCATTCTTTACAACTTGTGTTCCTTTGTGTGTACTTAAAATATTTGTTTTCAATGAAGATACAATATAATGATGCTACCATTACTCTAGGTACTGAAGCTGTTGATAAGAGACCAAGAACAAAACAAGTCTAATTTCTTGATAAAGTATCTGTTCTCCTTTCAATGAGCCTGACTTTCTTTTGTATTGTGTCTAAACATTAAAACATTACTCCCCCTTAAATCAGTAAGGGCTCTGTTTTGAATTTGTGTTTTAGGTATCCAATCAAGTTTTGTTTTGCAAGGTAAAGATGTGGTGCTTCAGATAAAAGTAGAACAGCAATGCTCTAGTTTCTAGCCTAAATATGTCAACTAGAACAAACCTTGTTTTTGTAATGCTATCACCAAGCTACCCACATCATTGAAACTGAGATTTTCGCAAGGGGTTCCTAAAACAACCTATTTGAGCTAAAAGGTGATTTGCTTTGAATTATGAGGATTTCGAAAAAAAAAAAAAAAAAACAGTGTCTCTCAAAGTGAAACATAATTCAACATGAACAGCCTGTTGGAAGCCAAACATACTAAGACATAAGATCACTACATATCATTACAGCCCTGTAAAATGCTGAAGCTTTGACGAAACCGCTGTAGCATCTTTCTTTCTGCTCCTTAGCCACCTGCACCTGCTAGTTAGTCTACCATGCAGTTTAACTTATAGGCCGCCATCTTGTTTGGTGTTCATTCTAAATAAAGATAAGACCTGCAAACAACACATCCTGGAAATACCATTACAATGTTAACCTGGCAGCACATCACCACTGACAATGAAGGTCACATGTGTAAATGGGACAGTAATGGTTTAAATGTATTATTGACTTTTAATGTGATCGACTTTGAAAGACTGGTCATGTTGAATGGATGTTTTAGAGCTGACAATAATGTCAGTGACCTTGTCTGATGGATGTTTATCTATTAAATATGTGTTCGCTGAACTATTACTGCATTGATAACCCACACCATAGTTACCTACTGTCCGTGCACTGCAAAAGCACTCCTGATGTTTTACAAGACACTGCTTAAAGTGACCTTACTGCACTTTGCTGCAGATGCACCTCTGGTCCAGCACAATAAACAGTGCATGGCAGGGCCTATAGTCTGTCACAGCTTTCTATTTACAAGAGCATCTATTCTGCTGACATATCCTTTTGTGGACATACAATCCCAATCCATAGCAATTTGGATCACAGATCAGTGTAAAGCCACTATCAGTCAAAGACTCCGAAAACTGCATTTTATGAACCCGTCATGGTCTGTGTCCTTTCTGTTTCCAGGCAGACCCAGCAGCACATTTTGCTGATGTAATGAAACCCATAAACTCCACAAACGACTACTCACACAGCTTTTAAACTAGTCCTATCAACAAAAAAAACCTTTTTTGTAAATCCTATAGTGTACCGACACATGGACTAAATAAAAATGCAAAAAACACCTGCGTACAGTATGTCAGGAGCTGATGAAGGTCAATGTCAGATCTAACTCTGCATAACAATACAAACACATGCTCATATTAGCTTAAGTTTAAAAAATAAAGGTGAGAGACAAGAGGCACTGTGCACACGAGCTGTGGCATCCCATAGCAAGTAAAGAGAGGTGACGTAAAGTGAGAGCCATGACATTACCAAGCAGCAGAGGGAAGATCAGGCCGACAGCTGTGTGTTGAGGGCCCATCCTCTGGAATTCAACCCCGGCCCACTGGACCTCCATGGCAGCAAGATCAGCTCCAAAAGAATTGCTGCAGCAGAATCCAGCGGGCTCCAGAGAACTTGTAAAATATCCTTTACAGCAACTTATCCTCTCTGGTATACTGGACTTAAATCTGGAAGCTGCTGTCTGGGTGTCTTCAGCCCAAACAAGTCCAAGCTGTGCCCCTGCAGCAGCTGGGGGTGAGGAGCCTGACCGCCAGCCCCCACTACACTCCTGTGAAAGAGACTGTAGGTTAGACAGAGGGCAAATAAGAAGAAAGGGACAGAAAGAGAGAGCAGGGCGGAAAGAAAAAGTTGATCAACTGACATGTTAAAATAGGATATAAAGTCAAAAGCACATTCGGGACAGGTAAAGGTACAGGCTTGTGTGTGTTTCCTGCATGCTAGAAACTACTCTTCACCCCATGTAAAAGGGGTAAGCTGAAGGAAAAAACACATGCACAGATTACGTGTTGTCATGTTACCTGCTCCTGCAGCCGGTGCTCTCTCAGAGGCCGGCAGGCTGCACAGCTGAGTCAGTGTGGATAGGACAGCAGCGGAGTTACACACACTGCGCACAGTCAGGGTTCAGTCAAGGAGAATCCAGCCAGCCAGCACTTTCACTGCAGAGCCAGCCACATTGCAGCGGCAGCCAGGACGGGAGACAATTAGAGAGGAGAGGGGGGAGAAAAACACAAATGTAGGGAGACAGACGGACAGGAGGAAAAGCCGCTGCTCTCATTTCCCCTCAGCAGAGCATCAATGACGCCGACTCCTCTCCCTGCCCCGTCCCCCCGGTTCCCTCACAACTTTTCCCCGTCCTCTCTGTTGGCTGCATGCCACCTCTCTCTCCCCCACCCATCTCTCCGTCTCCCCTCCCTCACCTCCCCTGCCGAACCATCTTATTCTCTCCTCCTCCTCTCTCTGCTCCCCTCCCTGCCTCACCCTCCTCCCCATCTCCTGACTCGGGGCGTGAATGCAGACTCAGGCACTTTTTTCAGAGTGTTTGTGAAGATCAGAGAAAAGTTCTGCAGTGCAGGTTGAGCAGGAAGAGGAGTGATGCAGCCACAGGGCCTGGGCCAGCACAGTCCCACACCAAAACTCTCCATTCATAAATAGGCATGTTCTCTCACTGATAACATCACCTTCAAGGAACAAACTTACAGAATTACAAGTAGCAGGATAAACCAGTTGCTACTCTCTATTCAAATGGGATGAACCTCTGAAAGCTGTTACCCTTTTTTGTTGTCTTCTATATTATTGATAGTGGGAGACGTTTTCTGATGATTGCACTTTCCTCTCCTCCCCCCTTCCCCTGAAAGGCATGCCCCTGCTGGGACTCATATTCTCCTGGCTCAGGATAATCAACGTCCCCTGGTGATGTGTGCATATGTGTCCCATTCAATGCCTCGAAGGTCAAACTGTCCTGTACATCATGAGGCTTTCATTACTCTAGTGTGATCAGTGCGATGCAGCAGCAAATACATTATGATACGAGGCTGTGTGTGTAGTCATTTCACAATGGGACAGCTCCTTTCCCATAAATGTAACCACGCATCAATCATCGACAGCTGACCAATAGCGTCTGTCTGCACTATTCACTGCAGGACATGGTGCATGAAGTGCTTAGCTCAGAGATTTGATTATTTGAGGTTAGACCTGGATAACGTTGCATTCATACACTTAAGATCATATGCCTGTCTAACTCCATCTATTACTTGAAATAGAAGGTGACTACACAGTAATGGTGTCTTATGAGTTCAGTAGAAGAAAAAAGGTTGGTGACTGGTTAATCAGAGTTTCATATTGGGAAAAATTGAGAATTGTGAGTGTTAACTGGATGCAACTGAGACCATGTGACTTCCCATCTGAGCCGAGGTACAGTTACACAGGCAGAGGACAAGGGGACAGCTACACATCCATTTTGGACTTAACCTCCTGATGTATTTTTCTCAGCTTACAGAAATCCTTTTTCCTTAACATGAGAAGAAAAGGTAATGTTTGCAACTCGTAAGAGGATGCAACTGGAATTTAATTTGCTAGGTTTAACTTCAGTTTCAAAGATAGATGCAGGTATTGGTCACACAGTATACATGTATACTGTACAATACTTTGAAAATACACTGCAATCTGTTTTTCATTGAGAAAGTTATAATGCAAATATGCAGATGTTTAAGAATGGCATCTTGTTTCTTTGGTAGCTCATGCTCAATTTGAAATACCTATTATTTGTTTAGATTTTATGAAACACATCTAATTCAGATGTCAGCTGTTATACTATTGCATTCAATATCATAAGCAAGTTTTAGTGGATTGTGAGGGAAAAGAGGGTATTGACCCAACTCACTAAGCAAAACTAGAAGAAATTAAATTAAAATCTAATGTGTGTAATTGGCTGATGAGTGCACAAAGTACATCTGTGTTTAATTAAACAGTAATAGATGTTATTGAGGCTGGAACCTGCAGGGCCTGAACACAATTAATAAGCTGTAAATTACAAACACCAATAATAACTAATATGGTTCATATTAAGCATATATGGAAGTAGGTGTGGTGCTGGGTGACAGTAAAGATAGAGTGGGGAGTGGTTTGACGGATGTGAAACTCTAAAGTGAGAGATCATGTGGCCGGGCTGCAGGCTCACTGCTCTCCTCTGCAGGCCCCTCCACTGGAGTTTTAATGCAGCAGCGGTGGGAACTCTTCCAGAACTGCAAAGGAAAAAAGAAAAAGCATTTTGCTGCAGAAAGACAGGGTGCTGCTGCAGACCTGTGCAGGACAACACAGAGTGCTCATGTACAGTCACACAAATACAACCACTTGGTATGTCGTAAACATGAATTATCATGTGTCCTATATTATTAATAGATGCCATGTAGGTGCAACCTCAGCATTTAAAAGCACGTAGGTGTCACTTGCTCTTACTGCAGCAAAATGTGTGCTGCTCCAAAGGAAAGAGACAAGGACACACGTGTCAGCGCTCTGTGCGTTGGAGTGTTAGAGCAAAACATAATGAAAACATAAATTCAGTGGTGGAAATAGTATTCACATGTTTTACTTCACTACATTAAAAGGTTTCTGCTACTTGTACTATAATTGTATTGCATAATTTAACAGTAGCTGCAGTAGGCTACACTGTAAAAAAAAAAGAAAAAAGAAACTGTTATAAATAATCTGCCAGCTGTGGTAGCTGTGCTGTACGGTGCTGTACGGTTAGGGGATCGAGTTTGACTATAATGGGTATAAATAAAATGTAAAAATTGTTCTTACCACATTTACCATAGACTACAATAACCATAAATAGTTGTTCTGAACCTGTTATCTGAATCCGTGTATCTACCGTCCAATTATTTTTCTTTATTAAACACGTAAATGGAAGAGCGTCTGACAGGCCTTTTTGCTTTTTGCTTTTTACCTTACTAAATGGTCTAATGGTCCTTGGAGTGAGGGGCGGGGCCAAACTCACGGAAGTGATTTCAAAACAAAAGCACTCGTTTGCTAAAATCACACTGAATCACTACAGTATCCTGCTGAAGGAACGGTGATTTTGATAAACAAGGGGAATTTAGCGATCACAACGAAAACGGCCAAGACACATATTGAGCCCAGAGAATGGATGTTATTAAGGGCTGTAAATATAATAAGCCTTTGTCTAAAATGGACAACATTGTTAGGAGATTTAAACTATACAGCGGTTCTGCACTGTGGTCACTCAGCCGTCTCTCGAGTTTTTTTTTTCAAATCAGCTGCTCTTCATTCCTGCTATATTTGACGAGTGATACAAATATTTGTTACCACAAGTTCTTAAGGAAACTGACACTGTTGGACTCGGTTCTAGTTTGACTTCTACCAGAAATAAAATTAAGTACTTTTACTATGTAGGCTACTTTGTGAGTAATCCTCTGTCACAGTCCCTTCCATAATGCATGTTTTTCTGCTATCTTTGAGGAATGATAAAAATATAATTTTACCATTACTTCTTAATGAAATTGACACTGTTTGACTTTGTATTAGCCTACTATTTATAATACATTGAAGTAATTTTACTGTGTATTTTTTGAGAAATACTCTGTCAAAGTCCCCTGCTGAGAACAAAATCAAGCCACTTCTGCTAATTTTGATGAGGGAATTCTTTTTTGTTGCCATTAGTTCTTCGTGAGATCGATCCTGTTGGACTCAGTACTAGTGAAACTACCCCCAAAAGTACTATAAAGTACTTAGGCCTACTGTGTACTTTTCCAGTACTCCTCTGTCAATGTCCCCTCCTGAGAACAAGAATGCATGTTTTTCTTTTAATAAGCGTTAAAACACCTTTCTTCCTGAGACTGATATTGCTGAGTATTTTAAGAGGATGGTAGACATGATATCAGCAATACTTCCAGTCAATACTCCAGCAACAGCATTTTTACCCCTTGGAAAGTCTTTGGAGTCTGGTCTGGATAGCTGGTCCCAACTCCTTCAGCACACTGACACATTCTGTCACTCTTGTTGGCCTCTTATGAAGCTGCTGTCTTTTAAAATATGATTATTTCTCTGCTCCTAGTTCATTCCTCAAGGATTATTACATCAGTCCCAGTCATTGCATGTCAGTCAATAGAGCTTAGAAAAATGTGTCCAATTCAACTAAATGTCTTTTTGTGAGTGAAGGCCAGAGCTAAATTATAGATTGTTTGATTGTTTAATTAGAAGGTGAGAGAAAAATAAATCCACATCCTCCTATGAAACGTATTTTATTTCCTTTTCCATGTTATACTTACTTGCATTAGAACATTTGCATGTTGAACTACATGAGGGGTATCTTCCCAGTCTCAAGGAAACACAATAAAATAAATGGATTCATAATTTTTTTTTAAATTGATAAAAATGTATAAATTAATAATGTTGTGTGCAACATTTCAAATTTAAATATAAAATGAAAAACAAGTTTACTTTTGAAATGATTTCTCACAAAAACCTTTCTAAATTATAGTAAATTATTAAAAAAGGTTTAGTCAATAAACGTTTTTCTGCCTAAAATAGTTGAAATTGAACGTAAACTATATCAAATACCACATCCATGGCAATTAACCTATTTGTGCCCGCTATTTAAATTGACTTTGGTTAGTTAATACAAATATTGATATTATATATATATAAATATAGATATATAGCATATAATTGATGCAGTCTTTCTGAACACTTTTTTTTTTTTAAATGCTGCAAATTAAGAATATGTGTAATGTTCTGCACAGATAGTGCCTTAACTTGAATTTGGAAACACGTGGCAACTTTATTAATACAGCAGATGAAAGGATTTGTGAAAGGATACATTCTTCATGGGCTTCAATGGCTCTCTAGATAAAGGGTGTTTTATGGTTGCTTGTATAATCCTCAGATAGTGGTTTGTTTAAATAACCAGTGACATTTGAATAAATATTACAAAAAGGGCTCCAAAAAAGGCATATAACCTGGCCGGCTTAATCAGTCTGTATTTCACCAAGCACCACAAGATTCAGAGTTTATAAAGTGCAATTCTGGGCCATTGATTGTGTAATTTCTCCAAACACATACGCTAAAAATGCCTGTTTTGAAGCCTTACAATGGTGCAGGAAAAATACTTTACATTGTATTATACTTAAAGACAGGACTATGCCGTTAAGAGAAGAGAAAAAAGGAAAGAAAACTGTTATAATGTAACATTAATGACAGACATAATATGAGGTCCACTATGAGGCACTCAGACTTTAGAGGGGTCATTTTGTGATAATGGGGCATCACCCTTACAGCATCAGGACAATATCATATGGAGTCAGACACTGGAAGTGTGCTGGAGGCGTTGACTGGGCCTGATGGAAGGATGAGGCTGATGAGACTGAAGAATCTGCGAGGAATGAACTAGTGGCTGAGAAATAATCTTAAAAGACAGCAGCATCATAAGAGGGCAACCATGTGACAGAGTGTGTCACTTTGCTGAAGGATAGTTGTGACCAGCTATCCAGGCCAGACTCTAAAGACTTTCCCAGGTGTAAAAATGCTGCTGCTGGAGTACTGACTGGAAGTATTGCTGATATCATGTCCACAATATCCTCTTAAAATACTCTGTCCAACAATATAAGTCTCAGGAAGAAAAGGTTTTTTAACGCTTATTCAAAATAGCAGAGAAACATGCATTCTTGTTCTCAGGAGGGGACATTGACAGAGGAGTACTGGAAAAGTACACAGGCAGTACTTCATAGTAGGCTACTTGTGGGGGTAGTTTCACTAGTACTGAGTTCAACAGGATTAATCTCACGAAGAACTAATGGCAACAAAAAAGAATTCCCTCATTAAACTTAGCAGTAGTGGCTTGATTTTGTTCTCAGCAGGGGACTTTGACAGAGTATTTCTCAAAAAATATTGTATTCAATGTATTGTTAGTTGTAGGCTAACTAATACAAAGTCCAACAGTATCAATTCCATTAAGAACTAATGGTAACATTATATTCGTATCATTCATCAAAGATAGCAGAAAAACATGCATTATGTAGGCTACTATGGAGGGGACTTTGACAGAGGATTACTCACAAAGTAGCCTACATAGTAAAAGTACTTCATTTTATTTCTGGTAGCAGTCAAACTAGAACCGAGTCCAACCGTGTCAGTTTCCTTACGAGCTTGTGGTAACAAATATTTGTATCACTCGTCAAATATAGCGGGAATAATAAAAAGCAGCTGATTTGAAAAAACAAACTCGAGAGACGGCTGAGTGACCGCAGTGCAGAATCGCTGTATAGTTTAAATCTCCTAACAACAACCATTTTAGACATAGGCTTATTATATTTACAGCCCTTAATAACATTCGTCTTCTGGGCTCAGTATGTTTCTTGGCCGTTTTCGCTGTGATCGCTACATTCACCTTGCTTATAATATTATCACCGTTCCAAGCAAACGAGGGCTTTTGTTTTGAAATCACTTCCGTGAGTTTCTCCCCGCCCCTCGCTCCAATGACAATTTGACCATTTAGTAAGGTAAAGAGCAAAAAGCAAAAACGCTACTCAGACGCTCTTCCATATACGTGTTTAATAGATACACGGATTTATCTGGCACCAGTTAGTTCTTCAAAGGTGTTTCAGAGATTGCACATGTGTTTAGAATCTGTTAATAATGAAAGCATCTTTGCCTGGGGGGAAACCGACATTAAAATCCAGTATTACCACAAACTGTGACCTGCTTCTGCCCAGAAACGGCAAACAACTCAAACAACAAACATCTCCCCAAATGTTATATTGTGTTGTACCACTTCAAGGCTTCATCCAAAACATAACTTCAAACGAACAAACAAACCGTCACCCATATCGTCATCTTCAAAAGGCAAATACCTTCCAAAAGTTAAAAAAACCCAGCAAGTTCGTAAGTAATGTTTAATGGCTAAACTGAACTAGCCCCAGTTTATGAATCAGCCTACATTAGGGGTGACAGTTAGCAGAATGTCATTTTCTCTAAAGGAAAACAAAGAGAGTTAATATTGGACTTACCTTTATCAGATAGCTATAAACACTATGCTAATGCTGTTAAATAAGCAACGTATGCCAAGAAGCTCGAAATATTAACTCAGAATTTTAAGAGCTGTTATTGTTCTGTTCCCATCTTCTTTATGCTGCCCCCAAGTTAATTACATTTGAGCAGTTAAGAGGAATTACTCTTTGGTGGAAATGCTAACATAGGCATTGCACTTTTAAGTGAAACGGAGGCTATTCAGAAGAATTAATGCTGAAGTATAGCCTAATACAAGTAGCATAAATTGTACTCAAGGATGGCACTTGAGCAGATGTGCTGTTACATTCTACCTCTAGGCTACACAAATTACAAAAAACACCCAGAATGATAAATAGCAGAATATTTTTATTTTTGTGCATAGGCCTACGTATGCCTACTATAGCTACAGTATAAAGCCACACACAGCTTGATAAACCCAAAACCATTTTTGTTATTCTTTTAATTTGTTAGCACGGCATCTCATACAAAGTACTATGTACAATGCAGACTGAACTAAAGAAACCACGAGGAGAACTTGTGTAATTCCAGGCAGGTTCCCACGTGCCCCAGCCAGAGTCCCTTTCTAACATGACTTGAATAACTATATTGACTGCACTGTTTTTTTTTGTTTTAGTAGGACGGATATGAAAGCATGGATTGTGTCCAAGTTAAACAAATAATACTAAGTAAAACACCCCTTATATTAAGGACAATGAAAAGGGGAGGTTATGTTACCACCAGGGGGCGAGTGTCTTACATGCCCCTACTGTTGTTTTTATGACTCAGTGCTCAAATCCCTGCACTGGAAAAACACTCCCATGTTCCAGTGAGTTATAATGCAAGTGTGAAAACATCAATGCCTGGTATTTATATATTTGTTCAGTAGGTGTTAAAAGATTCTTCAACCTTTTAAATAGTGAGAATAATTTGGCCTGTATAGAAAACAAAGTAATTCCGAGTCACAGGCAGCTCCATGTTTGCACTACAGGATCCAAAGGTGAATAAACTGAGATTCACTCAGGCCAGGAAGTGTGAGCGTTACTCATTGTCCTGTGTGACACACGTACACGTACGTAGGAGTGGCTGATGGAATTTCACACTCACTCAATCTGTAAGCCTACAAACCTGGGGCCGTATTCACAAAGCATTTTATCTTACCGTTAGGAATGCTCCTAACTCGCGCTAAAACATTTTACATAGGAGTTTTTTCTTAAAAGTTATTCACAAAGCTGCTGAGACCTACTCATACTAAGGATAAATCACTAAGAGTGAACTAAGAGTGACGCGCCGTTGCTATGGTTTACGTCGATTCTCGTGCATGAGTTTAGAAGCGTTCAGTAGGCCTACGGTGATTGGTTGTTCAGAGCAGGCGGTCTCGGTGAAACTCATCCGCAACATCCCACAAACGAGCCCACTAAAACAAGGAAATAGCCTAGGCTAGAAATGTATTCCTATCAAATAGTTATGGACAGTGCAGTTAGCAGAATACACGCATGATGACAAGTTTGTGCAGACCACGATAATGACGTATATGCACGTTAAAGAGAGAGAGCAAACAATAAAAATACGTAAATTGCATTAAATCAAGGAGGCAATTAAAAGCACCCTGCGAACTATTATCCAATGAGCATATTTCCAGCACTTAAACACTTTCAATAACAGCCCATACCGCCGTTCAAGTCCCCCTATCATGATGAATGAAAACAATCTGCGTGTTGATGGAATGTAGGCCTACTTTCTTTCTATTGATGAACACGTCCTCATCTTTTGATGGCGCAATTATTTTTATGTGCGTCCCGTCAATAGCACCGACAACACCGGGCATACCTGCAATTGCCATGAAGTTGGCTTTGATCCTGTGTAGTTGTTGATTGTCCAAAGGAAACCGGATAAACTGTTGGATGATATGTGGTCTAGAGAGCGCGTATGGTTTGGTTTATGGCACGGCTGACTGATGGTTGCGATATTCCTAAATCGTCGGAATTGCAAAGTTGCATTTTGCCTGTTGCTAAATATCGTAGTGTTGCCAAACATTTTATTTCCGGACTAATCGGGTTATTCCTGTTAGTCGGGGATGTTATTACATCCCGCACTAATTCCACAACAAGTTTGATACCCTCACGATTTAGCCTATATCTCTTGATCAATTCAGTCTTCCATTGTCTCCAAAACATTTCGTCTCGCAGCCATTTTCAGATTCTTTGTGAATAGGTCTTACTGAGTTAGGAGTCCTCTCGAGGACTTTTAAGCTCTCCTAAACTTAGGTGCTACTTTTAGGCCTAAAATACTTTGTGAATTGCTCTTAGTGAATACAATTAGGAGTCCTAAATTTAAGACTGACACGCCCATTATGTTTAGGAGTTTCTCCTAAATTCGCCAGTTAGGAGCTACTTTTAGCCTTAAGATCCTTTGTGAATACGGCCCCTGGTCTCTTCCCACACACTATACTCTTTCAAAAATAAATAATCAAAATACACTTCATACTGCTCAATAATCTTAAAAACATTGCTTTATTCCATAGGTTAAAAATAGATCGACATGACAACAGTTCTAGGGTTGAATATTTTTTTTTAAAGTGTGAAGTTCTGCTTATTTTACACTATGTACAAAATCTCAATACAAAATCACTTTTACAATCTATTAAACACATTGCTTTGTTCATCACTCAAATGGGCAACACAGGTAAACCGTTTCTCTCTGAAATGAGGATTTGTGTACCCTCGGCTGATGCTTTTAAAGATTAAACCGGAGAAACATTTATGACTAGGTTAGAAAAAACAATGTGTCCACCAGCAAGTGGAAGTTTAAGCAATGAGCCAAATTAAACTGACTCTTCTCTCTGGAAAATCCATAGACCATTTATTTGACATGAAAATTCACGAGTTTTCACTAAATTGATCTGAGTCAATAGAATTCCAGCAGCAGTTGTATGGAAATCTAGTAAAAAAAAAACACAACAAATAAGCGAAGTTACAGGAGTCATGTACAACAAACTCACTTCAATCAATCCACATCCATACAGTACATCAAACAGAACTTAAAAGGGGAACTCTGCCAATTGTACATGTCAAAGTCTGCTTATAGTTGTTTGAGGGTTTGTAAACAATTTAGTTTGTACAAAGTATTGCTGTTTGCTTTAATTCATCATAACTTTTTTAAGATTTTGAGTTCTTAATCCACACTTGAGGCACGCAATAAAGAACTACTTTTTCTTTACGAATTTAAGGTACGGGGTGAGTTATTGTTAGAAAAACAGCAATTTTAGGGTGGGCATTCCGCATCTACTCTTATTTATACTGTAATTCGGTGACTATAATGCACGAAACTCTGAAAATTGTACAATAAATTACACATAACCATTTAAATCATGTTCATGAGATGCAGAAAGGCAGACGTTATACCGGGAAAGACGATTATAATTGTTTCAGTGTGTCCATTTAATCATCATCGCCGTCATCTCCACCATCATCATCATCGTCGTCATCATCGTCATCGTCGTCATCATCATCGTCATCTTCAAGGCCATCCTCTTCCTCATCATCATCTCCACTGCTGGGTTCAGATGCTTCATCATCTGAGCTAACAGGTTCTTTCTCCTTGAAAACTGTTAGATGAATGGCCTCCTCAGGTGAACTGACGCAACCCACGCAAAAAAAAAAATCCATCACACACAAGCTAACAATGAAACAGACTATTCATGGATATCCGGCAGCAGGGAAGGTGTAAAAAAAGGTAAAATAACAAATATGGAGGCTTTATAGAATAAAATACCCAAAATCCTAGCCTTTAACCAAACCCAGAGTACTGCGGAGAATTGATGTACTGCTTCTTTCCGTGGACAAAGAGGACCATAACATGAATTTGTGAACATTTCTCCAACAAATCCAGTTCATGGTTCTCTGGGTTTCAAAGTGTTCACCTGTCGTCACAGATCAAAGTGGCACAAACTGTGAAGCACCAGTTGTTGTTGCAGCTACTGCTCACAGTTAGAAGGAAATGTTTTGCCAGGAAAAAAAAGTGTTTCAGCTTATCTTCCATAGCTTCAAAACGTAAACAGCAGGCAGTCGAGAAGATACAATTCAATTCACTGCAGCAGTATGATGTTTGAAATGCTCTTTCTGCAATTTAGGGATGTGATCAATGATATGTTTAAAGTTATTGGTTAATTTAAGTGTAATTCTATAAAACACATAATTCAACTAATATATATTTTTTAAATCACATGGTAATATGATAAAAGAATCAATAGAGAATAAGGTAAACTAATGCACTGCTGGAGTGAATTGAGGTCAATTAACAAGCTCCAAGAACAGCATGTACTGTAGGAAGGAAGACAAATCTCCATATGTACATCTCCTCCTCGAGAGTTTATACAATTCTCAATAAAAATTAAGCAAGTAATTACAATCACTGGCAAACTTTTGGTAAAAAACACATGAAAGTGTATAATTTGGCGTTACTACAATTCGGATATTAAAGCTCTAATACTGAAGGAGGCAAACTATAATAATAACCAAGGAGGTTCACATAGGAGGAGCAAACATGGAAGAAAAAAAGATGCATCCCCACCCTCAACATTCATTTGTCTTTTCCAGCAGATTGGACCCAAGCAGCCAATCAGGCTCGACACCAGTCCCGAGAAGAAGAGGAGCTCTGCCTCTCCGGCCCTCACCACACGGTCGGGTCCTTCCACTCGTGTTCCCGCACTTGCATCTCAGGGTCACACTCCACATTTTTTCTCCTGCAGAACTTCACCACCATGAAGATAGAGAGGAGGATGAGGATGACACAACAGGTGCCGCCAACTGCTGCAGCCAGGATGCTGATCTCAGAGAAGGAAACTAGAAGCAATAATAAGCTCAAATCAGGGATCACAACGGGTGAAAGCTGGGTGCAGCCTAATGGGAAATTTGACAAAATAGAGATACCATAAGAATTAAAAAAGAAGACACGCTGCCTGAGTGATTGGAGCAATACTTCACCCCCATAAAAATAGATTTCTTTATAAATCATACCTCCTTGTTATCTTGAATTCTTAAAGAAAACGTTGTTCTTCTTGCATGTCTCCATAGGGAAAAATAATCAAAAAATGGAGAAAAATTGGTGATGAATTTAAGTAAATGGGGGCACATATAATACCACTTCCACATACAGTCTAAAGCCTCAACAGTTCACGCTACTGATCCAGACCAAAGTGTATTAAATTGTGAGGTTTGGGAATAAAACCACATAAAGGCACGCAAGAAAAGTGTTAAAGAATTCAAGGTAACACAGGTTAAGTACACTCTAAATAATGCTGGGTTATTTCTATAAACACATTGCTGGGTTGATTTGGCTGGGTCATAATTATGGGTTATTTGGGATACTGTAAACACACTGGTGGGTTGTTCATGCTGGGTCAAAGGGGTTATTAGGGCTTCAATTGCAGTTGAACACCTGCCTGGGTTATTTTTAACCCAGAGGTTGCTTTACTCATTTTCCCACTTCTGAATCATTCTGGAACCACCTTTTTTGTCATTTCTCACATCAAAACACACTGAAAAAACTTATTATGACCCCTTTTAGATGTTACATGTTTTAATCTAGCCTTTTTTAATAGATTTGAATGTGTTATTGCATCCTTCTTATCTTTTTTAATTAATCTTAACATATATTGTCACTATTTAAAATTAGCTCATTTAATTCATTTAAAAGTAGCCTAATTAGAAAAAAATATGTACAATTGAATTACCACATATACTGTCCTGTCTGCGCATGTGCATACACAAGCAGCCCGCCACTTTTCCCTCCATTTTCCATTCAGAATCTGAAGGACCAGCTGCCTGCGTAGCTCCGCTGTCGTGAGGTGAACGTTCTCCAGTAAGTTGCTCATTTATAGCCTTGGGTGTATTATATTATACTTAAACAGGTAGCTTTATAGCTAACATTAACGCTATCGACTGTGTGTTTTGATAGATTAACATTAGTAACCGTTAACATAGGCCTACAGCAGCTAGCTAACTGTTAGCCTACTGTTAACCTAGCTTAGTTGTGTAGTAATGTTTAAGTAACCTAATTGAAGTGTAACATGCATCATTATCATTATAGGATAACTTGATACTGCTTTCAAATTAAATACGTGATAAATTCAATCTTTGTCTTGTTAGACTTTCTTATTAGTTTGTGGATAATACAAGTTGAATGTTAACTGCCTGTTACTATGCTTTTTTTTGCTCATCTTTATTTTTATTGCAGGTTTTGCTATCTGATGTTGGTGTGATGTGGAACAGAACCTTACTCACAATACTCCATATTGATGAGGTAAGTTATATATTTCACATGGTGAATGTATTGTGAAATGCCTATTTACTGTAGGCTACACATCGAGCTGATACAGAGCAACATGATCATACATTTAAAATGGTGTTTCTGTCCATCTGATAAGTCCAATATTCACTAACTTTTAGAATCTATCCTTTAATTATATAGTAGATACAAAATATCATTTCACCAATGGCTGAATGTGCTCTTTGTCTTCTGTCATTTTGTTTTTGCATAACAGATACATGCTGAATTCCAGCGCATAACAACTATCCCACTTGAAACAGCCTTCATGGCGCAGTTGGACAGCCATCTACCTCAGCTGACATCTGTATTCCAGAAGAAGGGAGGAGTTGTTGGCCAGAAACTAGCCAAACATCTGGCGATCTTGCAAAAGGTGTGTGTATACACTGTTTTATACAAATTGTCCTATACTCTGTGGAGCAATTTTATGAAATATACCTGTCTAGTACCGTATAGAGCCCTATTTGCCTCACAACAGCCTGGATTACTTGCCAGGTGCAAGAATGCAAGACACATTTCTAAGGAAATCTGATCTTAATAAGGCAATAGTGGCATACTGGGTAGAGAAGCAGGCTTGTGACTGGAAAGGTGCAAATGCAATCCCCAGGTGGGGAAAGTGAAAAAGCAGAACCTGCCTTGAGCAAGTCACTTAATCTTCAGTTGCCAACAGATCAGACTGTGGTTGTACTAGGCAGATTCCAGGTGTGAACTGTGAAGAACAGAGCATTGCTCTTGGTGAAAAGTCCCTGGATGAGTAGAATTTGTAATATATATTGTATATTTAGGTTAGTACAGGTTGTAAATCTTCTACAATGTATAGACAATTTTGTTATTATTGATGTATTTAGAAATATTTTAATAATTGTAATTTTTGTACACAGGCAACAACTGATGTTAACCTTAAAAGGGAAGCAATCCTCAAGCACTTTGCATCCACCTTGGTGAGGACGATGGACATCTAATTCGGGAGTATATGGTAAGTCACTGTAATTGACCTTTCGCAAAGCCACGCCCCTAAATGCCCGTTGTCCAATCATATTCGATCACGTGCGCGGCTCCCTGTGGAAGTCCGACAAGCTTAGCGTTTAAATTCATTGCGAAAATGGTGAAGCGTTGTGCTTATGGTCTTTGCAAATCGGATAGCAGATATCCCATAAGCTTAGAGGGAGGGGGGATGCCGCCAGTGGATAAAGAAATGCGGCAGGCCCCATGCCCAGCTGAATATGGCGAATATCAACAAACACAAATACGTTTGCTCAAAGTTAAATACGTGCAAACGTAGCTAGCTAGCTAGCAAAGATTACATTCACAAATTAACTAACTAATTTAATTTACAAATTTCACTAACTAACGTTAGCTAAAGTCACACGACTACAGCTGTAAGCTGTGTGCTTATAGGTCGTTTTGACCATGTATATCACTTGATGCATAATAATGTCTGAACAGCTGAGCTCCGTTATTAGTCTACCTGTGGTCAAAGTACAAACAAGAAAGCCAACAGGCAATCATTCATTTATATTTTGCTTTAATCTTTGTAGCATTTTGTTAATGGAAAGCCTACTGCCGACTTCCCTAATCCTGCTGCACAAGTGGGCACCCCGACCCCCACAAAGGAACAACAAGGTGGATGCAGAAAGCCACCAAGGAAACGGTAGTTAACTTTAGACAAACTACAACATTTAATGCCTCTTGTGATTGTATTGTTTTATTCCAAAATAATAATAATAATTCCGTCGAATTTGACATACAGCTCATGTGGTTTTTCACTCTTGCACTGCGACCTGTATGCAAGTGCCTCTATTGATGTTGTGCCTCCCTCTTTTCTAATGTTTATACTGTGGATATAACCCTCCATAGCGTATTGTAGCCCCTTTTGTCGGGACCTGGAGGATATTGCTGCGTTATTGCTCCAAAATGAGTCTGTTAAGGCGACTCCGACGTTACGGAGACCCTCCATTATGGCTTTGTTTAACGCATCTGGCTCTCAGCTTGTCGGACTAGCAACAGTAACCAAGGGGGGGCGTGGCTTTGCGAAAGGTCAATTGCATTTGCCAGTCACATGTAGTGTTTTAAAATCCTAGTGTCAGGCATCAATTTTAGATAATTATGTTTTACCTTATAAGGAGCATGACGGTTGAGAATATTTATATGAATATATGTATGAATGTTGATATTCATCAACAGACTAAAGCCAGGGTGTCCGCGGGGTCTTAAAAAGTATTAAAAGTTGATAAATCAATTTAGCGAAAATTAAGGCTATTAAAAAGTATTAAAAACGGCATTTTCCAAGGTATTAAGAATGTCCACAGCAACGACAACATGAAACACCCTTTAATTTACTGCAACGACATGTCGGGAAACCCCCTCAAGGCGGCCCCATGCATAGCGCGCCGTAAAATGCTGCTTCTAATTTTAAGTTTCGTTGCCTTGCTTGGTTCGAGGGGCCCCCACAGACTCTAGAATCGCCATTGTCGATGGGGATCAAAGCTGTCCGGTCCGAAATTCTAAGTAATGGCCAGAAAGCCGCGGCGTTTAACGCCCGACTCTCCCGATAGCCAATCCGTGCCTCCCCTGACTGCACGTCGCTGACACGCACCGCTTCAGACTCTCTGCACGGAGGAGCAGAGGAGTCCGGCCGATGCTGCTCCTCCAAGGAGCACGTTCACTAAGCCGAACTATATCCGGTCACAGTGATCTGCTATTTTAAAAGTAAAGTCAACACATATCGACCCTAAATATAGTCTAAGAACGAGAAAAGTGTTAACATAGGCTATATATCGTTTTTTGTTTTTTGTATCTCTTGGGAACAATGCCTAAATCAAATACTACTTTCTAATGGTTTATTTTTCTAATGAACCTTGCATTGGATTAGTCTCACAATTAATTCTATTTTGCTTTGTTCTATCTGAATTGTGATAAGGAGTTATCACAAGCTGTTTAGTTGTACTATCTTACAATCAATACTGTATATAGTCAATGTGAGGTAAAGTGTGTCGCCAATGTAACCGGTTAGAACTCGAAGTGGCGATGAGGTCTTAAAATGTATGAAAAGGGTCTTAAAAAAGATCTTATAAGGTATTCAATTTGACTTCAGGATTCCTGCATATACCCTGAAAGCATTTCAAATCATCAGCATGGTTCTTTATACGATGAGGCTGGCTTTATTCATTATCTTTCTTATTGTCCAATGGAAAGACCATAATCAACAATGTCTTTGTCCATCTGTCAATCCTTTCTGACTTCTGACACTCAGCACCAAGCTTATTGGTTCCTACGTAAATCTTTAAAAACACCCCACACATATTTAGTTTGATTCAGAAATATATACAATATGACCAGCTTTGTTTTAAGGGATTAATAGGAGCAATATTACAAAAAATGTATACGATAAAGTATGTCATTAAAATTACATATATTGAATAAATGCATGTTTTTTCTTTAAATATACAGGACATCGAAGGAGATGACGTCACCAGAGACCTGCAGAAATCTACCATGGGCATATATGTCATCAACAAGGAGGGTGGAGAACCCGGACATTATGACGACGTTGGGATTTTTGTTGAAGGACTAGTCATTCTGGACAACATTGGATCTGTAGCCCGAGCTTGTGCCATCATGCTGGGAGTCATCTATACACTGAACATGGCTTACCCCAAAGAGCTAAGGTACTACTATGAATTCATTCAGAAAGTGCTCTTGCAAATGGATGGTGAAAGGCTTTCCCCCAAAGTCCTTGGACTGAAGAACAAGATACATGCTGGACTGTAGGATTTCTTCAGCCGCTCTTGTGAACCGATGCCATTTAAAAAAAAAAACACCAGTCAAACCTCAAAGGTTGGGAGAAGAATGTGGAGATGTTGATGGACTTGGAAGACATGTTTCATGTATTAATGTGAGGAAGGTTACATCCTCCTCAGCTGTTTAAGTCACATGCTTCATGTTACGTGAATTTGTATTGTGCTAAAATGCATTGTTCTTTTATAGTGGAAATGAAATGTTGGCGATTTGCCAAAGCTGTTCAAATTATCAATAAATGCATTTTTTATATATATATATATATATATATACGGTGTGTTTGGAGATAATTCATTACACTATTATACATTATTATTATTATATTCTATTTAGCCGAACAATATAGTTAATTTCAATCACTAGCTTGGGTCAAATAAAAAACCCAATGTATGGTTTATATTTAACCCAGTGATATAGTTAATTTCAATCACTAGCTTGGGTCAAATAAACAACCCAGCACATGGGTTAAAATTATCCAGCCCAGCACATGGGTTAAGACAACCCAGCGTGTGTTCTGTCCTACAGTGACTCAGCAGCTGGGTTATGATTGGGTTATTTTTTAACCCAGTAGTTTTAAGAGTGTAATTGATAAAAATGCAATTTTTTGTTTTTCACACAATGCCGTGGTCAGTCAAAGTGCTCTTGAGCCAGACACTGAACCCCTACCTGTCCCATTGAAGACCTTGAGCCCTGACCTCCCTGTAGAAAGGCCTGAGTAATGCATTGTACAAATAAACCGTTTAACATCTTTTAAATGTTCGTTTTCTGTAGAACATTGCCGTGCCTCCAGTCTAACCTTTGTTGACGACTCTGAGGGTGAGCTCTCCGATGCTGCCGTGCACATCTGGAAGGTTGCGTACCTGGCAGGTGAAGGTGCCATTAAAGGTCGGAGGCACCTCATGCAGGGTGATGGAAACGTCCTTTCTCATAATATCTCCCGACCACACCGCGCGGCCTTTAAAACGCCCTTTCATGGGAGGGTATGGTTGCTCCTGGTAGTAAAAGACCTGGAACATAAACACACACACAATCCCTATGTAGAAGTCCATTAACATCAGAAAGCATGACATTATTCTGCAAAGAAAAACCCATTTATTTAATAAAAATGCTAGTAATATTGTCTATTAACTAAAAATGTCTCTTTTTATATATATATATATATATATATATATATATACAGTTGCAAGAAAAAGTATGTGAACCCTTTGGAACTACCTCGATTTCTGCATAAATTGGTCATAACATGTGTTCTGATCTTCATCTAAGTCACAACAATAGACAAACACAGTCTGCTTAAGCTAAAACCACACAAACAATATGTTTTTATGTTTTTATTGAACACACCCTGTAAACATTCACAGTGCAGGGTGTAAAAAGTATGTGAACCCTTTGATTTAATAACTGGTTGACCCTCTGGCAGCAATAACCTCAACCAAACGTTTCCTATAGTTGCATATCAGACCTGCACAACGGTCAGGAGGAATTTTGGACCATTCCTCTTTACAAAACTGTTTCAGCTCAGCAATATTCTTGGGATGTCTGGTGTGAATCACTCTCTTGAGGTCATGCCACAGCATCTCAATTGGGTTGAGGTCAGGACTCTGACTGGGCCACTCCAGAAGGAGTATTTTCTTCTGTTGAACCATTCTGTTGTTGATTTACTTCTGTGCTTTGGGTCGTTGTCCTGTTGCATCACCCATCTTCTGTTGAGCTTCAATTGGTGGACAGATGGCCTTAAGTTCTCCAGCAAAATGTCTTGATAAACTTGAGAATTCATATTTCCTGTCGATGATGGCAATCTGTCCAGGCCCTGAGGCAGCAAAGCAGCTCCAAACCATGATGCTCCCTCCACCATACTTCACAGTTGGGATGAGGTTTTGATGTTGGTGTGCTGTACCTTTTTTTCTCCACACATAGCGTTGTGTATTCCTTCCAAACAACTCAACTTTGGTTTCATCTGTCCACAGAATATTTTTGCCAGTAGTGCTGTGGAACATCCAGGTGCTCTTTTGCGAACTTCAAACGTGCAGATCAGAACACATTTTATGACCAACTTATGCAGAAATCCAGGTAATTCCAAAGGGTTCACATACTTTTTCTTGCAACTGTATATATATATATATATATATATATATATATATATAGGTTATCATAAAACATGTCGAGATACTCAAGTGTATTGATATTTTCTTAAACTCCTAACCAAGTTCTGTTAAATTACGGCAAAGTGAAAGGCTGTTTTTACAAAATTGGAGAAGCCATATTACTAATCTTAACAATTACATATTTTCAGGACCTAACTAAATAATGAGAAGGTTTCAAAAATAATTACATTAATAAAAACAATAAAAAAACACATTCAAGCACAGTTTCTACACACCGACTCATCTGAATTTGAGTTCAGGGCTCTGAAATTCCAGGACACGCTGACAGACGTAGCTGACACTGGGTGATTGGAAGAAAACGTGCACTTCAGTTTCACATTCGTCCCGTTGGCCGCTTCCACCTCTTTCTCCGTGTAAATCATTATTCCACTGACATGTTGCACCCCTGTAATAAAGACAAGCAAGTAAGAATAAATACTCTTCGACAATAATGAACACACTTTTTTCATTCCTTAGGTGCAAACATAGTTATCACTGCGTATTTAACAAACAAAATGTCCTTGAAAGTTGAGAGCACAGGAACAGAGAAAGCCTCAGATATCTGGTGTTTAATGTTTTGTACTTTTTTGGGACAAAAACTGCCCGCTATTCCACAGCCACTTCTTGAAATTGTAAGAGCTGGGTTCTTTCTTTCCTCTATGACTTTACTTCAGGGCTTCGGTACAGCAAACAAGAGAGCAAATAATTCAAGTACTCTACAAGCTGATACGCCTACAATTGGTTAATGATTGCATGTGTGTGCAAGTACAGAGGGTTAGATAGAAACAGCATTTACAGGTGCCTTCGGAAACCCAGGGGGTATGAAAATATCTAAAACAGGTTTGGATAAGACTAGATATATTATTTGGATTTTGATATAGCACAAGTCTTATCAATATAGATGCAATTTGTCAAATATTGTGATATTTGATTTTCCCCAGTTCACCCAGCCAGTATTTAGGACATGGTCAGTGTCTCTGTATGGTAATCTTACATGGACTTGTAATAAGACCTACCTATACTGACATTGAACAATAAAAGAGGATACAAATGAACTTACATATAAAAAATACTGAATATTTTTCACACATTAATTAAATACACATTTAAGCAAATGAGAGACCCTATTTGTCACTTTATTCAATGATTTGATGGATTATTTATCCAAAGCTATTTATAGGTTTGGAAGTCAGTATAGTTTCTATTAAGAAAGGGTTTCTTTGTTTAATTCCTGATAACTTGATATTCTTAACATTATCACTACCTCTTATCGATGTCTTTGCACCTGGATATACCAGAGCAACCTTTTTGACTTTTGTTTTCGTGCCCATTGCCAGCCATAGATGGAAATAACATTTGAATACAATTTTCTTAGACCAAGACTGACAGGAAAATGTGCAAGCTTTATTTTGAATCCTTACAGTTTAATCATAGGGGTGTGGTCGTGCAGGATATATTTGTGGGAGAGCGCAAGTTCATATGATACCGCAAGTTAGATCCATAGAGGAAGCCTAAGAACATCTTTTCCACAGAATAAAAAAAAAAGTAAACTGATTTTTTTTAAAGTACGTAGTTAATATTACCGCATTTCCCTCATTTTGTGGAGATTTAGGCTCACAAAGTAGTTTAAAGTAACACTTTTCATTTCCAATCAAATGTTTGTTGTGATTAAGTGTTTAATATTTTTGATGTTTATGGAGTTTGCATTCAGTGGACACTGTAATGGAAGCTCCTTTTACTAAGACAGATCAGTACAGTATTTGCCTGGCACAGATTGAGCAATTCAACTGAGATAACCACCATAAAACTAGCATGAGATTGTTTAATAGCCAATTACAGCCTATCATCAGGAAAAAACAGATAGAGGAATAAGTTCGAAAAGTAGAATCACAACTGGTTGTAGAAATACAATATAAAATACATTCAACACTTGCAATTTTCCAAATAAATATCAATGACAGTTCAAATGAAAGACTTTCCAATTGCATAGCTTTGCAGGTGAGTGTTGCCAATAAAACAGGTCTGTGCTACTTGCAAGAGCAGTTTAGTTTCAGTTGTTCCTTTGCCCTCAATTGAAAAACCCTGGGAACATAAGGAGTGTTACAAATCCTGCTCCATGTTATCTATTCATTGTGAGGCCATGAAAGTGCTTATCAAACAGACAGCCTCACAATGTCACTACAATCAGGTATGGAGCATTCTCATGGTGGATATTCTAACAACTCAACAACAAGAGTAAAAAGTCTACCATGTCTGCCAAAGACTCATTTCCAGAAAAGAAATAGCCTGCGTTTAACAACAAAGCACACAACACAATACAAGACAGGTGTGCCTGTCCAAACAGCTCCTACTTATTCCGGCAGGATATTGAAGTAAATAGGAGCCTAAAAAGACATCCTTTAACTTTGTTTTTGGTTGCATAATAAGTGGCCTACGGTCCCCTCTACCGGAAGTTGTTGAAACTCACCTGGCAGCACGAGTCCTCCCAGCAGAAGCAGAGGCCATATCCGAAACATGGGATAAAACATTTAAACTACGTCACCTCCGGCAGGTTAGTTACTCTGTTAAAAGTCTCTTCGTGTACATTTGTTGAACGGAGGCATGAACGCAAACGTCTCCGCGGAGTGTCGGACTGAAATAGCCGTGTGTCGGTGGTGAAACAGTGAGTCACTGTGCGCACACACCTGAGGGGCGGCGTCTACTGCCTCACCTATCCTCTGGTAAAACCTGTTAACATACCGACACACACGACCTGCCAGTACGCCTCCTGTTCAGGCTCGTTGTTAGCCTCTCACGGAGCGTGTAGTGTGGATATGGGCAGGAGCACTCGGTGTATGCTTATAAATCAAAGCTTTACTGAGGGTCAACGTAAAGTTTCAATTAGGTTAGAATTGCTGACTGGTACCATCTTGTGGCCACAGTGTCGTATCACAAAAACATCGTTCACTTAAGCAGAAGACAGTGGTATAAAGTGTCATGAGAAATAGGGAGAGGTGGGAAAAGTACTCAGATATTGTACTTAAGTAAAATTACAAACCAGAGTGTAGGAATAGCCTACTCTGTTACAAGTAAAAGTACAAAAGTACTGGCATCAAAATATACTTAAAGGTACAAAGTAAAAGTACTCATTATGCGAATTGGCCTATTTCAGAATAATATAATTGATATGTTTTGATTATAACTATAGATGTATTATTGTGTTTATCAAAGCTGTAACTAAAGTATTATTTAAGTGTTGATTATATCAATAATCTGTAGTAGAAGTACATATTCAAATAGTCAAGTACAAGTACCTCAAAATTGTACTTAAGTACGTTACTTGAGTAAATCTACTTACACCACTGTGGCTGAGGGTCAACTTAAGGTTTTAATGATTAAAGGAGTTTTCTGCTGACTGGTACCATCTTGTGGCAACTGGGTCATATCCAGTGTTGGGACTAACGCGTTACAAAGTAACGCGATACTGTAACGCAACAATTTTTTGCGGTAACTAATAGCGTTACTAGTTAACTATTCCAATTAAGTAACGCCGTTATAGTTACTGTGATTTAAATGGGTGCGTTACTGCGTTACATTATGTGATGGAACTGAACCTAATCTCCCTGTGGATGTAATTTACAGGCGAATACAGCGATGTCCTCTCACAGTACCATGGAAAAGTGAAAGTAACCAGAGAGGAGTGATGATTGGATAATGCGGGGTAACATTTCAGGGTAAGCCAATCAGAGACAGAGTTGGGCGGGTCTTGCCTTATGGGGAAAATACACACACGAACACTGAGGTTACCTACTGTAACCCCAGCTTCTATGAGTAAATGGCGAAGCCCTCTAAGGCTATCGCTATTGGGTAATCCCCCTGCACACCTGCGCAGCACTGAAACACTTGTAGTCCACGCCCACCCGCAAGGTGGGCCCCGCCCTCGGGCCTTCTTCCGGTATAAATAGGAAGGAGGCCCGGCAATCTACTCCCATACAAAATAACTTTTCTTCAGCTATTCGTAGAGCCAGTGGGGCCCAGCGCTTAGAGGGCTGCGCCATTTACTCATAGAAGCTTGGGTTGCAGTAGGTAACCTCAGTTCTATTTCGTATATGGCTTCGCCCTCTAAGGCTCTCGCTATTGGGTTAAGGGCGAAGCATGATGTAGTCTGCGCCCCACTGGGTCCGCCCGGCACTAGAAGAACAGACACACCTGCTCAATAACACCCCATGCCTGTTGTGCCATGCGTAATGGCGCATCACCGTCCCTGGAACATAGCAAAACATGCCTATCTTCCCTGACGGGATGCAGGCTGGGAACAATACATACCCAGCCGCTGTGAGAAAGTGGAGACGAAGGTCCCACCTTGCCCAGCGATCATAGAAGGGGAACAGCAGCTCTCTGCGTGTCAGACAGGAGAGCGCCCAGCTGGATCCCTGACGTCACTCACTCTGACAAGACACTCCGTACCAACAATGTGTCAGAGGAAAAAAAGGAAACATCCCTCTCATAAGAGGGAAAAAGGGCCGCGCTCCGCGTGCCGAGAGGCAGGAGAGAGGCGCACAGCTGGATCCCTGACGTCAATCACTCTGACAAGACACTCCGTACAGGGTGTGTCAGAGAGGAATGGGAGACATCCCTTAAATACAATTGAATAAATGAGCAGGGGGAAGACCAAGATGCAGCAGTGCAAATGTCTTCCACTGACCTTCCTCCGTGCAAAGCCGTGGAGGAGGAAATTCCTCCGGTGGAGTGCGCATTGATGTTCTCCGGGGGATCCACCCCATGAGGAGACGTATGCCTGTGACACAGCTTCACACAGCCAGTGTGACAGCCTTTGTGCAGACAGAGGCTGCCCGATCGAGCGCTCTCTATAATGCACAAACAGGCGCTGAGAATGGCGCAAGGCAGCCGTGCGCGCCACTAGCAGGACAGCGCGCGCACAGGACAGAGGAGATGAGACGCGGCTTCTTCCTCCGACCTGTGAGGAGGGGGAAAGAAGCCATCCAAGGTGATCACTCATGACTCTAACGAGCTTGTGATGACCTTTGGCATACAAGCCGGGTTAGGGCGTAAAACAGCTGAACTGCCATCTCATTGGATCCGGAGGCATGACGGAGCCACAGAGAGAGCAGACAAATCACTCACCCTTTTCGCTGATAGAGCCAAAAGTAATACTACTTTGGCTGACAACAGTTTAAGGGGAACCTGGTCTAAAGGTTCAAATGGGGCTTTCCTTAGTGCGCGTAACACCAAAGTCAATGTTGCAGGCTGCAAGTATATTCTGTCCGGAAAAGAAGGGTCAGTTCAACAACATCAGCCTGTCAGCTAACACAGTGGCAGAGCGCATTTCTGACTTATCAAGTGACATATATGATCAGCTGTGCGACAAAGCCAAACTTTTCCGTGCATACTCTGTGGCTCTTGATGAGAGCACAGACATCACTGACACCGCTCAGCTCGCAATGTATGTCTGTGGTGTTGATGACAATTTTGAAGTGACAGAGGAGTTACAGTGAAACCAATGCATGGCCAGACCACCGCTAAGGAGATATTTCAGCAACTGTGTGATGCCATTGCGGATATCGGTCTGCCATGGAAGCGGTTTGTTGGAATTACGACGGACGGAGCGCCATCAATGACAGGGAGAAAAAACGGGCTGGTGGCACTTGTTCAAAGAAAACTGGAGGAGGAGGGTGTGGAGGAGGCTATTGCTCTGCACTGCATTATCCATCAGCAGGCCCTTTGCAGCAAATGCTTGAGGTTTGACAATGTGATGTCTGTCGTTGTGAAATGCATCAACCATATCAGATCCAGGGGCTTAAAGCACCGCCAGTTCCGTGCTTTTTTGGAGGAAATTGAGTCAGAATATGAGGATGTGCTCTACTTCACAGAGGTACATTGGCTCAGCAGGGGAAACGTCCTGAAGAGGTTTTTTGAGTTGAGAACAGAACTGAAAGTATTCATGCTGGAGAAGGGTGGGATGGCTGTTCCCGAGCTGAGTGATCCCAAATGGCTCATGGACTTAGCTGTTCTTGTTGACATCACGCAGGAGCTGAATGCTCTGAATAAGAAGTTGCAGGGCCAGGGCCAGCTTGTTAGTGCAGCATATGACAATGTCAGAGCATTCTCTACAAAACTGATGTTATGGAAAGCCCAGCTCCCTCAGAAAAACCTCTGCCATTTCCCAGCATGCAAGGCTCTCATGGACAGGGGCACAGCATTCAGTGGTGAGAAGTATATTGATGCCATTGTGAAGCTACAGGAGGAATTCGATCAGTGGTTTGCAGACTTCAAGACACACAGAGCCACTTTCCAAATGTTTGCAGACCCCTTCTCCTTTGATGTGGAAAATGCCCCTGGTGTGCTTCAAATGGAGCTCATCGACCTGCAGTGCAATTCTGAGCTCAAAGCCAAGTTAAGGGAAGTGAATGGGAAAGCAGACAAGCTTGGACAGTTCATGAGAGAATTGCCCCCCTCCTTCCCTGAGATTTCCAGGATGTTCAAGCAGACCATGTGCCTTTTTGGGAGCACATATATGTGTGAACAGCTCTTCTCCACCATGAACTTCAATAAGTCAAAGTACAGGTCCAGACTTACTGATGCACATCTTCAAGCCATACTGAGGGTTTCAACTGCTTCCTCCCTCAAACCAAATGTGGCTCAGCTGTGTTAGAGGAAGCACTGCCAGGTCTCTACCAGCAAGGAGTAGGCAAGAAAGAGCAACTGTACATAGTTATGTTGTGAAGAACAGTTAATGTTAAGAAGATGTTGAAGAACTGTTATTTTTAATAAATGTTTTGCGGAATACTTGAAGCGGCCCAGACTTGCCCAGACTCTACGTCCAGCGGCCCCCAGGTAAATTGAGTCTGAGACCCCTGAGCTAGAGCGTCCGCTCTTCGCTTCCTGTCGGCTGATGGGAGACGGGCACAATGTGAGCAAGCGACCTGCTGGCTGAGAGCCGCGTCCGCGGGCTCTGGCCCCAGGCAGGATAAGCACATTGCGTGCTGGTCATAGCTCATGATATATCCTGAGCCACATGAGGGACAATTTCGGACACAGTTGTTGCTCATGATGTTTAATGGTTCTGTGCTTCAGTAACTGCCGAGGTTTGCTGAAGAAAAGAGGGAGCAGATTGCCGGGCCTCCTTCATATTTATACCGGAAGGAGGCCCGAGGGCGGGGCCGACCTTGCGGGTGGGCGTGGACTACAAGTGTTTCAGTGCTGCGCGGGTGCGCAGGGGGATTACCCAATAGCGATAGCCTTAGAGGGCGAAGCCATATACGAAATAGAACTTGCTAATGCTAACACACACACACACACACACGGCAACGCCCACCACCAGCACAGACACACACACAGTAGGCTTGTTTGAGACAAGCGAGACCTGCGCAATTTCGATCAACGTCTTGCTAGTGCGTTGCATGATGGTTAGTCATTTTGTCCGACTTGCTCTGGAGGCTCGATTACATGAGACGTTGAAATCTCGCGGGACAAAGACGCCCGCAGCCTTGAGAGCGAGGCGCGGCGAGGCAGTGCAGTTCCTCTCCAGGGGCTGCGGAAGCTAAATGCTTGATGGGAAACGACTCGCTGGTATCTCGAGCTGAGCGCTCATTGGTGGGTTTTACCACGTGCTGGTGATGAAACTCTCCAATTGGCTCGGCAAAAGTTTGTATTTGTTTTGTGTCGGTTTTACATCGCCCCCTCCATTAACATTTTTCATCATTGTTCCACAATGTTTATCATCATGAAATTAATATCTATATATTTTATACTATACTTCCACTGCTTACCGTTTTCATACTTTATGTATCTTAGCATATTCATACACACTGTTCATACTGCTCACAGGCTGCTGTGTATATTCATACCCCTCACTGTTTATTCATCATTCAATTCATTCTATATTTTATTCTGTAGATTGTGTACATTACTTTTCACTTTACTGCTTGTTGCACTCCTGGTTGGAAGCTAAACTGCATTTTGTTGTCTCAGTACCTGTAATCTGTGTAATAACAATAGAGTTGAATCTAATCTTGAGCAGGAACAAATGTATTTACTTAGTACATATCTGACATTAACGATTAAACACATGTGTGCATTCTTTATAAATGTAAACCGAGTCAAACCGACTCCGGAGGTGGCGGTATGCACCTTAAAGTTGTTTGCAATCCGCCAAAAAACCGAGAGAAGAAGAAGAAGAAGAAGAAGAGGAAGAAGAAGAACCCGACTTGGAGCTCTCCGACTTCAGGCGAGCTTTTTGAGACCTCCCCCGGCTGCGATCGGCTATTCTCGTCTACTTTCGAGGCGAGCCGCAACGCGTCTCAAACAAGCCTAATGGCAGATGCAAGTATCAGCGAGAGCAGCACGCATTTACAACTTGGAAATATAACCACTATTTTCAATTTGTGGGGATAAAGGACGAAACAAATATTACGGTAAAATGTAAACTGTGCAGGACAGAAAGCATTGTCCACATCGAAACACAGCAATGCCAATCTCCTGAAGCACCTAAGTAATGTACATGTGGGGAGTTGTCTTTTCTCTCACTGTGCCACAGAACAACACAAAAACTTGTATTTGATTATTATTTTTAAAGTAAAGTAACTTGTTACTAGTTACTTTTATAATTTAGTAACTAATAAGGTAACTAATTACTTTTGGGAGAGCAGTAACTATAACTATTACAAGTTACTTTTTTTTAAACAACTTGCCCAACACTGGTCATATCACAAATAGTCATTGTTCACTTAAGCAGAAGACATTGTTATATTCGAGTATCATGGGAAATAGTAGAAAAAGCTTCTAACATTTTTTATTTTGCATACTGATAATAGGTTTAGTGGCCTACAGCTAATTCCTGATTATAAAAAGAAAATAATGTTAACATGAGGATTTTGCATGGAATAGTAAGTATCATCACTGTTGTATTATTTATTAGCCTTTTATTTAGACCCGAGGTCACTGTCTTTGCCACCTCAAAACATTCACAGATTTACATCCTTATTATCTCTTTCTAGAGGAAAAATCTATAAATATGGCAAGGTTTCTAAAATAAATATACATATTGAGTCACTGATATTTGTATGACTCGTACAGTGCTGTACGTCGTTACATATTGTTCATTTTCTAAGTTTTCAAACTCCTAAATAGACATATCTCTTGAAATTTGGATAATTCAAAAGTATTTATGTACTCAGACATCTACACTATGTGTTCAGGACTGATAAAAGCATGTTTGAATAATGATGTGTGTCTGATATGTTTTTTTTGTTGGAAAATATTATTAAAAATACCCGCACTGACACAACACAGGCTCAGTGGAGTCTAAAAAATAAGGAGATCACACAGATTTCAAACCACAGAATGTTTATTTAGAAGTGAAAGTGACAGACCTAAAGTCACTGTTGTACAGGAGGAAAAGTAGATCCTCCACTTACAACAGGACCACACCTTGTTTTTAGTTCTAAAGGTCTTATAGTAATACTTGGACCTGAACATTTCAGTAATCAAACAATTTCACTCATTCAACATCCTGCAACAAGAAAGATAGAGAAGGAAAGAGTGATAGAAACAATAGTGTAAGGACTCCCACCGATTACAATTATTGAGACATAAATGACCAGTGGCAAATCTGGGACTCCAGAATGAAACATGGCTTTGTGAATAAGGGATGAAACAGGGCTTACTTGTTGTCTTGTTGGCCACTCTGAGGGCAACCTCTCCATCTCTTCCATGTACATCAGGCGGGTTGCACACCGTGCAGGTGTAGGTACCACTGAAAGTCTGGGACACTTGCAGCAGGGTGATGGAGGCGTTTTTTTTCACGACATCCCCTGACAACACAACCTGGTTTCTAAAACGCCTTTCAGGCGGAGGATACGGCCTCACAGTACATCACCCGAAACACACAAAATGGCATTGAAACACAACTTCAATATCTTTAGAGCATCACCGTAAAACATCCAGTGCCACACACCGCCTCAGGTCTTCCATGCAGGGGTTTGAACATCCAAATAACTGACAAAAACGTGACAGGATATCTGGAACTGAAGATGCACCTCAGTTTCACATCCGTCCCGTTCAATGCTTCCAACTCCCATGCAGTATAAACTTGCATCCCACTGACTTTTTGCATCCCTAAAGAAAGAAAAATGATGTTAGAACAAATGCTCTCTAATGGGTTGTCTACTTATAGAAGAGTGTCTTGTGTCTGTAGCTATAAATTGTAAAATAAACAGTTTTTGTACCTATTGATATATTAATTAGGTTTATAAATCAAATTCAGAGGACTTTTTTATTGCCTGTAATGCATTCTGGTCAATGCTCTAATTTCACAACTGGTTAATGATTGTAAGGGTGTGTAGAGTTCAAGGTTTTGACTAGATACTGCATGTGTTTGACAAATAACACTGACCAGACTGGGTGCACGTTTTACTGCCAAACCACCGCTTCATGTGGAGTAGAATATGTTTATATCTAATGGTATCAAACAACCCCCTTCAAGTGGACTTAGTCTGCATAGGTAAGGTAGAATTAGAATAATACTCAAGTTGAAGGGGGATGAGGCGGGATGGCATCCCCCCTGAAATAAAAACGGTCAAAAATCATCCCCCTTCTAAATCTGCCATCCCCCCTTTCCATCCCCTATGTCCTTTTATCAATGAACGTGGCACTGGTATTACTGCCATTTCAACATTAATTTTGCGCATATTGAGTAAAATTCTTTTGGCGAGGGAGCAGGCATACATGCAATGACATTTTTACCAAGTCACTGACGCTATGCTATGCGAGTGCCCTAGGGCGCCAGAGCGCCGTGATGCGCCTGTTTGATTGATGCCAGAAGCTGCACTAGCGCAGGTAACGGTCATCACAATGGCCAAGCGACCAGGAGGACAACGCGATCTGAAGGACTTGATATCTAAAAAGGCTGAAAATAACATTTCAGGTAAGTCCAGAGTCAGTAATCTTAGTCATTACTCATTACTTTAGTCACCAAAGGCGGAATCTATGGACATAAGCAGCAATAACAAATTAGTTTGGAGTTTAGCTACGTTTTTCTCTCGTGTTAGCTAGCTAACTAATGCTAGCTAGCTAGCTAGCTAGCTAAAAGATGAGGACTTGAACTTCATTAGCTAACTAGGCTAGCATTAACGTCAGCTAATCATGTTAAAAAGAGGAACACGACAAGGGACACTGACATAACGTCAACATAGGCCGAGTTGGGAGTGAGAATGTGTTGATTCAGAAGCTAACAGAATAGAAGATTTGATAACTATTAATTTTAAGGTAATAATTATTAACTCTTTCCCAGTGCATTTTTGGGCATTTCTATTAATCTCTGGAGACTCACAGAATATTTTGTTATATGAATATTTAAATAGTGATATTAAAAGGAAGGTGAGAAACTCCTTTTTCAGCCCCAAAACTGTTATTAGCCTATTATATCCAAACTTGAATGTTGGGCATTTTAATGAAAATATGTAGTTTTCTTAAAAATCAACTAGAAGAGTAATGTCACCTGCTTGCATAAGAAGTCTGCTCAGTCATTGTAACAAAACCATAATGACCTTGTTTTCCTCACATAGAGGACAACCATGGCCAGGAAGCAGGACATGACACAGCAGGAGAGCGAAGAGCTAGAGGAGGAACAGGTTTGATCATTCTTAATTCTACATGTTGGGTTAAGACACTGTTATTTCAATTGGCCTAATACAGCTCATTATGTCAGTGGACAAGAGGCAAATTAGTTTTATTATCGTTTTTTGTTTTTGTAGTGGAAAGAAAAAGAGAGGAAGAAGCAGCAGCAGGGCAAGATAGTGCTGAAGAAACAAGCATCCCAGATTCTGACGGCCCAAGTTACCAGGGAGAGAGAAATAATTATCAAGATATCCCTGAATGCTGGACATCTAACATGTTTAGAGAGAAAAACTAAGCAATACCCATGGCTAATATGCCAAAACAAAACACTTGGTTGTCTAACTTGCCAGAAGATAAAAGCAGTTGGGCCAAATGCTAGTGGGAGCCAGGTGCATATTGCTGACGAGTGGTCTAAAGTTAAAGTGACAGCCTATGGTGCAACGAGAGCAGCACCGCTACAGTCTCTTCGGAAGAAGATACACATGCATAGAATGTCAGACTATCATCAAGCAGCTGAGAAGACCATGGAGACGGCAAAAGAAAAAAGAATGGAAACGTTGACTTCAGATATGCAGAGGGATCAATTCTTAACTACTGATCGAGTATTTCCCACAGTTGACAAGATTGTGAAATCCGCAAGGCCTTTCACAAACTGATATTGATCTGCAAGTCATGAATGGACTTGACATGGGAAGAACTTTACATTCAAACTATTCCTGTTCAACAATCAGCCGACACACAGGAAGTGAAATGAGAAAGAGAGTAGTCGGAAAGGTCCTTCAAAGTGGAACAGCATGTTCTGTTCTGATAGATGAATCTACAACTGACAGTAAAAAATCCTTTTTGATCATTTATATTAGAGCGAGCCTAGGGATGAGTGAAGAGCCACTAACATTCTTCTTGGATCTAGTTGAGCTTTCTGCTACCAATGCAGATGGAATTGATCAAGCTCTGATGAGTAACCTGTCACACCATGGCTTCTCTGAAGCTATTATGAAGGAGCGCTTTGTTTGCTTTGCTTCAGACGGAGCGTCCGTCATGCTTGGAAGTAAATCAGGTGTTGCAACCAAACTTGTTGAAAAGTTTCCCAACGTGATGGTGTGGCACTGCATGAAACATCGTCTTGAGTTGAGTGTTGGAGATGCTGTTGAGGAAATTGCAGGTATGAATGATTTCCAGTTTTTATACAGACAAAATATACAGTCTCTATCATGCATCCGCCAAAAACCGTCGCGAGCTCACTGAATGTTGTGAGGACCTTGCGTTACAGTGTCTGAACATAGGGAGAATTCTCAGCACTAGATGGGTGGCATCCAGTTATAGGACCATTAAAGCTGTATGGCAACAGTACCCAGCGCTCCACAAGCACTTTTCTGATGCCTCAGTTGATCCTAAAAGAAGATCAACAGAGAGATGCATGTTCAGTGGTTTAGCAAATCACCTCTCTAATGCAACCTTTGTCCATCATCTTGGAGTTATGTATGATGCTTTAGAAGAGCTGTCTGAATTCTCGCTCTCCCTTCAAGACAGAAACGTGACGCTCCCCAAGGCCGAAGCAAGTCTCAGTCGGCAGATCCGCGTGTTAAAGTCAATGGCAGAGCAACCTGGACCAAGGGCAGAGGAGACTCAGACAGCAGGGGATTTGAAGCTATTCAAAGGAATGCCAATGACAAATAATTCAAGGTACAGCAGAGAAATAAACCACCAACGTTTTTTTCATGCCTTGGCTGCTAGTATTGAGACGAGAATGGGTTGCCTGCCTGGTAAACAGAGAAGCAAGGAAGAATACCAGAGCTTTCTTAACAACGTCAAAGTGCTGCAGCCATCTAGCTGGCCAGATGCCTGTGGATTTCGTTATGCTGAAAAGGAAATACAGGAAATCTGCACCTTTTTCAAGCTTGATAATGCCAGACAAATTCAGAGAGGGATGAGTAGTGCTGTGTACCTGGACTCACATTCAGATTCAGGTCCGGACTCAAGTCCAGAGGTTCAGGTTCAGGTCCGGACTTATAAGTCCGGACTTGTGTCAAGTTGTGTGAGTAACTAAAGTGAACTTATTGTGAGCTAATTAACAATTGAAAATAAACTCATAATCAACTCAAATTCAAACTCGTCAGGTTTATTGTGCCCCCTTCCAACTTGTGTCTACACCATGTCTTTTCTAGAACTCTACATGTGTTACTAACTACACAACACAACTACATACATAGTGATGTACATACAAGACTCAATATCCAAGAGTACAAGTCTATGTGTTCTTGTTCAAGAACAACAGCATTTTGACATTGTCTGGGTGAAGTGTTGCTCTTTCGGCAGACACTATATCACCATACATACAAAGGAGTTAGCTTAGCTACACTACCAAATATGGCAACCAGCATCCCACGCTGTCAGTGTCCACTATGTCTAAGCCAGCTTCCCTTGACGTCACACAGATCTCGCGAGCAGTTGCGATATTTTGCGAGACTTCGTGAGTTCAGTAATGGCCGCCATATCAGAAGCCAAAACAATGTTTTTCGTCTTTTCTCAGCGCAAATTTCTCGATCTATGGAAGGTTTTAGATGGTTTAGAACACAAAGGAGAATATACGTAAGTACCGGTTCCTGACGTTCCGGTTTTAACCGGACTTGAACCGAAACTTTTTACAAGTCCAGTACCGGTTCGGCGTACCGGTACGCAGCACTAGGGATGAGGGAATATATTGACATGGTCAGACTCAAAACTGTTGATGAAATGATACCACCAGCACCAGAAGAGCTGAAACCCCTCCTTCAAGCAGTGAACACTCTGGTCATCTCCACAGCTGAGTGTGAACGTGGGTTTAGTCAGATGAACATTTTAAACACAACTAGAAGCTCCCTAGAGGTAAAAAGCATGTCAGCCTTGCTTTTCATCAAGTGTGTTAGCCCTCCACTGAACAAATTCAGTATATGTCAAGACTTGGCTTCAAAGCCATTGCTTAGCTAACAATCCAAAAGCAAGAGCCAGAAAAATTGAGACCAAAAAGCATGATTATGAAAATCTTTGGAAACTTCTATGAGATGGGGGGAGTGGAGTAGGCAGCCATTGACAAAATTGGTGCTGTTTTTTTATTATCTTATCACTTAATGCCCTGTTAAAAAAAGTAACATTGGGAATGTTGACATAAACTATTTGTATTTTTTAACTGCAATAAAATGATGACGGATCCATATTTTTCTAATTTTCTTCCTAAATTTTTTCATGAAGTGTTTAATTTACATAATGATTGAATTAATCACGATATAAAATTAACCCTTTAGATACCAGTTTTGATTGTATACCAGTAACTGCTTTTTTGAAAAATTACACTAATTCAATATTCTAAAAACAATTTTGACTTTATCAGCTGATCCATCTGAATAATAAATGAGAAGATTGATTTTGGTGAATTTGTACTTTGTCAGATTGAACAAAAAGGTACTGGACTGTTAACCTACAAGATTTGTACCATAGACTTCCATTATAACCACATTTTTTGATCCCCTCCCCCCCTTTAAATTAAAGTAAAAATTAGGGTTGCACCGAATGGGAAATTCTTGGTCGAAACCAATACCGAAAATAGGAAACAGTTGGCCGAAAACCGAATGCCGAAAGGCCGAAAATGATTAATATATATATATATAGAAATATATATATATATATATATATCTATATATATATATATATATAGAAATATATATATATATATATATATATATAGAAATATATATATATATATAATGTATACATTTTTTACCAATGTTGTTCAGCTGCCTGATTATGGAAAAAGACATGATTATGGCAAAACTTAACTTAAATAATAATCACTAGTATGGGTCCATAAAACATTTATTCAGCACTTTTGAATGCATACAGTACATTAACTCCAAGTCAAGTGCATTTTCTTTTCTCTGTAGGATAACTACAACAAAGTGCATTCAGAACAAAGCCAAGGTGCTTTAAAACTGCATAAACATCTAGGCCAGTAGACCTACAACTAAATAGTGTAAATAAAGACTGTAACAGCCAGGCCTTCAACAACAACAAATGCACCTATAAGTTTGGTAACCTAACGTGTTGTTGTGATGACGTAATCAAAACGCGCGCGACCATGCTCGCGGCTGGCTCACAGCCAACATGTCTGCCGCTTGGAGATATTTAAAAATATCAGAGAAAGGCGCGGATTGCGATTTGTAAAACGTGTTCAGCTGACATTTCTCGGGGGGGTGTAACTGCAAAGACTTTCACCACTTTGGGATTGCTCCACCACTTGAAATCAGAACACTCGGACAAATATGCGGAGTATGATCAACGTAACCCTGTTCTCTGACATTCAGTGATATTTTTTCGGTGCTAAAACCCTTTCGGCCGAAAGCCGAAAGGGCCTTTTTAACCATTTTCGGCCGATAATTTTCGGTGGCCGAATATTCGGTGCATCCCTAGTAAAAATAAGTTGTTTTGCAGTAATTGTCCTCTGCATTTGACCCTAAGTGTAAGTGGTCCCACGGCAGCCCGGGGACCGACTCCAATTCTGAGGTGCCTTTGTCAAGAGCAATGGCAGGAGTATCTGAACATCCATAACATGCATGTTGTTTTAGGAGTATAATAATTATCTTTATGCTGGTTGGTCTCGCACCCTCTGCGGGTTATCAGCACAAATTATGTCCCCATATGGTAAAATCCACCATCCCCCCTGATTTATTTTTACAACTTGAGTACTGGAAGAGATAATAAATACCCTAACTTAAAATGAATTAATTTCGAAATATATTATGTTGTATACCACTCTCAAATAATGTGTAAGTAATAATTTACTACAAATGAAAATAGCAAACCTTTCTGTGAATTAAATATACATGCTTGTGGTGATGCACTGCGTTCAGGTTCTACATTTATTATAGTATCCAAGTATTATTCAGAACTTGTGTTTACAGCCTTTAGGAAAGATGTGGGTTATTTAAACTTACCAGGCAGCAACAACCCTCCCACGAAAACACAAAGCAGAATCATCGGATTCATGGGCCCTTTCTCATTTCATCAAATCCCCCTCCTCGACTCCTCGGTCCTCCGGTAGTGACCCGGAAATTAATTTCAGCGCGCCATGTTGAAGGACATCTCATTTCTCTAAATGCACTTCGAGGACCAAGGATCGAGCGTCAAGGAGGCTCTCTGGAGGAGCTATAACCGAGGATACACTGATGGGTCCTCCACGGCTCCTTCGTAGATGCATTTCCGGGAACAGAGATGTTTCAAAGAGTCGTGACGCACGGCTGGACTTATCTCAGCCAATGACAGCTCTGCATGCATCCCCTGGATATTATTTTATTAACTCCGTCCACTCAGTATAACAGGCCTACTCTCTTTATTTGCTTTAGTTTAATAGATATCTAAGAAAGAGTCGATTTTTTTCTAGCATTTAGTGCTTCACATAATAAAATACACAACGGCTGTAGCCTGATTATATGCTTTAGGAGCTGTAGGTGCGTGTGGTACAGTGTGTAGGTGTGTGCGTGGTACAGTGTGTAGGTGTGTGTGTTGTACAGTGCGTAGATGCGGCGGACAGACGGGTCTCAGTTGGTTTGGTGTCCTATGCTTACTTTTAACTTGTAATATAGCCTAACTAAATAAAACGTTTGGCCCGTAATTTCAATTCCCCATTGTAGCGACCAGAGAGGGGGGGGGGATATATCCAGTCTCTGATAGTGTTACGTTATTATGAGAGTGCTCTGTTTGATTCTGAAATTGTATATATTGATATAAAATATATACATATATATACAGTATGTGTGTGTGTATGCAGGGGCGGAGCTTCCTACAGGCAATATAGGCGGTTGCCTAGAGCGCCTCCCAGAGGGGGGCGCCAAAAATTGCAACAATTTTTTTTTTTTTTTTTTTTTTTGCTTGGCGCAGTTTTGGCGCCCCCCCTCTATATCTGCAACCATTATTCTTACATAAAAAAAAAATTCTAACATAAGGGAAAATGAGCCAAAAATCTAAAACGGTCGGTCGGAGAGCCTCGGCTTTAGGTGTTCACAGTCAGAACATGCTAGAGCGCTGTGCATTGATGGGTATCGGTCAAGTGTTTATCAAATTGAGCGTTGAGGAAAGAAAGACTAACGTTAGAGAACTATGAAGAGGCAAAAGCCATCTGGGGCGCAGTATAAAAACAGAAGAAAAGAAGAAGAAGAGAAACGTGCCAAGGTGAAAGGTATGCA
The DNA here is from genome assembly GCF_949606895.1 of Notothenia rossii. Taxonomy (NCBI): domain Eukaryota; kingdom Metazoa; phylum Chordata; class Actinopteri; order Perciformes; family Nototheniidae; genus Notothenia; species Notothenia rossii. Next base: position 20,470,439 of record NC_136907.1, on the reverse strand, counting down.
ATTTTGATTGTATTGTCAACATTAGCGAATGGATCATGTAATCTTGCTAGTTAGCAAAGCCAACGTTAGCTAGCCAGCGTTTGTTATTGCCATTCAGTCGAAACTGTCATAAGGCTATTTTCTTTGTGTCATGAAATAGAAATATTAGTAATAAAAACAATGTTAGTTTTGGTGTAGCGAGCTAGCCAGTGTGGTGGAATGTTAGTTTGTTGGTAACGTTAGCTAACGTTAAGTTTACCTCAGAAAGCACATTGACTATCCGAGTCAAACATTTGCCAAATTCAACCCTGTCATAATGTGCGCTAACGTTAGCTAACTAGCTCAGTGGTTCTCAACTCCAGTCCTGTTGAATGTTTTCGTTCCAACCCAGAACTAACACACCTGATTCAACTGTTCTAATAAGATAGGCATAGCTCTTGATTAGTTGAATCAGACCTGTCAGGCTGTCCTAATGCTTACTAACTAAATAATAGCTACATTTAACAAATGGAAATGATTCAATGTTGATAATACACATTTTGTTATATCATTTTAGATTCACTTTTAAAATATCTGGGACCATCTGCTGCATCAGTTGACAAGGAACCGCCATGCACCTCAGCTGTGCCGGCTTCCTCAGGTGAGTGCAATGTGTCAATAGATGTTCCTGATGATAAATAATTGAATGTGAAATCCAGTCAATATATTTGCTCTTGTGTGTTCTTTCTATATTTATAGACCTAGAACCACATGAAGGAACGTCAGAACAGCAAGCTGCTCATCCTGATGAGATGACCACTGATTCCACCCTGCCACTGACCACTGTGTCTGTTTGTTCTGGTGAGTACAATATGTCAATAGATGTTCCTGATGTGATGATAAATAATTGAATGTAAAAATGACTGTCGTGCCATTTCTAATCCAGCCAATATATTTGCTCTTGTGTGTTCTCTATATATGTATAGGCCCAGAACCACTGCAAGGAACGTCAGAACAGCCTGCTGCATCTCATCCTGATTGCACCACAGATTCCACCCATACACTCTTCTCAGGTGTGTGCCTTATGAATGTAAAGATGTTTAGCTATAAACCTAATTGTCCTCATGCTTTCAAATAATTGCTTTCTGTTTTTATTTACATTTTACACACTGTCCCAACCTTTTTGGAATTGGGGTTGTTGTGTGTGTGTGTGTGTGTGTGTGTGTGTGTGTGTGTGTGTGTGTGTGTGTGTGTGTGTGTGTGTGTGTGTGTGTGTGTGTGTGTGTGTGTGTGTGTGTGTGTGTGTGTGTGTGTGTGTGTGTGTGTGTGTGTGTGTGAAGATATTGTGAATATGAGGTGAGAAAATGTGCTTCACATGCCCTCCAGATGCAGCAAAGACAGACGATCCACTACCAACCGATCCTGCTGACTGCCCTTCACATCTCACAGACACAATGAGGACAGAGTTTGTTCGGAGAGGACCATATCAGATAACACCTGATTTCATTTTCCCAAGGAGAGATGATGGGAGAAGTTGCCACCACCAGTACTTCAGCAGGACCTTAGTAAATGGAGAAAGGATCAAAAGAAGTTGGGTGACATATTCAAAAAAGAAGAACAGTCTTTTTTGTTTTTGTTGTCAACTTTTATCTCCAAAACAAATTAATTTAACAAATGCAGGACTGTCGGATTGGAAAAATGCAAGTGCTGCTTTGACCAGCCATGAAAATAGTCCGGAACACCTGAACAATTTGGCGTCATGGAAAGAATTGGCAGTTCGATTAAAACAAGGTACAACAATAGACAAACAAGAGCAGGCCCTCCTTGAGGCAGAGAAGAGTCGGTGGAGAGCAGTGCTGACACGACTGGTTGCTATTGTACAGTCTCTGGCAGGGCGAAATATGGCATTGAGAGGAAAGACAGAAATACTCTCCTTCAAATGGAAACTTTTTGAAAGAGGTTGAGCTTTTGGCGCAGTTTGACCCAGTGATGAAAGACCACATCCACAAGATTAAAAGTCAAACATCCCACCATAGCTACTTGGGCAAAACCATTCAGAATGAGTTGATTGAATGCATCAGTGGAAAGATTCTATCAACAATAGTGCAAGAAATAAAGAAATGCAAGTACTTTTCCCTCATTTTAGATTGCACCCCGGATGTTAGCCACACTGAACAGCTGTCAGTAGTCATCAGAATTGTGACACTGGAAGAAGACCCCCAGATTAAAGAGCACTTCATGGGATTCCTAGTAGCAGAGGAGTCCACTGGTGAAAGTTTGTCCGCCCTGATTTTGAAGAGGCTGGAGGAGTTGCAGATTGCCTTTGATGACTGCAGAGGACAGTCATATGACAACGGCGCAAATATGAGAGGGAAGAACAAGGGAGTACAGGCCAGGCTACTGCAGTTGAACCCAAGAGCTTTGTTTGTGCCTTGTGGGGCACATACACTCAATTTGGTCATTGCTGATGCTGCCAAAAGCTCCAAAGATGCCATATCATTTTTTGGCATTGTGCAGAAGCTATACTGCCTGTTTTCTGCCTCTACACAGAGATGGGCCATCCTCAAGAAACACGTCAACCTTTCACTCAAAATGTGGTCAGAAACCAGATGGGAGAGCAGAGTGAAAGCTGTGGAGCCTCTGCGATATGAAGCCGCAGCTGTGAGAGAGGCACTGCTTGAGGTGAGAAACCAGGCCAAAGACCCAATCATCAGGATTGAAGCCCAGTCTCTGGCAGAAGAAGTGGGGTCATTCCGCTTTTCACTGTGCACAGTGGTCTGGTATGACATGTTAAGTCAAATTCAGCAGGTGAGCAAAGTCCTGCAGTCCCAAACAATGCAAGTGGATGTAGCAGTAAGTCTACTGAAAAAGACTGAAAAAGCTCTCAAATCCTACAGAGCCACAGGCTTTGTGGCTGCACAAACATCAGCCAAGGACATGTGTGAAGACATGAATGTGGATGCAGTCCTTGTGCAAAAGCGGCTGAAGTCAACAAAGAGGCACTTCTCATATGAGTCTCCTGATGAGCCATTGAGGAATGCCTTGCAAAATCTGGAGGTAACGTTCTTTAACGTGGTGGTAGATGCTGCAGTGTCAGCACAAAAGGAGAGGTTTACCACTCTTGAACATGTGCAAGACAAGTTTGGCATTCTGTACAACTTCCCAGACCTGCCACACCAAGAGCTGATGAAGCAAGCAGAGGCACTTGCACACACCTTAAGCCATGGAGGGCAATCTGATTTGGATGGGAAGGAGCTGGCTCAGGAGTTGGAAAATGTACCTGACTTGCCATCAAAGAGCATGACAACTCTTGAGTTGTTGAAATTCATACATACAAAGCAGCTCACCGAAATATATCCCAACTTGTGTATTGCTCTGCGGATCAGTGCAACGCTACCAGTAACAGTAGCTTCAGCCGAGAGGAGTTTTTCCAAATTAAAACTCTTGAAAACATACCTGAGGTCCACCATGGCTCAAGAACGCCTCAGTGGTCTGGCTGTAATCAGTATTAACCATGAGGTTGGTGGTCAGATTTCATATGATGATGTGATTGATGACTTTGCAGCGAGGAAGGCCAGAAGGATTGCACTGTAAATGGAAACCAGTAGGAGCTAATATGTAGGCCAACCTTGTGTGATGATAGGGAGTGGATTGTAAATAGTTCTTGAGACAAAGTGAATTTGTAATTTTTATGTATTTGTTTGTTTATTTAGCATATTATATTTTGATTATTTGACATGTGTAACATATTTTACAATACATAATTTTCTTTTAAAGCAAATGTGCACGTTATTTTATTGTTTGTTATTGTTATTATTATTATTGTTTGTTAGCTAAGTTGTTTGTTTTAATTCTTTAGTGTGCACTTTACATTTCTTCTTAATTTTCTTTGAAAGCAAATTTGCACATTCTTTTATTGTTTGTTGATATTATTATTGTTTGTTAGCTAAGTTGTTTATTTGTTTTAATTCTTTAGTGTGCACTTTACATTTATTCTTAGCTCTTGTTCTTGCTTGTAATAAATAAAGCTGCAGTACTTTACTGTATAACTGTTAAGATGTTTTGATATTTTTTTTGGGGGGGGCGCAGTGGTGAAGCTCGCCTAGGGCACCAAATGTGCTAGGTCCGCCCCTGTGTGTATGTGTGTCCGCATCTGTAGCCTGTTATTGTCTCATTATTCCGCACTGTGAATTAATTAAAAGTAAATATAAGTCGTCATGAACACATCTGTCCATCAGACAGAGGGCTGCTGTGCCTCCTGTCATCATTAATGGAAGTCTCTTTAAAATGACCGCTCAGAGGAGAGGAGTTCTCATTTCTCTAACCGCCTGCAGCTTCCCCTCCTCTCTCCTCGGCTCCCCTCCTCGGCTCCTCCGTTCGCATCTCCTGTGGGCGGGACTAAGTCTCGAGGATAGGAGTCGAGGAGGGGAGTTAGAGAAATGAGAAAGGGCCATTGTATTAGACATGCTTTCAGTCATGGATGTTCTTCACAGCAAACTGGGGAGGACTAAATATTGGTGGTGAAAATGTTTGGTAGTTTCTGATGGGCGGAGTAAAATTAGCCTAAAAGGAATTAGGAGGTTATCATGATTATCTCATGATGAATATTGACACCTCTCCTTATGCGCTTGCATAACACAAATGATTATTAGGCAAAGCAAGACTCAATTCTAGGAGTCTGTACACATGTTGTTGCACAGTACAGTATGCTGTTTTTGTTTCAGAGTCTGAATGCATCTCAGTACTGTGCATGATATATAAAACAATACCTTGCTGTGATGTTAGGGCATTATAAATCAGATATAGAAAGATTGATTGCTCGAGGAAGACAAGATATTACCAGCCATCAAAGCTAAAAAAATAAATAAAAATAAACTAAAGAGATAGTAACAGTGTACAGTTACACAAAGAACTGTGGTGTTACCGCTCTCAGAGGTGGCTGTGTATGGCATAAAGAGGAAATCAACAGTCTGGATGGATTGCCGATCTGGTTGATCATGTGTTAGTTCAGATTTGATGTGACATCAACAACCATGTTCAAATGGTCACTGTAATTTAGGGTAAAATATCTAAAGAGGCCATGACACAATTGTTTATATCTATAGTGATTAATTCATGAAATTGTGTAATTAATGTTGGTTGTGTTTAAAGCATTATTTCCAACAACTGCTAAAAATAATAGATTCATGACATTTCCTGTATTTCATACTGCACAGGAATGCAGTATTTTATCAAACGTGACCATGATGCATTGCGATAATCTGACAGGCATGGCTGAGATCAGAGATGGTATATTAACAAAGATGCTCTCTAAACATACGGTCTCTGGTGTTAAGATGGTTAAACAGTGGAAGTAAGAGAGTCATACAGAACATATGTCAGCAGTGCTGTATACTGTCTGAACTATACCCTCACACTTCGAATGAATGTCCTCCTTAGTGTCTAACCACGGATTAGTTCGTTGTTTGTGAATCGAAAGTAAACTCTATTAGGGTTATAAAGTTCTAGTATATGGTTTTAATGCAGCATTTGTCAGTGTGTGTGTGTCAGTGTGTCAATGTATCACCCATGATACATTGCGGGACCAGTTGTTTTGGGGGTTTTCCTTCCCCTGAGAATCGTCTGTCAGGAAAGAGCATCTTTAAGCTGTGTGTCGACCTCAAAAACCTCCACAGCATGTTTGGTTTAAGCTACACAAGCTTTTTATTGCCATGAAAATAAGAGTTTGGTTCTGGTGATGTATGCAGCCAGTCACAAATGCCTGCCTGTCAGACAATACCCAGGGAACAAACTCCATCATCTAGCATTAGCTCACTGCAGTGCTCTCGAACGGCCAGACTGAATGGTTACGGCTAGTGGTATCAAATGGGCGCTCTTCTCGCGTTACACTCTCTGTAGTTTGCCTTCTTGACACACCTTTTGTTGTCTCGTCTAGCTACTAGCTAGAGTTGGCTAACCGTTGCTAGCTAGCGAACATCACCCGCCAGCGGTGAAGTTTAGTTAGGGCAAAACAGCAACTCTGAAGCCGAGGGAGTCGACACGTGACGGCTGACACCCTGCCAGGTAGTTTATCTTTTAAATCAAGGACGAAATATGTTTTTACATTGTTATATTTATGACGGTCTTGTCAAACGTTGGAGAGACATAACAGGTTCCAGTCATTAGCAGGATAGCTAGCTGGCTAGCAAGCTAACGTCATATAAACTGTCACACAGCAAGTGTATCGCCACCTGCTCTGTGATCCATAAGCCTGGATGCGAACGTACGTTTGCCTGTATCTCTATTAGGCCAGTCTCTGCTGCTGATATGTTAAGCGTCTGCATCACAGCATAGGTTTCTGCTTGCTAGTGCTGATGCTTTCCCTTTTCAACGCAGCCCCACCAACCTACCACAACATGAACCCGTCCTCTTTCATATACGCCTCGTGTCTCTGTTAATTTAGAGCTATATGTTGTTTTTTACGTGTGAATAAGTGGTGGTTTCTCCTGCAGGATGAGTGGTGATGAAGTGAACCCAGCTGCAGTGGCAAAGCCAGTAGAGGATGTGCAAGGAGATGACCGGTGGATGTCTCAGGTTTGTTTTTTTAATAGCTATATCATATCAAAATGACAATGTATTCACTATTTACAATGCATTATTACCATCTGGAGGATTTGGCATTATTTCATTGAACGTTTTGTATTTTTTCCATTCTTGATCAGATGGAACATTTGATTGGGCTTTGTCTTTATTATGCATGCTTTATGTTAGTGTTGTCTCAGTGGTTTGTTGTTTTCTGCTCTGTCTAAACAACAAACCACTGCAACTCTGCCTGACCCTTCCCACTCAAACACATGCACAATAAATATAAAACGTATGTTATCTAATATATTTTTTCTAATGTGTCTGTATGCTCAAGTGATTGACATTCACATCTCTTGAATCTGTTAGAATGTATATTCTTGGAAATCTTATTATTTAATCTGCCCCAAATACAACACATTTTATAATGCAGCAACAATACATTTAATATTGTGTTAAATATCCACCATTCATTTTCAATATTGTTCGTTGATCCCACAGCTAGAGGCGAGAAAAATACATTCTCATGAGATAATGCTTTGACAGTACTTTCAATTATACAATTTACAAATGTGGGGCAAAGATTGAAGTAACCATTCCCAAGATGGGTGTTTTTCTTTCAGAGCATCACTTTATGTAGTTTTTTAGTGGCACCTTCTGGTCTGTCTTTTCAAATGTAGTTTTCAAAAGCTACAACTAGTCTTGTCGTGCGAGAAGGTTGCATTATTTTTGTTTGACTCGGAAGGACAATTATCTAAACGTTAAAAAACTGAGGCCTTAGATCAGATTGAAATGCATGTCAGTAACTGATTTAAATGGCATGGTTTTCTTTAAAGTGTATTTTTTGATCATGATTTTTGACTGCATCTCATACTCTGTTGTGACGAGGCTGTGTTGTTTTTGGGTGTTTTTTTACAGCACATAAGATTTGTGCAGGAGTGTAAGGATGCTGAACCAGACGTGCTTTTTGTGGGAGATTCTATGATACAACTAATGAAGCAGTATGAGGTGAGACAAGATAATTATCTTTCTAAACAGGCTCATTCGACACACTTGCATCTTTATGTAGCTTTTACTAAACCATATTATTCTCAATCACTACTCTAATGTAAATGTACATTTGTAATGACTACTCTCTTGACATTTACTCCGCCTCAGTGAGTTGCTTGATAAAAGTCACCAAAGTTCAGAAATGTTCATATGAATTGTAGATTTTTGTTTTCCTCCGCACAGGTCTGGAGGGAGTTATTCTCTCCTCTTCATGCGCTCAACTTTGGCATTGGAGGGGACAACACCTGTAATGTGCTGTGGAGGCTGCAGAATGGAGAGCTGGATAACATCCGTCCCAAGGTGAGAAACACCTGCCTAGACCTCCAGCATACAGTTCACTCTTCTACATCTCACATGCACAACAAATACTCTGCATACACATTTCATTTCCGTTATCCATGTGCATACACTTCTTTTGTCTCTTTGACTCAGAAATCAGTTTGGTCCTTTTACAAAAATCTTGCATGTGATCTTCCCTGCCCTCTTTATCATTTCTAATCATCCTCCTGTAGGCAAAGATACTTTTTTGGTTTGGCACTCACAACACATCCAGGGAATGCATCCTACGGTTTCCTTTTATATTGTAACACTGTGAAAAACAAATCGGCAGGAGAGCTAGTTAACTTTAGCTGTTAGCAGTCGGTGTAGCAAGGTTCCTCTAAGTTGCACTATGATGTGTTCATGCTCTATTTAGTAAAAACCTACATGGGCTAAGGTTAATTATAACCTTTCCATGATTTGCTCAATTATATTATAGTGAAACATAATTTTTTGCAAGAAACAAATAAAAACAAGTTATTTTTGCAATATAAAAGAGATATAAGACAGGGAATTATGACATAGTTAACTTCCTGACAAAAAGCAGTATGCCAACGGTATAAGTGAGTTGAGCCATGGTTTAATTGATTTTTATTTATTGATTTTTACAATGAATTGGTATCAAGAATAGCACAATTCACTGGTATTCCTAGCAATAAACACATTTCTGGTATTGTGAAATACCAGATTTGGAGGATCCCTTTTAGGAGGAGCAAGAGTCTGTTGTATCCCCCTCACAGTGCTTATGGTGGTGCTGATGATATAGACATAGGGAACAGCTTGCATTGCTCACCCAGATATAAAGCCAAGACAACTCATTCCTACAGTCAAAATTAACAGGATGTTAGCATTACTGTATGCAATACTTTGATCACACTTCTGTCAATTTAACTTGTAACTTCTCTGGTCTTGAAAGAACGTTACGCATCGAACTGATGTCCACAATCACGTTTATTTTCTTCTTTGTACAATCATGAAACACCGTGAAAACGTGTTCGCCTAGTAGACCAGCAATAGAATTACATTATACATCGTTTACACTTTTAGCGCCCTTTACTCTCTCACAAACACAAAGTAAACATCCGGGCTAGAGGTCACTTGACTTCCGGAAAGAAAACTATTATCATTTTTAACAAAGTTCAATCATACATTAGGCACTCTTCAAAAAATACAAAACAATAAACAAGGGCACTTTGAGCGTCAGCTACATAACTGTGTTCAGTAAACATGAACAATTTGTCTTGTCTGTGGCCTTGTCCAGGTTGTGGTGTTGTGGGTAGGAACCAATAACCACCAACACACAGCAGAGCAAGTTGCAGGAGGAGTTCATGCTATTGCGCAACTGCTCACCTCCCGCCTACCCAAGGCGAAGATAGTTGTTCTGGTAAGTACTCTAGTTTTTTTTTAAGAGGCACGTTTAAACTTGCCATTTAGTTTCCTTTGTTGTCTTCTCTCTGCACTTATCACATTGAGAAAACATTACATTTCCAAGTTAACTTTGATTCAATATTTTGTAAAGATTTAGCATTGTTATTAAAATCGACACAAACGATTGGTCCTTTTATGATGAACATTGCATGATAAAGAAAAATTCCCTCACAAGTTACCATCTTCAAAATGCAGGAATGAGAAAGAAGCTGAATTTGTTTCCATAATGAACAAATATATAATATGATACAATTAGTTTAAGGTTCAAAGGTGTTTGATTTAAATATTTTCAGTAAATTGCAGTTTGGAATACTGTTGATGCTCTGCTAAAAGGCTAGTGTGCCATAATGAATGATACTTGGAGTAGTAGTACAAATGAACATACAAGGATCCTCAATTTTTTTGTGTTGGTTTATAATGTGGAAGACTATCCTTGCCCTTGGGTATCAAATGCCCTCTTTTTTATATAAACAAACAACTGAAATAAAAACATATATATATATATATATATATATATATATATCAAGGTTTGACTCACATATGGACTTGAATAAATGGGTTAAAAATATTTGTCTTGACTCAGGGTCTGTTGCCTCGAGGGGAGCGACCCAACCCCCTGAGGGAGAAAAACGCGGCGGTTAACGAGATTCTGTGCGACTCGCTGCCGCGGCTGGGCCGGGCTCAGCTCCTGGACGTGAGCCGGGAGTTTGTTCACTCTGACGGCGCCATCAGCCCGCAGGACATGTTTGACTTCCTCCACCTGACGCCCACAGGCTACCGCACGCTGTCCAAGCCCCTCAGTGACCTGCTGCTGCAGATCCTGGAGGAGAAGCCAGGGGAGCGGCGAGCCCCCCTGATTTGAGGGGCCGCGGCCCAGCACCACATTTATCCAGAGGTATGTCTCACCCGCTGCTGTGGGAGACGGGGGAGACATGTCCCTGGTATCTGGAGGAGGAAGGGCTCACTCATAGGGTGGGGGGGAGGCACACCAATGTGAGTGGGCCCTGAAGGGGTGTGGGATCACATACATGAGGGGTGGGTGTGGAGAGGGAGAGAGACCTCACTACAGACGTACACACTGTGAATGCAAAAGGTTTACCAATGTCAGCCTACTATGAATTATAGACGGATATACCGAGCTCACGCAGGACTGCAGTGGAACACACAGATTAATTAGTCAATAAAAGTGTGTTTCCATCTGAGATATGATGCAAAACAGAAAAACGATGACATTTCTTCTTCTGTGATTCGACTGCAAAACAGTTAGCTGTGTGAACTTTATGTTAATACATAAGAAGTGCACTGCTCCACACATACAGAACGAGTATGTTAAAAAACATTGAACAATGTTACGAGTCTGACCTGCGTGATGCAGAGCAGTGGTTCCCAACCCGAGGGTCACGGCCCCCTAAGGTGGCACCACAAATGTTAAAGGTCAAAAGATAGTTAAGAGTTAAGATGGGAAAATATACTTACCTCTTCAGCCAAATTGAAACAATCTGAGAAGTAAAGTAAACATTTTAAGGTTGCCTGGTCCAAGGGTCGGGAGTCACTGTCTTTATACAATTATGTATCGCACTATTTAAAAAAATCTCACTATTAGATGATTTTGCTTTAATAATCCAGTGTAGCAAAAGTCATACAAATTACACACATTTACTTTGATATCGTTTTGTCTGTCCAGCGCTTCATGTTTATTACTTCATTTTCTCTGCAAGACAAGAGCACTCTAAATGTTTACTTTTGAATTAAGTCAATACTTGGAAGTCATTTTTAACCTATCAATATCAGATATATCCGTGTATATCCGGGGAGATAACTACTTCCCGACAAACCACACATTCACCACGCTTCTGTCTTAAGTGATTGAACATCAAGTGAAAATCATGTCGTCCTATTTACTCATTAATGATGATCCCTGATAACTAACACAAACACCCTTGTGTAAAACATGTGATTACATTTTACTTGTACATTTTACAGATAAATCTACTGTGACATTTGATGTCTTAAAACTAGCGTTTCAAACGTTTTGTGTTGCCAAAACCGAGACCTGCCGTCTTTTTAAAATTGTGATTGTACTGTTTCATAAGCTTTGCAGTGCAACCGAGCTCTTAATTTTATTTTTATTTTTCAAAATGAAGTAAAACAAATGGGGATTCTCGCTTCAGCTCCGGTCTTCGTGTTATTCCATATGAAAATACAAATGGATTTGGAAAATCTTCTCTGTCTGTATCTCACACTAATGTTAAAACACTAGCAGTCTAACACTTTGACAAGCACATGCTCTCTCTCCTTCTCCCTCCTAAATACATGGATATTCATTATTTTCTCTAAAAATCACCTCTTTATTCTGCTTCTCGCCTCCTCTTCTCTCCCTGTTGTATTTATAGTCGACTCTCCCCCTCGGCCCTGACATCTGTAGTTACTGAATCTTTTTAGGAATAAAAAGTAGCCACATGGTTAATCTCCTGAACACGGCTATGCAGATCATTGTCGCGCGAAATGCTAATAAGCAAATACAATTCACCTTAAAAAAACATGACGTCTGTTAGCTTCTGCTGTAGCTGTTTCTTCATGAGTCAAATGATCCGATGTTGCTGTCTTAAGCTCTGCACGCCTGCGTGCTGCGTGACATATAAATGGTGTATGTGTGTGTGCCTTAAGTGTTCCTAGGGATGGTTGTGTACAGTATGTCTGGTATTGGATTGTGTAAGTTGGACATATGAGTGTCTTAACTGTGACCCCTGCTGTATATAAGACGTGAAACTTGAGGAAATGATGTTTGAAGGGGGTTCAGATTGTGGGAGTCTGTGTTTGGTGCGATACAACATGTGCACTGTTTGGCTCATGTCATGTTGAGGTAAAGCATTCCAATAAAGAAAATAAGGATCTGATCATGTGTGGGGAGTGGTCTTTTTGATTTCTGCCTGTTATCAATAGCTTTGAAGAGTGGGCTACGGAAGCCCTGAGTGGTAAAAAGTGAAAAAAAACAAAAAGCATCTAAATAATTGTATGTGATTTTCAGACAAAAACACTGACAAGGAAAGGGGTTTTGCTCGGATTTTATTTTTTATTTTCCTTTATTTCTTTTTTTATTAAGGAAATATATGTGATTCCCCCCCCCCCCCCCCCTCCCACTTGCCTCTCAGGGCTTCTTTAGGGATGAAGATTCTCTATTCTCCTTGTGGTTCTGAAATAAAGGCTAGTCATCTTCAGCGCTGTGTGTTACACTCACCAGCAGAGGGAACCATTTCATCAGACAACTCATTTAAGGAGACGATAATAAGCCTCACAAAGAGTTCCTTAATGCCTGATTAGATTATGTTATCCATTCATCTCTAATGTAATTATTCACAAACAGCCCTTTAGAAGCAATGTAGACTCGTGCTAACATGTAGTTATCTGTGCTGGAGTGTATATGATTATTGTTGCAAGCTGTAAAATGCGTAGTTATTAAACCATTTGTTCATGTTAAATGTTAAACTCATTCATTTGAACTGAGTCAAAGCTTCTCCGGTGTAACATTTGGTTCATTAAGAGACCTGTACTGTCGACTAAGTCTGAAGTTTGAGGCTCTGTTAACACACCAAGCTCAGCCCAAAACGAATCTATTCAATGCTGGATTTACTGACCTATTGAAGCTGCTATTTTAACAATAAAAAAAACAATCATTACATATGTCACATAATGAAATGGTGAAACGTTGAAACGCACTTTCCTGTGCCTTTTTATTTAGAGAGATAATTGTATACACTTAGTCCACGGGTTGTACATTTCTAGCAACACAGTATATGTTTAGACTGCGAGAGATTCAAATCTAATGATGTACTTAATGTTCTCAATAGTCTTAAAGCCACACATGTTCTCTGTAGATAAATATTTGCCCACTTGGTCTATCACCACACATTTTGAAAATGTAAAATGATAACTTTCCAATTCCCAACAGGCATTAGAGGCTGAGACTACACCCTGATAAAATCTATATCTGGCTCTGTTTGTCGTTCCTGCTTTATCGACCTGTTTGAGATTTGGCTGGACTTCAGTATTAACAAGCCGGGCAATGTTGGTGTGTCTGTAACATGACATCTCAAGGGCCTGAATGAACTTTGAAGGCAAGAAGGGAAACACTACATTCTGATTAGATATATAAGTTCTCACCTACCAGGGGGTTACTTTAATGAATAACCTGTGGGGTCAGGGTGTGCAATATAATGGCAAAAGTGATACATGGACGAAAATGCATTTGAGACCTATGAAAACTATATGTATAAAACAGCCCCGGTATAACATAAGTTATGGATTATTTGCGGAATTTCAAAAGCTATTTGCAATGCAAGTGTACTGTGGAATTAGTTATTTTAAATTGAAGATGTCTGATAATAAATTACAGATCAAATCTAATTCACTTACTTGAAAACAAGAAGTTCTACAGTTTAAATTAGTCACATTTTCTCATGGGTTTCAGTGTCTTTGAAGCCCATGCAATCAGATCATATCATTTAAGAGGAAATTAAATACAGAAGTTGTTGTCATCATGAAAACAAGTTTGAAAATGTGACATTGGAATTTTTTTAGCATTTCCTTTTGTTGTGCTAAGCAGCAGAGCAATTATTTGAAACAATGGATGGTGGGATTGATATTGGGTTTACCTGCTGTAACCAGTACCAGCCAGGGGAGGGCTCTCATTAGCGTACTGTAGTAAGTATAATGCCGTAGTGCGGAGGTTGAGGAGTATTGGTATTTTATATCTTTTAGTCATTTCATTTTGAGTTTTAAATATACAGCCTGAGACTAAGTCATTTTTAAAAGATGATATAAACAATGAGAATGCAATCACACTCTCATGCTCACATCCCCCCCTATATTCAGAGTATAGAGTATATTTATTTGTACGTGTTCATGACCAAAGCATGTTCCTATGTCAACAGAAAGGACGTTATCTGGCACATGATTTTACATGACTGCGCCTCTTGGGATTCATAAACAGACTAAAGGCCTCATCACATTCCCTGAGGAACTTCTTCCTAACGCCAAATGCTTTTCTGCTTCAATGCAGCATACAGACAGTAATAATTGGTTGACAAGGCGATAAATTGTAGCATAAAGTGGAATGACATGTGGGTTTTTGGCAAGTTTAAGAAAAACCTGATCAGCATTTCTTCAAAGTGAGCTTTGAGGGATTTCAGTGGATATTTACTTGTCGTTCTGAGCTTCCATCTTGTCACGCTGCCTTAACAGCTTTGTCCTCCTCTAATGGCGTCTAAATGAACGGTTCACCTTTCAGGTCTCAGAATATTTGGCCTCTAAAACAACCTTTTGTAGCCATATTCCTGACTCAGATTACCCACCATTTACACCTGATACTCCTGTGACCTACCTTTTCACCCTCTTTTCATTCAATGCAGCCACAGAGAGAGTTTCAGACGCATGCTGCCACACTGCTGCACCTTCCTCTGTGATTTTCTGGATCAACCACAAAAGCCTCTGAGTCATTCACAGATATTCAGAGGCAATATTTATTGTATGTGTTGCGTAGTGTTGTTTAAAATCCTTTTTCTATGTTTCACAAACAAGTTGCTTTTCAACATTTAAAAAACACTTCATGCGTTGGGGATCTCCAATGCAAATTTCACCTGAATTAAACAGCATTCAAAGGCTGTACAGTCCAGAAAATAACCAATCTGGCTCATTGTTGGCCCTGCTTTTTTACCCGCAGAGAGGTTTGTGTAAGAGTGTCTTTACCTCACTCGCACAGTGCTGAAGGATTCCAGAGGGCCTTACTACTCCTTGACTATAGTCATCAAAATTCATTAATACTCATTGATTTCTGCACTGCACTTCACAGTAATTGTGTGTCCCAAAGCTAATTCAGCAGGTCTCAGGTCAGGGTCAGGCTGTCCTATTTACTTCCCCAGGGCAATATTGTCTTAACTAGCACCACTTAATGACTTCTGACTGACATCTCCTTGCCGAGTAGAAACCAAAGCAGCCTGACATTGCTTTTGCTGTCAATTCATTTCTTATTTTTCCGTGTTAAAATGTGGTTCCGCGCAGAATAATCTGTAGGACAAGCTGCCCTTTGGAATTCTCTCGCTCCAATAACATGTCTTAACCTTTCTCCCTCAGCAGAATTTAAACTGCTACACATCTGGTTTCCTCACATCCCACTTGTCCTCCTTTGTAATTTGAATGTTTAAACAAAAATGATGACTTTTTGAGAAAGTAGAACCTAAGGCCTGACATTTCTTCTTTACAGTTTATACAAACTGAACATGCCTACAAAGAACTTTTGAATTGAAGTACTTTCTTGTTTATGGAAAGACAGCTATTGTAAAACAAGATAAGCATTTTCAAAATTAAATAGAGATTTATTTTGAGATGCGTGAATTCAAACCCCAAAACGGTCAATTTAAAAGTGCAATAAGTCTTTCCTTGGTAAAAGATACACAACAAATCCTCAAAATTAATAAAAGTAAATTGATGCTATCTAGAACTGCACATAAAAGCGTTTTCTGATTTGACACCATGATATGCCATTTGACTTTGTCCTTATGTGGCCCTTTCTGAAATGACTGGATTTTCATGGGAGGACGGTCTCAGAGGTTGTGTTGCGGGTCAAGCCAGAATCAAAGCTGCCCGGGCGACAACTTTTTCCATCACATCACTCAGAAGCCTTGATCAGTGTCCTACTTTAGTGACTTCATCTGAAGCATTAGTAGCCTGATAATCAGACTGAAAGGCCATTTACTTTAATTCATTCAAACTGGTTCAAATGTTTACCTTAAACTGTACCCCATTACTTGGTATGGTGGTTTAAGAGTTTCACATTAGGGACCTATTATGTGCTTGTTACTGTACATACGTGACTAGAATTGCTGTAAACATCTGGTTAACCTTGTATTCTTCCTATTGAGACACAGCTGAAAGCTATTTTTTTTACCTTCAATGACCTTTGTGTTACGCCGTAATGAGGCCATTGTATGTTGAATATAAATACATTACGTAGCCAGGTGAGGGGTGTAATACTAAACGTTAAAACAACTACCCAGAGATAAAAGTAGAACATATACGAGAAAGAAAATTGGGATAAAGATTAACATTAAAGGTGACCTATCATGCTATATTTGAACAATATATTGTAGGGCCATAACTATATAAAGTATATAAATATAGTTTTTCTTTCCAAATACCAAACAGATCCTGCATTTTAGCCATGCCTCATTTAGCTCTATATGCTCTTTCCAGCTCTGTTTTTGCAGGGGGCTGATTCTGTGAGCTGCAGCTGACCACGCCCCCCTGCAGGAGAGGGGATCGTGCTCTGAGATCAGCTGCTAGGCTGCAGCGGGGAGAGGAGGGGGACAAAAAGAGATATCCGTCCTCCGTGTTTTATTCTTATATGATTATATAGTCATTATTCATTTGTTTTGAAGCTCAATAAATAACCAAGAAAACCTTTGACAGGCACTTTTCAAATTTTGTCCGGAAGATTTAAACTTTAATGGACATGTTGACCGGCGAAAAAAATCTAACTGAAACTCTGCCGCACGGTCCCCTTGTTCCTTGGAAGAGGCGGAGAGGTGGGTGTTTGTCATCTGCTGGTGGACTACCGGAGAGAATTACAGCGAGGGAGGGATTGCAATGAATAACAGCAGCAGGAGCAAACCCTTGCCCCGGGGAGGGAGAAAAAGAGCCACAGCGGAGAATAAACAAAAGGGCAACCATGGCAACCATGCGCGGGAAGTCTTCTTCGCTGCCTTTGTGGCAGACTACAGCGCCACTTACAGGCCTGGCATATGTACTACAGCGTCTACAGCGCTTTCGAGCGGCAATGGCCGGCGGTGGCTCAGCCCCACATTCCCCTGATAGGTAGAGAGTTGGCCATATAGGCGGAGCACCACTTCTGTGACGTAGAAAATAATTCAAATCTGGATCAGTCTGTATCAGATCCGTTGCAGCCCCGTTTTTAGAGATTTGGGTATGGAGGAAAATAGAGAGGGTTGTGTTTTCTGACACTTGGTGAGTTCCCTGGAACACCGGGGACACATATTCATGGATAAATATATATATATAGGTATCAAAAAATAAAAAAATAAAACACATAATGCTTACCAAATGTACAGGAAAAAGATCAATGTTTTGTTTGCTATGTTGCAAAGGAACTAACCGTAAACCTAACCCACATTGCTTTACAAGTTTGTATCAACCTCAATACACCACAGACTTTAAACTCTAAATCTTACCCCCCTCATCCAGCTTTGCTATTTAGTTGACCTACAGCCCTAATACTCTGTTGTACTTCCTTTGTGTTAATTCATTCAGCTGTCTACTGGAGCCCCTCTCCTTTGTCTTGTTTAAAGCCTAGTGTTAGGACTATGTATTACATCAGCTCCCCCATTCACATTTTCTCCGACAGTCTAAGGATCAGACGGGCATCTCTCCAGTCACAAGGCCATTTCTTTAACCTCATGTCTAATAGTCGCCCCTGTTATGCCCCTGTATGGCAGCAAAGTGCATTCCTCTGCTGTGAGGCCGGCGGTGTGTTAGTGTTTCCACACTTTTATTAAAACCCTGATGGAATGTGAAAAAATAGCTCCTGTGTCAAAAAGGCCGGGCGCCAGTTAAAAAACAAAAAAACTAGCTGTAGGAATGTTTAATTCATTGCGACTGTGAGATAAAGCTACTACATGGAGGCAGTGAGTGATATGTTTGCTTGAGCTTGTCTGAAAAATATCTGAAGAATATTATGTTCTACATTTCTTCAGGTAAAAAGTGAATTATGAGTCCATCATATGCATTTATCAGTTTTACCTGAACATATTTGAGGTACAATTGAGGCAGTTTTACACAACCACAGTGCTTTACCTTGCTCAAAGTGTTAAATGATCTCATGGCTGGATAGCTCATGATTTATTACTCTTTAACAAATCTTTCACTTATCATGATTCACTTGTTTCATAAATGTGTTATTAACTTCACTACAGTGTAACCAACAATAGCTGATAAGATTGTATTGTGAGGGAGTGGATTATATGCTAAAGGTTGTTAGCTCAGTAAGTCAATAAAGGAGGACTAGGTATAGCATTGTTTCTGATTAAATGAATGGAAGATCCTGCTTCTCCTATGATTGCAAAGTTCCTCATGGCAATCAAACAGTAATAAAAAAAACTAAAATATAACAAATAAAAGGTTGAAAATGTCTGTTTAAATAACCATTTTATCCACATACAGTAGAATCACCAGACCTACGCAGTGTGTTTGCTGCAGACAGAAAAACAGTAGAGAGTGAAGAAGGGTCTTTTAGGGACAAAAAGCTGGCACGATATTTGATTGGACCTCTGAGATAAATGTGTGTTTAGCAGTGTGAGACTCAAAGTGCTCACTCATGCTAAGAACATTAGTTAGTGTTGAAAACGCTAGTGTGGAAATAAATATTAGTGTTGAAATAATAAACACGGTTTCACAATTATATTTATTTAATCTAGAGCTGAGCAGAGCCGCCGTCCCACAGACACTAATGTCCTGTAGCATCAACACTAAAATATTATATAGTGTTGAGAACAGCTTTAAGGGATCGTCATCCATTAAAGAATAACAACTATTCATGAACTGTTTGATAAGTGTGACTGGAGAGAAGCATTTTTTCTAATGCTTTTATAGTGAAAATAATAGATTAACTAAGTAAGACCTGTCTACTGTATTGTTTCTACTTTTTTCAAATTCATACTTGTTTCTCCTGATTTTACAATTGACCCCTTTGTGTCAAACTGTTACACACACAGCATCCTGTTAACAGACTAAGAATAAGAAGGAAGAGGAAAAGGAAATGTTTTTTTTGCCCTTCCTCTGCAATTATCACTCCTTTTTTGGAAACACTCTCTGACTTGATAGGTCCTTTGCTCTCCTGAATGCCACCTTGATCGTACGAAATCTCTTCTTTTAATTCTTCCTGTTTGTTTCATTGTAATCTGTTTCTCTCCACAAACCTGATTTAATTCTCTTTTTGTCGTCTCCTTCCTGCTTTTCCTCTCCATCTCCGGCCTCTCCAGAGTCAGTTCATGCTGAACAGCTTAAAAATCAAAGTATAAACAAAACCTTGGCAGGATATAGTGATAGCCCTCCTCTGAATCCCCTTTGTTTCTCTCAATCCATCCAACCAGGCAAGCCCGGCCAGGAAAAATCCAGGCTTCATGTTCTCTTTTCTCCTTCCTTTGGGACAGATTGTCTTTTTTAACAGGCATTATTACATCTGTGTATCTCTTTATAGAGTAAAGCTCAGGTTTAAAGCAAACAAGGCAGTGTTATGTTACCTGGAGACACTCACATTTGTGGTTGCTATGTACATTAGTGAGTACATTACTTTTACGGTTTACCTGATGCCTCACTAAGCACCGTGATTTTTGTGATCAATAGTAATACGTGGACAAATCCTGCTACTGCCTTTTCAACACAAAAGAGTCTTCTTAAAAGGAAAATCTAAGTTTATTTCAAAACCAAGCCTTTACATAAGATGTATTAAACTGTAAAAAGAAGGACTGACATCTTGATGAGTTGGAAATGAATTAACTAACTGCAGGTTGTGTTATGGAGCAGGTCAAACACACAAAACTGTATTTAACGATAACACTTGACAAGACGGATTTGTTTGTTGTAACCTAATCATTTTAAATGGTGTGCTTAAAATAATTGTAAACCACAACACTACACTTGTTACCTTCCACGTTGCACTTTAATCCAGTCCAGTACACAACAAATGAGACAAACTTGCTTTTGATAACATTATCACTATTCACTTAACCAGTGTATCATTTTCCCTTTGGCACATTTTTTGGTTTTAGCTATATATCAGTTTTGTTCAGACTTCTTCAAATCTCTCCTTAGGGATGCATTCATTTGTGGTATAATTGCAACCAAGCAAATATGGACATCGTGTAAAATAATGGATTGTTTTTTTTCATCCATTAAACATTGTCAGCTTTCAGAGTGTCCTTGAATGCACCAACGGGCAGATTTTTTTAAATCGCCTGCTGCAATAATGTAGGTGTTGAAATAAAAACTGAAAAAAACTACGTTGAATGTGAATGTGTCTCAAGCAAGTCACAGCTCTCTGCAAGGTGCTTTTTTATAGTGAACTGAAAATAACTGAAACCTTTGCGTATCTGGTGAAAACAGTAATCTAAAATCAAGTTTTTCAGAAAACTAAAGCACATTCCTTTTTTAGGTAGTGGGTTAAAACATGCAAAACAACTGGAATGACCCTTTAGGAAAATCCTTTACAATTCACTGTGTTAAATGCTCTGTCTAATTGTTCACTTGCACTGTTAAAGGTATCGATCTATGTATGTGTGCCAAACATGATAAATGTGCATTGGTCCCGGTTTTGGTCCAGTTATGTTGAAAACAGTCAGGTTACATTTCTCCAGATGGCCAATTTAAGAGTCAGGAGAAGGAGTTTCTTGGAGGAGGGTTTAGGGGTTGTTATTGATGATCTGCCTGGCTTGTCCGTAGCCTGTCATTCCAGCTTGAGATGCTCCCTTATTTGTGCCCATTTGCAGGCCGATAACACACTTGCCTTCGGTCAGCTGTTCCTCTGAGAAATCTCTCCTGTTCTCTTGAGCTTTCCTGCACACATACAGACATATCTCAGTCCACAATCTCACTCCTTAGCACCGGAATAAAACCTATTTTGTTTTACCAACAAAGAGAGAAGAAACACATTTCTTCTATTGAGGAATCTCACCTGTGGAACCAGCTGGGGTCTCCTTTGTAACACCCATCATCCTTTGTGATGGCCAAACAGCCCAGAGCCATCAGGGTCCTCTGCACGGCAGCCAGGTCCTTGCCTGAAGACATGCAACAGTCCCACATGAACAGAGCACACACCAAATACAGGGAAGGGGGCAGTGGCCTGTGCTGTACACCACTGAATAAAGCTCATTCTCCTTGCTTATAGGTATATTATTTTATATATATATATATATATATACTGTGTATATATATATATATATATATACAATAAGGTACATCTGCCACACCATTAAAGTGTGACACTACAGGCAATAAAACATTGTTTTTTAATGCAATGGTTCATTTTGAGTATTGGCTATTCTGAGCCTTTAGCATGTCTTCTTTCTGACAAATGGAAAGAGAAAAAAGACATTAAAGTTAATTTTGCTTCACTTTTCTGTATGTGCCTTAACATTTCTGCAAAAGTAACCTTAATATAATTCTCAATTTGTATTTTAAAACATAACATTTCAGGAAACTTGTCATACAAAACATGTCTTCTTCATATTGATATGTACTATACAGAATGTTTACCCTAAACAGTTATACTATCTCTAATTACTCTGAAGTGCTGCGGGATGTCTTACCTTCAAAGAGGTCAACAGTCTGAAATATGTCCGTTTTGGTGATTCCATAGTCTTCTGCAGCTTTGAGAAACATGGATATTTGTTCCATCTGCTTGAACACCATGGTGGACTTCTTGATGGCCCTGATGGGCTTTTTGGCTCCGAACAGGGTATTAATGAATTCACACAGCAGCTAGATGAAGCAAAGGTGCATTATTAGACAATGGGTTCATGATGTGTAAATGCCCCACCACTTTTCCTACAAACGAGGAAGACACAAAGTGATTGTAGTTGTTTTTTTACTGTTGTCATTTTGTTTCTCTTTAAAGTCAATTTTTGTGTCATTGTTTTCAATTTGTTTATTTTTGTAGTCATTTTGTGTCCCTTAGTAGTTGTAACTTTGAATCTCTTTGTAGTCTTTTTGAATCTTTTTGTAATAATTTTGAGATTCTTTGCAGTAATTTTGTGTCTTGTTGTCTTTTTGAGGCTTTTTGTAGACAATTGAGCCTCTTTGTAGATCTCTGTAAACACAGTACTGTACACAATGCAGGTCTATGTTTACACCTATATGCAAACTGAACACTCACACATCCATCCTTCAGCCAGTTTTGGAATCCGGTCCTCCCTGGCTCAGGCCTTTCCACGCCCGAGCCACACTGGGCCATGATCCACTCCACCAACCTCTCCTCCAGCTCCTGGTCATACTTCTTATCAATCTTGTTCTGCACCTCCCGGGACAAACCAAATTGAGGACCTTTGTTGGACATGTTGAACCTGTTGGGAGGGAAGATTTGTGTTAGATACACAGTTAGCTGAGCAAACTGTACTCCTTGGCAGCAAATTCTGTCCTTTCAAAATGGATATTTAATATATGACAAACCATTCAGAGTGAAGTCCCTGCCCTATCCAGACCCACAGTCCTGGCCTGCGGTCAGAACAAATTGTTTCTGCCTAATGCGTGTGTTAATGTGTTTCTATTGTGAGTTAGACCTAGTTTTTTGGGAACGTATTGATTTAAAATGTTCAGAATATGTTTTTCTGTTTTTGTTTAACTTGTCCTCACATGTTCCAAGAGCAATTTTACTGTTCAAACCGTTGAACATTGATACCATTGTTATATTTGTGAGTTCAATATGAAGCTAAAGTCAAAGGCTGGTTAGCTTAGCCTGGCATTAAGACTGAAGAAAGGGGAAACAGCTAGCCTAGCTTTGTCTGAAGTTTGCTAACCAGAACCTCCAAGGGTCACTAAAGACATTGTGTGTTCAATCACAGGAAAAGCCTAAGTGTACAGTTAACTCTAATGTACTGCTCCAAATCAAACAATAGCACATAAGCCCTCAGAAAACACTAGATTGTAATCATTCAATTCTTTTTTTTTTGTATGAGCTAAAGAGGTGCTAGTATGCAAATTAACCTTTGCATCCAAACCACCGTTTTGTACCTGTTTCCATTTCTTATGCCAAGCTAAGCTAACCTTCAGGTGGTAATGATCTTTTTATCTAACTCTCCGCCTGAAAGTGAAGGCAATAGGGATATAATCCAAATAAGAGAAAAGTACAGAACAAGGACATACACAAGTGAGTGTGCCTTTTATAATACATTAGGGTATGTAATTCTAATGGAGTCCGTCATCTTCTTTATTTATCATGACACTACAATGTGCACATTTAATAACTACCTCGTGAAGTAAACAACCACAGATTGAAGCTTTGAAATGGCATTATCCTCACCATGTCAGTGTCTCCATTTAACAAAGACATTTTGTACCATGGATGTTGAACAATGCTTAATGTCTTGAAGAATTACTACCCTGCTGTTAGTCATTATGGTTGGCCTATCTCACGTATTAATGCAGTCTGAGCTTCCTGTTGGCTTCAGCAGAACTGCCTCGCACCCTGCATCCTGTTTGCTCATTCGGCTGTCACTTCCTTCCTCCCTCCCTGACAAAGGTAGCTACAGAATGTGTGTATACTTGACTCTAAACAAAACAACACACTGCTGATCACTATGGTAACAATCTTTAAGCAGGAAAAAAAAACACGAAGCCTGTTAAAACATGAAAGTTCAAGACGTACGTGTTAACCACCATGCTGCAGCTATTTTGCAGATCTGATTATTAGAGTTGTGCAAGTCACTCACATTTCCGAAGAACTAGGGAAGTGTATTCAAATCTTTAGGTGTTTTTAGCTGATAGGAAAATCATCTTGATTGCCTTTTCTTTCTGCCAAATATACAAACACATTTTTGGTACTGTATATGTTCTGCCCTTCAGGGAAACTGTACTAGTTTGTTGCATTTTATTCATGTTCATGTTAGATTGTTCAAAAATCTCAGATTTATTATACAGATAGATATGTTCATCTATTACATATCTTGCAAAACAGAGGCTTCTCAGTTTTAAACAATATGTGGTAATGGTATGACAAATCTTCCTTGTGTCTAACAGTCCCACACTGGAGCCTCTGCTGCCATAGATCACACTTGTGGCTCTGTTCATTGTCTAAGGTTGCAGTGGTTAAGTGGAGAAGCAGCTACTTCCTGTCCGCTGAGTGACTCCAAAACCAGTTTGCGACAACATGAGCAAAGTAAATATCTAAACACTCGATAACCTCTTTCTCAATTGCATGAGGACTGCCATCTGTTTTGTCCTGGCACGCCCAGAGAACATCTAGCAGCTGCAAACATCTAGATTTCTTTCTGGGAGTTTCATGAAGTCAAAGTATTTGTTCTTTTGGATTAGGTGTAACTTGCGCTCTGATCTCTGGACTATACATGTCAACTGCCGATTGGATCATAACTCTGTAACTCTGCACTGATATCTACCATTTGTGGGACAGATTTTTACTTTCAAAGTGACTTTTAAGGTGTGAACTAGCATAATAGCACAGCCATTCAAAGGCAAGTGTGTAATGGGGTTTGAGTGCATGTTTTGGAAGATTGTGTGGACATGTAGACTTTAGAAATGAACTAGGAGTGGCAGAGTACTCAATGGGAACATCTTGTAATCATAGAGTAGCAGCTACAACACCCCACAAAAACCATTGCGTCATTAAACAGAGATGTGTGTTGTTATTAAACTTGCTCAAACATGCTCTGGCAAAGAGTAACTAAAGTAACACGTTTTCATTTCCTACCCACATTTCTTTAAATGAGTGTCTTTAGTTTCCACATCTAAATTAATGTGTCTTAATATGTTGTAATGAATTATCCAACAACATACACTTTTGATCTGTGTACTTCAATGCTTCAGCGCTCGACCGGTCATCACATGGCTTACAAAGTTTTACTGTTTGACTAATATAATATACGAATTACTGTATACAGTAAAGAGTTTATTATAATTGCCACACAGTTAAATTATGGAAGTCTATATATAAAGCTTACTATACACCAGCTGCATTAACAACTTAACTGAAGATGTTTGTCATTTTGACCACAGCCAAAAGTCAAACAGTCCGCCTACGCTGCAGTACAAACCACACTGATAGGTTTTCTTTTTTATCTTTTCTTTTTGGCGGCCTTTCTCGAAACAACAGTGAAATAAAAAACCGCTGCGTACTGATGTGGCTGACTTTCACAAATCCTCTGCTTTACCTTACTCAGTCCTTTATATCTCTTCCCTCATTACACTCATCTGCTCCTGTGGGTCATTAGAGGGTTAAGTGTTGTACTCAGATGCAACTCCAGTTATTATTTATATATTTGTCGTATCCACCCCGCACAAATTCTCCACTTTGTATCATAGTAACTCGCAGTCATCCGTTCAAGATGTTTCACAACATTCTTGTTATTGCGACAGGCCTGCGTAAAACTGCATCATCGCAGTTATTTTCTGAGTCAACTCAACAGCATCAAAACTCATCATATTTGCTTTTTGAGTCATTTCGCAAAAGGCTAAAGGGTATTTGGCAAGTTTTGTGACGTGAACGCAATGGATTAACGATACTTGAGCAGCTGCTGCTGACTGTGAATTCATCTCTGTATCTATCAGTTTATCACTGAAGATAGTGAGAACAGTCACGGCCTTCAAGTTATGTCACATGCATAGAGCGCTCGCCTACACATAAAACTGTACCATGAACCATAAAGGAACAACATATGTGATGCACACATATACGCAGTTTAACTGCCATATCCTGAACCAGCAGCCTGGTGCTCACAGCATACATTAAACTTGAAAATGACATATTATTAGAGCATACTGGTTACATGTTGAAAGCTCTCTTATTAGAGATTTAACTACAGCCTGAACCCATGAAGCTATGAGGCCTCACACTGTAAGTGCTGAAACTAAAGGTAGATAAGAAACAGGATTATATAACACAGGAATGTACAAACTAGTGGGCTGTTCAGAAATCATCTGATCCACACAGAAACACACACAAAAAGAACAAAGATCAAACAAGAGTAAGAGGGAAGGAGACAGGGAGTGAGGGGAGGGTGTCTGATACATTACACTCCTTTTTTTCTTGTTTCCTGCTTTGAGTTAGCCTAACAAAGAAGCGAGAAACCAGAAAGCTGAGATTGTTGAATGAGGCTGAGAAAAAACAACAAGAAGCGTTTACTTACGTTGTGTAGTAGCTTTCAGGTGAATAGGTGTGTTCTCGCGCTTCTTCTTCCTTATACACAGTACAGAGTGCACCACTCAGGACGGCCAACACAAATACAGCAAACACCCTCGTCTGTAATATATGACTTCACCACATTCAAGAGAGAGAGAGAGAGAGAGAGAGAGAGAGAGAGAGAGAGAGAGAGAGAGAGAGAGAGAGAGAGAGAGAGAGAGAGAGAGAGAGAGAGAGAGAGAGAGAGAGAGAGAGAGATGCCTCACATCCTCTTATTTCACTCTAGGGCCCGCCCCTTTGCTCTTTCTCCCTGTTCCTCACTCAGATTGTAATTCCTTATTTAGGAGAAGGCGGGAAGGAAAAAGTGGGCATGTGACCGGGGAGTTTGGTGTGGTTACTGAAAAGAATTCTCCAAATTTCTCCCTCCACCACTAAAGAATGAGACAGGATTAAGAGGGAGGGATGATAAAAAATCCTGGAGAATATTGCCCAGGAAGGGAGTTACAGTAATTAGAGAGCAGTGAGGCACGAGTAGGAGTTTATGTATTGCCTTAATTCAAACTGGTTTTGTTTGTTTGTCTGAAATAAACAGGCAGCTGTTGAATGCAAATCTCTTCCTCTCTGTTGAGTTTCATGCTGAGACACAAAGAGGAGGAATAAACAGGTCATGACACGTCACAGCATTTCTTTACCTAATAGTTGGAGATGTAAACACAGACATCTGGAAGTGACTCTTGTCCCTTTGTCATTAATTGTAGCACAGAGGTGAAAATCTAGGCGGTTTCCATGACAACAGGGAGAGACACTCCCTCAGAGGCATGTCAGGACCCGGCGGGGCTCCGAGATAAAACATCAGACGTGATAACAATGTGAGGAGCTGGCATGTGTGAAGTCATGTAGCTGAGACAGGCCATGTCAGCTTTGTTTAGTGTTATTCAACTGCAGGACTACAGGCTAATGTTTAACCACCAGGACTTTAAAGAGTTAATCATTCTCACTACCTGAGTGGGGTTTCGTTGCAGAAAAACATTTCCTCTTTCCTGCGAACAAACTGTGATCACATGACGGTTTAGGATCTTTTTTTTTTATCAAGTGAACTTAAAAAGAACTCAAAGTGATCATGAACATGTGATGGCATTTTGATTTTTAATTTATATTTTGTAGATACAGTTAATCAGAAGCAGCCTCTTTTGAAGCCTTAAAATGCCTTACTTAAAACACAAATCAAACAAAGAAAGAAGTCGTGCTGCCCTCTGTTATACAACACTGCAGTGTAACACACCTTCCTCTGACCCCTGCCAAGGAGGTTATGTTTTTGGTTCGTTTCGTTGGTTTGTCAGCAGGATTATAATAAAAAACAAGGAGCAATTTGACATGAAACTGGGTGGAAGAGTGGAGCACGGGCCAAAGAAGAACCCATTACATTTTGGATCAGATGCACACAGTATTCTTCTCTTACGGACACAACCTTGGTTGAGGTCTGTGATCTTCGAATGCCCTTTTTCTAAATGTAACGCTTTCTCATAGCCGAAAAGCTAGATAACTGTCCTTCTAATAAACATTTGACATGTCATTATGACGCAATAAATGCATGCTTAAAAAAGGTAAATCATTTGACAATAATATTTCATTTTATCATACATTCATTGCTTTATTTTACATTAAGGAATTTTTGATCTTCAATTTTTCAGCAATTACCATTTTTATTAAAATAAGGACATTAGTGCTTTTATGTGGATTTCACTTAAGGGTCAGTTTTGATAAAGTAAAGGGCTGCGATGAACAACTATTTTCATCATTGATTGTTTTAATATAATTGAAGGCTAATATAGCATACTAGTATATAGCATAGCATAGCATACTAGGGCCCGTTCTCCATAGTAAGCACTTTTAATTTGGATACATTTTTTGGCAATAATACTTTGGTAACTTTCATTTGGAATCTGACTTTTAGCTGTAGTGGATTATTGTTACATTCAGGCATTACTACTAAATGATCTCAGTTCTTCTTCCCTGGCAACCCATTATTGTGAATACAGTGAACCTGTTGACACTGGTGCTGTTACTAAGAGGACTGTTCATGTTCAACCTGTGATAGCTGTGTCTGTGAGAACATGGGGAAATGATCCAGCAAACTTGTAAAAAGGTGAAATACACGCAGATGAGAAATTCCACATGTGGTTGAGTTCTGGGCGAAGTGTAAACTTACACCCACCCTACCCCCTAATTTAAAGTAGGAGCAATTCCCTCCTCCTGGTTTTGTATTTATCCCACAGAGGTACCTGTTTCTGCACTTGATGGCGTCCTGCCATATACCTAAAATCACTCAAACCTTTTCATCCACAAAATGCTGCCTTTGCAGGAAATATGAATTACAGCTTGTTTTGCAGCTTTCTTTTCCAGATGCTTAGCAGCCCTCCTGAGTCTTTACAGGCTGCTCCTGCACTACAGCAACATCTGGTGGCTCAGGGGGGCAGAAAGCAGACATCCACACTTTGCCTCTTCCTCTGTGGTGTGCACTTAACTCCACTGCAGGGGTGTGCACAGCCAAATGTAGCATTATATTCCATGCTCAGCAAGCTATTCTTTAAATGTTATTTTGTTTATCAAAAGAACTATTTCACGTTTAATCCTCTAGAATCAACCTTGTCCTTTGAACACAATAGTTTTATTTTCAGGTACGCACTGCTGGGTGTTGATACCCATGCTGAGAGCTGCTAATTGAGAAAGTGCTGCATTGTGGACGCAACACTATAATGTCATCAGGGTGTGAAATCTGAAGCTGTTTCACGTAAATAGAAAATAAACACATGGAGGAGAGCAACTGAGCACTAAGGAGGATAGTCAGAGAAAAGTGAAGGTTTTTGTTGTTTGTTTTTAAGCCTGAATTATTCAAGTACAAGCCTATTTTGGGTATAAAACCCCCCAAAATGTGGATGCTCTATTTAGATGCTCCATCACATGGGTCATGTGGTTTTTGACTTTTAGAGTGTTGTTAATACTCTAAGTGGTGTATGCTTTATTTGGTCAGAAATAAACATTACAATGTCTGGACAATACTCGGGCTGGTCCACTACTTTGAAACAGACTGTAATGTGAGATAGATTGACACAAAATTGTATGCAACCATTAATGCCCCTACCAAAACGTTTCATCTTTTGCCTTCATCAGATAGCATTTTTAAAATGTTCCATACATGCAAAACTAATGACATTCCCATCAGCCTCAGATGGACTTTGTTTCAGTGCTAATAACCAAATTGAATGGTATACATAACATAACTTCTAAACCAGCATGTTAGCATTGTGAGGGTTTTAGCATTTAGCTTACAGAGCTGCTAGCATAGCTGCCGACACTTGTTTTTACTGGCTAAACAAAGGGATCACCATCATAAAATAAATATGTATTATATTTCTCTGCTGTGGAGATAAACACTTAACAGACATATTAAGAATATGTGATTTGTACGTAAAGGCAGTCTATTTTGTCCTTCATCCTAAAATGTCATGATGCCTATGTGAAAAACCAGAATATGCCCATGTTTAACCTTTTAGTTGAAGAATAAGATTATCAAGAGAGTAAAATCATTAAATCTTAAATGTTGGAGGCAAGCCCAGGATGGTTCTTATCCTTTTAACCTCTGTTAATGTATTGCCTTCATTCATTGTATTAGACATGGGACTGCAGGCCTTGATTATGTTTGCATATTTCTGTAAAAGCTCCTGTGGCCAAAAGCCAGCTTGAAGCTAAATGCTAAGGTGATTGTGTGCTGTTGGTCCTTGAAACTGGGTTTCCACAAACTGTGCAGCGTGTCAGCTGAAAGGAAATCATGCATTTAATATTTCATGTGCTTGTTTGAAAAGCAACCCTCAGAGAAATGATAAAGAACGGATCTTGTGCACTGTCAATGTTGTATTAATAAACAGAAAAAGTTTTGAACCAGATGATGAGATATGTGGATGAATAGAAAAGCCTAGATTAAGACCACAGGTGGTCCAGCAGTGCCTGATCCTGGGCAGGGAACATCTGTTTGAATTCCTCATTTATTCCCAACCTTCTCTCCACTTTCAGTCTGTGAATCTGTGCCAGGTGCCCGCTATACAATTATTTACAGTCTTTTGTTCTTCTTAGACAAGTGAATGCAGCAGTTTCAACCAAGACAATATTGTACAGTTTCAGAAGTTGGATGAATAACATCTGTATAGTATGACCTCAGATATAGAGAAGGAACACCTTTTTGCTTGAAAGAATATACTGAATATGACAGTAACACTGTAAAAAAAAAAGTTAAAAGTACACTGTGATTGGCAGAATTTCACCACAACAACTACAGCAGGGATTTATACTGCTGTAAAAGGACATAAGAACTCATGATTGCATGGTTAAGTTCTGAGTTAGATTTCATATTTGACCTTATAAACACACGTTCTTTTGCATGTTTTCTTACAAGAGCGCTGTAGTGTGCAGCTTGGTCCTCTTGGAGGCGATGTGTCTCAGTGTGATCGGCACCACTAAACACAATGTTCACACTGCTGACACTCAGCCTCTAAACTGTGACCCCTAAATGTCCATATCAATCTTTTGCTTTTCACATCCCCCCTCTAATAATGCTTTCACACAGGAACCAGCTGTGCAGAAAAAAACATCTACAGTGCAAATCACATGTTCAAGGTGGAGCGGGTGTCAATCAAAACAGTAATCATGTAAGTACTTGTTTACATTCAAGCCCAAATCTGATGACTGTTCCCTCTTCCCTTTAGAAATGAGACTGTGTGCCAAGGCTTTTTGTAAAAACATTCAAAGCAGTGTCCCACCTGCAGTGAGAACATCTGCATTCTCTGTGACTTCAGTGCACAACGAACGCTGCTCTTTGCCAACAACATGCTATCTAAGGCAATTACAAAAAATAAGATTAGACTTCCTCTTAATTGATGTGACCTCTGTTTATTGATCCAGGAGGCAGAGGTGTATGTGTGGGGGATGGGTGCAGAGGCGGCACATTGTGAGTTTAAGATTCGTGGGTAACCCTGTTTTTTCGGATGTTTGTTTGGACAGATCATGCTGTACAGGAGGAGATCATATTGTACAGAATGATGCACAGTTTGTGCTTTTCTGTCACATCCAGCTCCTTCCTTCCTTAAATTCCAGCATTGCACCGACTAAAATGAAATATCCTTCCTCTTTGTGTGGCTTGAGGTTTCTTAAAACATCTCTGGGATGCTGTGTAAGTCTTGCTCTGTGTGTCTTGGAGAACAGATGCAGTAGGAGTTTTACTGTATGTTGAGATTTGTGTATGATATAGATGCAGACATCTCCTCAGCTCAGGAAGAGGATTTATTTGACACACATTACCATACCGCTGTACGGTATCACTCAAAATATGCTTTTAAACCATGGTATTAGTAGTTTGACAGTAATAATCCTAAATGAAGTTTCATGTGATGTAGGTTTATGTGCTCCCAGTGCGGGATTACATACTTTTAAGAGGGTCTTTAAAGATATGTTGGGAGCTGTCACACTGAATTTGAGCAAGTAGGTACATGGATTTTAACATATAATCTTCAGCTGAAGAAGGGTCATTTGCCTTCAAGATGCACAGGTTGCATGTAGAAAATTCCAGTTTACCAACCTTCTTACACTGGCAATCTTTTTCCTTGGTATCCTGGATTATTGATGACCACTTGCAGGGGCAATATCCAAAAGATTATGTTTATTTTCACACCACTTTTCTTTCCGCTAAAAACTCCCAGTCATCACAAATATACCAAATTAGAAACATCAATCTGAATAAAGCACAATACAGTGATCATTTTGACAACCATGTAACGAAATGACCAGAAGACAGAAGACGGATTTGTGCAGAGTGTAAAAGTGACTTCATGGAGGGATTTTTGGAGGGGAAATTTAAAGATGAAACTCGAATCTTTCTCACAAACAGCAAGCCCCAGAGATGGATTAACCCCGTAAGATGTCAAAATAGTCTCGACTGGATCTGGAAGTCACACTTTTAAATAATAACATCAGACAGAACTTGCACATTATCCGCTCCACACATATCGTGCTTTCAGGATTTCTAAGGAGATGAGAGAGGTGTCAAGCAGACATCAGACAAGTTATACAAGGAGTTAATGATAGCTGCTGAGCTTTCGGGAGAAGATCTCTCAGCTTTTTGTCAGCGTTCCCTTTGAGAGAGGAGACAAAATCCTTTGTGGTGGGAGAAAAAGGGGAAGGAATTGGGGTCAAAGACGGTTTAGGAGTGCAGAGAGTGAATAAGAGATTTCCTGAAGTGCTTCAGCTACAGCTTTGACACATATAAACAAGGAGGAAAAAGGGAGTGAGATCCAGGTGGAAAAGACAAAGCCGGCCTGCATGAAAGAGGACAGAGAAGGTCAGAAGAAGGCAGGAGGGCAGAATAAAACGTGGAGGTGGAGGAAGCTGTGGAAAGAGAGACGAATGAGTCAGGTGGAGGAGAGGAGCAGATGGAGACAGAGAGAGAGGCCACATCATGCAAAGAGAGCGAGGCCCTGCAGAGAGCCGAATGGAGACTGACACAAATTGATGGGCCAAGACATTAAGGGGTAGAAGTGGAGCAGGCTCTGGAGAGGAATAAGCCAACTCCAATTTCATCTTTATGAATGAGTGAAGAGGCATAGAGGGAAATTTGGAGAGAACAAGGGAAATTAATAATGAAATGATTCCTCGCTTATTGCCGTCTTATCACAGGGGTAGTAATGGATCAGCTGAGGAGGTCACACAGCAGATGAAAATGAAAAAGGAGGAAAAGTCAAATGTCTGGGAAGCGATCGGAAATCTATTTGATTATCCTTACATGGGAAAAAAGTATATATTTACTTTCGTGAATGCACTTATTAACGGTATGGTCAAGGTCAGCAAAAGACAGTGGGATAAAAGGAAAACATCGCATTAAATTAAAAGGCTTAAACATGGAGGAAATTCATTTGTTAAGGACGACAAAACAATGTCTTGTAATAGACTATGGCATGAGTGCAAGAGAGACTTTTCTATATCTGCAATCCAAAATAAGCGATTTCAAGAAGCTTTATGTGCAGACTTCCTAAGTGCACCTTGGGAAAACGAACATGATAATTAAAAAAGGATCAAACTGATAGAGTGAAACAAAAAGACATTTCAGAGCTGCTTGATCTGATCAAGATACAAAAACTAAAGTGAACAAAGGTGAAACTGATGGAGTGTAGTTGGTCATGAATGCATTTCCGCTTTTGTTTGATTTTGTAAATTAAAAAAACTGATTCATATGGGTACTGTTTTTACTAATGTTGAAAAACGATTGGTTTAGCAATGAAGTAGGTCAGTATTACATCAATATCCCTAAGCAAAGAAATACAGAAATGTACTGCCAAACATACAGGGGTTTAACATGTTGCTGTTTCATTTCAGCCACTTTAGTAGAAAAAGAAAAGACCTTTGGGTTTAGGCACTCTAATTTAAAGCAAAAGGGATGGTTGATTGATTATCTCATAGCTCATAACTGGGTTAAATAGGTTTTCTTATCCACTACAGCAGAAATGATTTTGGTCTGAGTCCAGCACACGGCTCATTGGTTGGGATGCACCTGCTTGCCCATCCATATTCTATTGTTGTTGTATTGTTTATGTGCTTGTGGACAGTTTTTTCACCGCAATAGCAATTCAACCGTGCCACTTGCAGTCATGAAACGTTACAGGTATTTAGTTTAGATCCTATCTAAGGTTTAGTTTGAAGATGGGTCTGATGTGAGCAATAGAGTAGGAAGTGGGGGAGAGGCCCACTCACTTTACACCCCTGGCACCACTTGTGATCCAATCTCAAGATGGTCTCTAGTTTCTCTTCACGTTTTGTTCTTTTTCTTATTCGCATGCGACCCGCTGCTAATTTTAAACTTTTTATTCCGCCCTCTACCTTCTCTGTAATTACACGGTGCGGGTTGAAAGCTTATTTGCAAGCTTTAATGCATGAGTAAGCAGATGAACTCTTAAGTTGTAGTTATGAATCTGTGCTAAATGTACCGAGCGCACACTTGTGGGGGTATGTGGGTGTTGAGTGACAGCTCTGTTAATAACCGTGATCTGAGCATATAGATACACATGCATATCTCCTCCAGACCACAAGTACAATACACTGTCTGCTTGTATTGTCATTATGCTGAAGGCGGAGGCTATTAAAGTTTGTTATTTAAACTACGCTGTACTGAGCACCAGATGGAAGAGCATGAGGTGTTTACATTTAATGTACATAGGTTATTAAAAATGCATTTCTAAATGTGTGAAATGCAACAGTTTACCCTGCATTAAATCAATTTAACTGTGACTTCATCAAGATGATCCATTTTACAATATTTATAAAAAAAAAATACTTTCAACACAATAATCTGAATGTTGAAAACTTGAACTAGCTCAAGCTTTTACATTTTAAATGGTAAATGTTTTTAAATGTTAGTTTTTATTTTATTTCTGCTCTGTTCATCCATACTTTACAACTAATTCAAGATTCAAGGGTTTTATTGTCACATGCACAGTAGCTACAGTGTAGTTATGGCAATGAAAATCTTAAATCCTTAGCACCTCCAACAATGCAACTAAAAGAAAATAGCTAAATGAAACAGTAGGATAGATTAGAATAAAATACTGCAGGTTATGTTGTAAGACCAGTCTACTAGTAGTGCAGATGAGCCTTCCTTAAAACAAAAGAACAGTTTAGCAGGGTAATAACTGTACTTACCTATATTTTAGCTTAATGTGCTGCAGCAGCAGAAAGAGCACAGTGGGCTATAAGTCTAACTTTCACCATGAGTGAGTCTCTAATTGCTCTGTGGGTCGAGGAGCTGCTGTGAAGCGACGGGCCGAGAGATGGTGCAGAGCTGCTGTTTCTGCTCTTCATACTGTAGTCTCTGTGGTGCTTAATGCCATTACTGTCCTCCTGTCACCACAGCAACCGGCCTGACTTCATCCTCAGAAAATGCTTTTGTTCAGGCATTTATTGACTTGTGTGACCCTTGTGTGTGCATGGTTGTTGTGTGCTTGTTGTTGTGAATGTATATCGGACCCAGCAGAGAGTCGATCACGGCTACCCACATGTCAATAAGAACACAGCGTGGCCTTTAAGTGAATGAACAACGACGAAATTCATTACTCTCCATCCTATCAGACAATCAGCTTTATTAACATGCCTCTCCATCACTTCGGTCCCTCTTCTATATCCCACCACACGCTCTCAGTGATCCCCAGGACACGGCCCAAGGTTTAATAACACTAAAAGGGTCACCGCCCCCACACATCTCCCCCCCTTATATTACGGAACTATGTTAAATATCTATATTTTATAAACTGAATCTGAGAGTCGACTAATGCCGCTCTCAGAGATGTATCATTTCTCAGCGTTGAATAATAAATGTTTAAACGGGTTTTCAATCTGTGCAGCTGCACTCTGTGTTGAATATACCTATGTATGATATACGGCATTGAAAAGCCTCTGTATATTTTATATTGCAGTAACACCGCACTGCCATGTACACCAAACGTAAAGAAGTAGCTTTGATCGGGTACTTATAACCCATCTGTGCCACCACTGAAATATAAAATGTCCTTTGCTTAAAGTGTTATCTGGGGCCAAGCACAAATATGAATACTAACCCTTATGCCTGGGACTACTGATTTTCATCTCATTATATTATTTTTAAAAAATGTCCAAAAAGTAAAAATAGTACATTGGTCTATCTGAGAAACTACAAAAAGCACAATCAAGTATTTCTTATCAATGAACTTTTAACAGGATAATTATTAAAGATATTTAAAAAAAAAGAAGAAAAATCATATAGGTTTAATAGACACAATGAAAGTGTCTTTTGTAGTTTATTAGTCCTGCCTTTGACTGTTGTTTCACTCTGATTTTACAGGTGATCTAAATGTGCTGTTATTACATTATGGATAGGCTTCAAGCCCAAAGTATGACTATACCAGATTTAAATACTCTCGACTAATAATAACAAATCTTTGGGGATTTTTCCTCACACCAAATAGTGCTTTAAGACCCAAAAAGGGGCTCAGTTTTTCCATTTTCTGCCACCTAATTATCCCACTCTGCCTCAACTTGGTGTGTAATGCTGAATTTTAGTCCACTTTACTTGAAATGTAGGAGGAATTCTTACTACCCGATTGCCTGTTCATTAGAACAGCAATAAAAGGCTAATTATAAAACATTGCATTTGTATTAAAGATAACATTATATAAAATCATAAACTCACAGGGAATTGTTTTCCTATTAACACATTCTTTCACTATTGATACTTCAACAACATTTAGCTGATTACACTTTTGAAAGACTTTTGCTTGTATTTTCTCACTGTGTTCATAGTTTAGCGGCAGCAGTGGTCAGATTTCGGTATGTGTAACTGCCTGTATAGTTATTTAACATTCAAAACATCCTGATGAAAGCTTAATGGCAGCATTACACGTTAATTCCCGCTTGTTCGTTAAACACAGCACAGCCAAAATCTCTGTTTGCATAATAATTTATTCACATCATTTTTTTCACATACTATATATTATTATTGCTGCAGTTCTGGAGCCTTTCAGGTATTCACCTTCAATATTCCCACAACGGGATTCTATGTTCATATCTCTTTATATTTTTCATCTTCATGCATGCTGAGTATAACATTTCACAGGAGCAGGATGCAAATAAATAAAACAGTCTCTTTTTAAGTTACATGTCATAATCTATCCATTCTATTAATGCTTCGGTAACATGCCTTTTTCAAAGTCCATAAGGGAGGGAAGGGAGGGGGACTTTTTCGGAAAGTATAGTCTCCATTAGAGGGCGAGGGCTTAACAAAGGGCACATTAATAATACATATTGTTAAAGCTGGCAATCTATGATTAATCTTCATTACCACCCGAACCCCTGCTCCCCCATCCGTGTGAAGCCCATCTACAGCGCATAGGGAAAAGGCTAAGTGTAACTATTACATTTCATCTATGTACAGTAACTTTGAAATATGGCACCAAATCTGCTTGTGAAAAAAAGCTTGAGGTTACAAGTTAAAATATTTGTGACTACAATACTTTTTCCTTTTTAGCTGAAAAACTCTTTATATAACTCTATTCAGCCCCTTAGACAGCGATCACACTTCAGGAACAAAGTGGAAACAATGGCACGCTTTTTCTTGACTGTTTTCAGTGGTATTCTTAGAGTAAACAGCATGCCTTGCGGGCATTGGGAGCATTGCGGTGCGTGACACAGTGTTGGAAAGTAAATCTAACTCATCTTCAAAGCACCATGTGTCTCACTTTGAACAACAGCTCCCGGGGCAATGTCAGTCTGCTGTCTGATTGGCACCCAGTGATACAAAGAATATGAGTAAGAGTGACAATATGTAAGAAAAAGCCTGGTACACTGAAAACAACTATTGTGTTCCAGTTTCTGCTAGTGCTGTTGGTTTTTGTGTACATTTCTTAGAACATGTTTAAAAAGGTGCTTTTTTGTCCGCTGAGTGACTTTACTCGAAAATCATGGACAATGCGAAATAACAATATATTTCTCTCAGTAGCTCAGATTAGCTTAGCATTCATTTTTCTGACTTAAGTCAGACATTGGCTTTTTTCCCCCCCACACACATGCGTATGCATGCACACGCGTAAGCCTTTGCATATGCACACATCATTGGAAAATGAGGGGATTATTTCTGACCTACAGCAAAGGCAAATAATGAAGAACTTCAGATAACTCAACCTCAGGCTATCTTTACAGTATTTTATTATAATTAGTAATTGCTCAGTTCTAGCTGTTGGGTTCTTTGAAGGCACCTAGTTTCACCTAGGCAGAGCAGAACTCTACATCATGTAAGCTTTAGGTGTAAGCTTTGATACAACGAGACAGTCACCTTTTTAGGAAGGGGATTCTCCCCTCCTGAAGTGTCAAAGACTCTACTTTGTGAATTGATGCTTCATCATGACTGCACTGAGTCTGTGTGTGCTCCTGAATAATAATGAAGAGGTGAGTTTTTGTGCCCTAATGATCGGGGGTCCTGGGCCAGGGAAAAGCTCTTCTCCAAAATGTAAGAGGTCCTTGAGCCCCCAGGCAGAAAGGCCTCTGTCAGACGTAGGCTGACTCACTAGACTGGGTCCTGCCCAGGTTTGGGGTCTGGGACAGGTGTGAAACATCCTTCTTCCGCACTTCACAGATGGACTTCCTTCGGGCCTGAACCCCTCGCATGGCCGTCTTTATCTTCCTCCAGCCAAGGTGGTTGAGCTCAGCCAGGTTGAGCAGCACACATACGCCACTCACCGCGAACATAAAGATCAGAAACACGGTCTTTTCTGTGGGACGGGACACGTAACACTCCACCTCTTTCACGCACGGGTAGCGGTCACACTCAAACATCCCCGGCACGTTGAAGCCATACAGGAAGTACTGGCCGGCCAAGAAGCCGATCTCCAGCAAGTTGCGGAACACCACCTGGATGACGTAGAAACGGGAGATGCCCTCCTGCCGTCGCACTTTGGAACTCTTGTGTGTTTGGGGGAGTCCTCGGGGTCCGTTGGGAATCTCTTTGACCTCCAGGCAGTCGTGATCCTCCTTGCCGCTGTCAGGGTGCATCAGGATGCCGTTGATGTTGCGTGAGTGAAGTTTGCGGGAGTGATGGTCATGGCGTCCGTGATGACCGCTGTGACCGTGATGATCCATGTAGGGATGGAGGAGAGCGTAGCTTCGGTCACGTGCTTTGGCTGACTGGTGGACAGAATACGTGATGAAGCACAAGCTCGGCGTGCACACCAGGATGATCTGGAAGACCCAGTACCGGATGTGCGAGATGGGGAAGGCCTTGTCGTAACAGGCCTGGTTGCAGCCGGGCTGCATGGTGTTGCAGATGAACATGATTTGCTCATCCTCGTACACCTTCTCCCCCACAATGCCAACGATCAGGATACGGAAAATCACCACCACAGTCAGCAGGATCCTGCAGAGAGACAGAAGGAGAAGGAAAGGGCAGAAAGGGGGAGGGGGTGAAAGGGAGAAAGGCAATGTCAGTTAGTAATGACCAAATGAACAGAGATTCAGGAGATTTCTGGGTATAAT
Source organism: Notothenia rossii (assembly GCF_949606895.1). NCBI lineage: Eukaryota > Metazoa > Chordata > Actinopteri > Perciformes > Nototheniidae > Notothenia > Notothenia rossii. The sequence continues at coordinate 20,431,114 of NC_136907.1, read as the reverse complement.
TTTGACAATTGTTTGCAAGTCTTGGTTCAACTTATTGGATAATGCTTTGTTTATGATCACGTTGTACCTTAAATCAACCGTTTTGGGGCTGGTGTTGTACCTTACTTTGTTCCTGGGTGTGTGTGCATGTTCATGCATAAGTGTGTGAGTGTGTGTGTGTGTTTGCCCGAGTTATCACTCAGCTGCTGTGACAAACAACACCACAGGATGGTAGAGATGCGCTCTAGATGGCATGCACACATGAGCTCGCTAATCAAAACAAAACAAAACAGGAGGGGTTGTCAGAAGAAAAAGGGGATTTCATACTAACTCTTCACGGCTGAGTTAAAATGGTACAGCATCAGCACACTTCTGTGTGTGTGTGTCTGCACATACATGCTTGAACATGCTATTCATTGATTTTAAAGGATAGTTTGGATTGTTTGAGGTGGGATTGTATGACCTATAGTAGATTGCGGTCGGCATGCACCCAGTTTGGAGAAACAGATATGAGTTAGGACACATGAGCTAAGCAAAGAACTGTTGTGGAGAGGGGCAGATGCAAACTTATTTTTGCCATGTGAAATTCTTACAAAATTCTCGATCTGTGTGAGCTTTATTAAGAATATTTCCGTTGTTTGACCTTGCCGACAGGAAGCCGTTTAGACAATCTTACCTATGCCTGCAAACTCAAGTGACACTTACTAACCAATCAAGCAGCACAACAACTCCTCAAGGTAAAATTACAGGGTTTTTATTCCCATGGACATACTGTAGCTGGTAGCTTTGATAAGACCACAGCTGGATACAAAGGATTCAGTGAAATCAGTAAAAGGTTCTAGGTAGAGTATACAATTAAACTGATATGGATTATTTTCGTCTGCTTTTCTTTAAGGATGCTAAAATAGGTTTTGCTGCAGCCCCTTTCCACAGCAGTACTTTGCTTCAAATTGAAGGCATGCCGACCGTCATCTATTTTAGGTTATACACTTACTCTGAAAACCTACCTCCTAAAACCCCACTTTAAGCAATCTTTAGTTATCCCTTTAAGGAAAAGTGTAAGTACTTTTTCAATAATATCAATTCCTGCCTCTCATGATATCATGAATCTTATCATTACTGAAGAGCTATTTAACAAACATTCAACCGCTGTACACATGAAATCTTTTTTTGACCTCTTTATCGCTGGTATCATCATGTGTGTGCCAAACAGTGTCTTAGGGGTCTTTCCGCTTAAAGAGATCGGAAACCAAAAAAATCCTCAAATCTGGCAAAATACAGAGGCGGCTGCTGTTCCCATGATTATAGAATAACAGCTAGGCTTATTATTAGCAACTTAATGCTGAACCATACAGGTGTCATCTTCCCATTGAGGCTCATTAGTGCAGTGCTGCAGTTGTGTGCAGGGGCTGGAGCTTCCAGAGAGGATCAGTGCAGCTGCTTTTTAGAGGCCTCTGAGAGACTGGTGTGCTGTACTGTTATCTCCTGGTGTCGATCCAGCGTGAGCACTGCGGAGGAGGACTGGGGCTTTAGGGCTGCACTGTCAGCTCTTTATAATGAGCGAGGAAAGCCTGCACATCATGGGGCTCCCTGGTATTTATGCCACAATGCAGTGGATGTGCATGCTCCCTGTGTGGAGGAGCCAATTGTTTCTGAGGACATGAGGGCCACCCAGGGCAAACCGAGGGACAGAGAAAGATGGGAGGCGGCCCCCAGGTGGGTTACAGCCACTGTGGTACTCGGCAGATACATATGGCAATGACATTTAAACAGGCGATGTAACGTAATGCTTTTCAGAAAGATGAAAAGTTGGTCAGCGTTCTTCATGTTGTTGTGTCAAATGAGACTCCATAATGTAGCATTTAATATGCCCACGCCCTATTTCCATGGCCAGTTACCACAGCAACCAGCGGATTATAATGAAAGGTGAGGATCTGTAGAGATGTTATTCCTTGGGGGGTAAAAAAAGAAATGTCTTCCATTGACGCGATTAAGGAGGCAGCTCTTTAAAGGTGAGAGGTTTAGCAAAGAAACACGTGTTAGCGACTTAAAATAGAGCATTGCGCCGCTGCAGGACTATTCCTGCTTCACCTGCGAGAGCCTACTTGTGTGTGTGTTTATTTGTGTGTGTAAGCAAGACAGACACGCGCGGACACAGAGACAAAGAGGGAGAGTCAGTCATGTGTGTGACTTGTGCAAAATGACAAACATGTCCGCTCGTCACTGCTCGGAGCAGCTGTGAGCATATGCGCTACGCTGGCTTTCAGTATGTTTCAGAGAACAACACAAAACCTCCCTGCTAATTTGGTTTTCCAGAAGTTAAAAACAGTTCATGTATGCAATTTACATCAAGTCACTCTCTGATCCTTTGCTGTGATGTATCTGCCTTCACTGGTGGTTTGACAGCAGAGGATTTGACCAAAGGGCTGACACTGATAGTGTTCTGCTCCACAAGGAATCATCTGACGCATGCTGCTCAATTAGATAGAAATCGGCAATCCACACTGCTCATTTATATGCAAATATTTGTTTGGATTGTACGAAAATAGCTCATGTTTAGAGCGGATGCTGATTCAAAAGTCACAGGATAGAAAGCGTTAACATCTGCATTCCCTTGTCTGTTTCTACTCAGGGTCTGCTTCTTCTCGTGCCAGTGATAATTACTACATCATAATAGCATTACCTAAATGTCACTAAGTCTGCCTGCTCTCCACATCTCAGTACGGTGACACAGGATCAGAGACTGGACACGTCATAGTAATATGTCCACTACTATGTGATCACTTTCTTTGAAAAACAGACATAACAGATGGCTTGTGTTGTTATTTACATATGTGTTTATGGACTGGAATGGAAAGCAATTTGCAGACCAGTGACTTCCTCATTACCAGTGGACACTGTCTATGTCCTTTCCTGATTCCCACACAAGACTCTGCTTTATCTGAAGCTTGCTTTTGTGACTCTCTAAGCATCCATTTTTGTGTAGCACCTTTTTAACTGTCCATAGTACACATGCATGGTATCCTTTTTTTCCACCACATTTCAGCTATAATTTGTCAAAGTATAAAGCTGCCAGGAACCCCAAAAAAGGGAAAAATACACAGTTTATGCCTCTAATAAATATCGTTGCACTATTTATACAAAACTTTGATATATAAATATAAGAAGTAAAACCATAATGCAGTCTATTAGTGACTTTATCCAAACTCCAGGTCTACAAAGACCTCTTAATCACTGAATATATAACTAATCCACGTTGTAAAGATGTACTGAAAAAGGTCTTTGGGTCTAAAGATATAAATAAGACAGTGTTTAAATACCCCTCATCAGCACTTTGAAGCAGTTTTCTCTGCTTGTCCCTACATGACATTAAAATAAAGATGCTGGTGCTATAAATAAAACATGTTCCGTGTATTCACCCACAGAGAGGCACCACCTACAAATGAATAGCCTTTTAATTGAGTGCAGCTGAACCTGCTTAAGTTAACATAAACCAAAAGTAAAAATGTCCTAGTTTATCACGGCCTCATCACATGGAAAACAACCAGTGCACTTGGTAATTAATAAAGATGTAACTCCCAATTCTCCATCCTAATGTATGTAAATCATTGTGACTGTGGGGATTAGCAACAAAAGAACAAAACAGCTTACAGCCGTCTCCCTTTTCTCATTGCTGCAACTCTGCATTTCATACAATACAATGTTTCCACTGCGGCTCCCTCAGCAGTAAGAGTTTAAAGATTGACTTCCCTCAGATATAAAACTTTTCTTAAGCACTGTACTGCAGTTATTTGTCTATACTTGTTTGTTGGTCAGATCTATGTCGTTTAAAAATTCCAAGACTGTGCAAGTATTGAGTGTTGTGCAGTGTGTGTGTGTGTGTGTGTGTGTGTGTGTGTGTGTGTGTGTGTGTGTGTGTGCACGCGCATGTGTGTGTGTGTGTGTGTGTGTGTGCTATACTGCTGGATAACAGGATAATCAGCACGGGGCAGATTGCTGCATTAGCAGAAAGCAGTGGACGAAGGTTATCTGCAAACATCAGTGTTTTAAGTCCTGCGGAGTAACGAGCCAATAGAGCAGATTGGGACAGGACAGCCTGAAGCTGCAGAATATTCAATGACCACCATCAAAAAATTATGAAAAAGATACCAGGAAATTTAGAATATCATATCCTAGGGCAAGGCTACTAGCTTATTAGACTTAAAAAAGAAAGCATAAAAAATATGCAGGCACTACAGTGCTTTGGTTCCTTAGAGTTCATTTAATTCCAGTAAAGGATCTCCCACATCAGTCTCCACTCATCACCTCATTTATCCGCCTACTCTCCCTTCAGCTGAGACTAATCATCACATTTTTGGAGACTTTTTCAATCCCTCACACTGCGCCAGAGATTTAATAAGATTCGGAAGAGCATTAATAGAGTCTGCATCCCTGGATTGGGCTCACATTTGAAAGTTATTTGTCTAATGTTCACAATTTCCTTGTGCTGCATCAGTCACAGCTGCTATTTCCATAGGGTGCAGAGAGGAAGCAAGTACAGATAAGGACATGATACTCGGCTGCGGTGTGACTATACAAAGTGATCTGTAGCCGATTGACCTGCGAGATTGTGAGTATAGTGTAATGCTAGCTGCTGGTGTGTCAACTGGACCAGAGGTTTTTATACACACACACACACACGCACACGCACACGCACACGCACACGCACACGCACACACACACACACTGCACATTCATTCATACAGCAGCTGTTGTCGCCAGCCTCCAGAGACAACAATGCTTCGAGGACAGCATTGGAAAACAAGTCAACGAACACACGTCTGCACATATAGGTACACTGACAGGATTCTGACTGGCTAAGTGCAGTATTATCTGCAGTACAAATATTCTTCAGGTCTCAATAATAAGCTCCACTGATTGCCGATGGCAGCACATGATGAATAAAGACCTAACCAGACATAGAAATTGTGCAGCTTAATTATCAGAGTACCCCCCCCATCTACTGTTCCTCTCTCAAACTGTTTTAATAGTTTCAGGTCTTGCCCACGTATCAGGCACGACCGCCCCGAGGTGCCTCAAAGAGTCTTGACAGAGACATTAGTGTGGTGGTTAACTTACGTCACTAAATACTCATCAGCAATATTTAATTGAGAGTTAAATAATCATTACTCGTGTATAAAGAGGCCCGTTCTGATGTTTTTGAACAATCATAAAGACCTTATAACTGTAAAATGCCTGAAGAAAATGCAGAAAGCAATTATCCCACTTGCTCATTCAAACAACTCTGAGGGAAATGACTTCCAGCTGTTTTTCAGGAATAAAGGAGGAGACAAATAAAGTTAATTGGGGGAGACGCTACAGGTAACTGCCTAAATTATACCTTGGCTGTTTTGAGTTATGATAAAACCTTAAAGTGCTCAAATCTTCCATCTCCTTTTTTTTGAAAGCAGAACTCCTTTGTTGAAACAAATAGATAACACAACCATCGCCCAAGGCCGGAGGATATCGTGTTTGAAGAAATTCCAAACACAACTTTTTAATTAACTCACTGCACAGCCTAACCGTGCGTGTTGATGATGTCAGTGTAAACCAGATGCATCCTTCCCTTTTCACATTTGTCTCGATGCCACTTCAAATTAGCCTTTCATCTCAATTCTAGCTAAGGATAGCAAACATTATGTTAAATTATTTCTATCTAGAATAGCTTGTAAACCATCAAATGCATGATATCAGCATCTCCTCTTTGCTTCCTAACCAGCACATTTTTGCTGATTGCATCAATATGCGTTTCCAGGATATTCCATAAATCACTTCGCTGCTGTTCAGTATTCACAGCAATGACAGCTACATGAGCATCGCAAATTTAAAAATAAAAGCAGAGGAAGAGGTTCACCCCGATGTCAAATATTAGACCATATTTATCTGCAGAAAGGTTCTGCAGAGATGCGCACACATTGTGCCGTAAAATGATGACTTAATTGGGCTTTTGATGGAGGACTAAGCTTCATCCCAGAGAAAATAATCAGTTTTGCAGCACGACAAAAAGCAGATTATGTTTTTTTTCATTCAACCAACTCTTTTTATGTTTGTAAAACCATTTAACTCACAATCTAAGTTGTATGAAAACCAAGTTTAATCTGCATGCATCTCTTAAATGAAAATTAAACTCATTAAAAGTATTTTCCTCAAACTTATTTTCTCTTTGAACAGGGCTGGAATTATTATAGGCACTTTTGTTTTAGCTAAAGCTGCAGTAAAGCATTATTTTTCAAGGAAATGTAATCCTCTTGTGGCTGCATTGCATTATGCTCTGCTGAGGACGGACCTGCAGTGACTCATAGTCTGTAGTTAATAGGAAACAATGAGACAAGAGAAAATCCCTCTCTCTTGGATTCTAACAGACTCACAAGGAAACATGTTAAGATGTTTCCTGTTAATACAGTTTACATTTTAAATATTTCAATGGAGCTGTATTCAGATTTAAATGTATCATTCCTGAGGCCTTTAACATTTATTCACCTCTTGAAAAGGAATTGCTATCCTCCTGCAGTTACAAGTAACCAACCAGAGCCGCTTTATTTGAATTATGTTAGTTAACCCTATAGGACCCATATACATCACACCTGAGTCAATCGATAGATGATGTGAATGCAAAATGCTTCTCAGGTAAAAGTTCAGTTGTGGTTAACTGGAATTTACATGGCTAACCTTACGGTCCATTTATCATGTCGGGCGGAGGTGTCGTCATGATTTATTAACACGGTTACAGGTCAGGTGATGCAGGCTTCTTAGAGTTGTGGTTAATACTGTGTGGTGTGAATGTGAGGCTGAAAGTCATGAAAGGCATTCCCCAACGTGGGCGTGCAGCTTGCGAAGAAAAGTCATGGGTGGATAAATCAAGGATTTGAAAGGAAATCCCACTTGACATTAATGTGAAAGGTTTACAATTGCTCTTGTTCTGAATAAAGCTTTGATTATGTGTCTCATCACCTGCTTCTCTGGGCTTTGGTCAACTTTTGGAAAATTCTTCATATTTATGCAACCTGATTGTGGCTCATAATTGTTCCTCGAGGTTTTTTTTCTGAGTTGCAACATAAATTGAGTTAGATGTGTTTAATTCCATCATTCCTTTATAGATGTTCCACCTATCCTGATCTAAAGTTGAGTATACAATATAAATCTAATTATTGATCCACTCTGACAATGAAAAGCACACAAACAAGAATGTAAAGAAAATAGGTCTCATTGATAAATAAACCCATTGGGACACCTTTTGATACTGTAATTCCTTGATGTACTATGTACTTACATTATGAAGATATCTTACTGTAATTAAATCCCATTCTAAATCTTAATGAACTGCTACATACATAGCAAATATATATTTTCATTGTGAATGCAACATAAAGAAGTTGTTCAGATTCCTTTAAATTCTCTTTACATTTCAAATTGACATTTATTTTGTCTAAATAAATACAAAAACAAGGATTGGTCTTCATTGGACTACATTAATTATGTATTGTTCATTACAACAAACCTGCAGAGCTTTACAATATCTGACCATATTAGATCCTTACATTAAATAACATGTCTACGATGTATCCTTTGTGTTACTTGGATTCCTTTTTAATGCATAGTACATACAATCTCTGTACAGAAAATAGTCAAATAGAGCCATAAATTATTCTCAAACACATGGTACTGTACATCTGGGTATATGTGTTTCTAGGTATCTAAAAACGGCTTAAAAGCAAGGAAATCCTTTCCAAACCTAATTAAGTGAATCCAACACGTAGGGAAATCGTTGCAATAAAGGACATTTAAGCTATGTGTAGGAAAGCATTACACGCCCGGTAAAGCTCATACACACACCATCAATATGGTGCTAAGATGAATAATAGCCTGCGCTGAATGAGAGCTGAGCTCAGCTTTACCGGCAAAATCCCCCTGTCGAACAGAACAATCAATAACATTCAACAGCAGGGATTTCTACACAAATAAACTAATGACAACTCTAGATGTGCAGAGAAATGGTTTAATTTGAGAGACAGTGCTGCTCCTCGCCCGAGGATGATGGATAACTAATCCTTTCAAAAGCTGAAGTATTGCTTCCACATTTGTCTGCTTTGCAACACAAAGACAGAATAGATTTGCTCCAGGAGGTTTATCATTAATGAAACATGAAATACATTCTGGTTCAGACAGGATGATGCCCTGAATTAAAGCAGAGCGTTCCAACATTTTACATTATTTTTGTAGGGTGCCCTTCTCAAAGCAGGGTACCTCCTTCTTGTGGCTATCCTGACCTATTTAGGCAAAGTGGAGAGAGAATACAAATATGTGCACGGGCACTACAGGAGTGAACCACTTTTAGACAGGCTGTTGTCTTTATTTTGCTTTTAGAGCCGGAACACAAGGGTGAAGATATATTTGGTTGTATCAAACCTTTCAGACTGTCAATTCAAGTGCTGTTGTTTTTACCAAAGTACTTTGTACACCACTTTATCCATTACATTAAAAGGCTGGACAAATCTGAATACATTATTAATGAATGACTTGACATCAGTTGCAACAAGGGGCCTCATAACATGTATTACGATTTTATGAAGTACTTATAATGCTAGGGTGAGGAGTGATAGATGGTGAATAATAGATCTGTCTCTCTCCGCAGGAACAACAAATAACAGGTAAATGGATACAGATTATTATTAAGTCAATTAATTAAATATGACCCAATGTCTGATTGAAACTATTGCCATATACATGTCATGAGGGTAATGCCACATACAGGATGAGCTCATTACACCTTTAACAGCAGACCTTACAGGTGGTGTTTATTCAGCCAATGCTGCACTGCTGTGTTTGCAAGGATGCTGAACATTGCATGTCATTTCTCATTGTGCTGAACTGTGATAAGAGCTACAGTTAGAGCGTTACATTAAGATACATGTGAAATTAAAATGACACTAAGGTCTTGTGTGTTTTTAGAAGCCCTCATCAATGCAGAGGACACATATTGAGTGCAGACCGTTTCCTCAGCAGCAGGGTCAGTCAGCGAAAGGAGCTCTGACACAGATTCGCAGCATTGAACCTCTGCAGAGGAAAACTCCTACTCCCCTCCCTACCCCCTCCTCTGTATCCTTTTTTGTTCTACAGCTCAAATCCTCTCCTCTCGATCCTTCCATCCTGCAGGCTTTAGTATTTGATCTTCCTTAGATCACTCTGGTGCTACATTATCTCTGCCTCTTGTCTTTTTTTTCTGCGCTCTACTTGTCTTTGGCACTGACCTCACTACAGCATTGCAGTATAGAGGAAGATGCACAACACACTTCCTTCCTTTCTTGCTTTCATCCTACCTGCAATGTGTTTAACTCAAACCCAAAGGCCTCGTCACCTCATGGTAGAACACACACAAGAGCACACCTGATGTCTGTAGAACACCTGAGCACGGCATGTGAAGAAGCAAATATGTAATGGGTTGTGTATAATACATTTTATCGCCATGAATAAGAAATATGCATCACAGAATTATGTCACATATCAGATTTGTACACACAGTATTTAGGGTAGTCCTTAAAGATCAATAACCATCTATGTAAGAAAAAAAAAAATCATCTCAGGTCTACCTGGTCCAATTATCCTAGAAGCCAAACGAATGACCTTATCATTGAGTTGTTTGCATTGATGTGTGAAAAAAAGTTCTATATTTGGCGGGTCGACAAAATATACAAGCAGTCGGTTTTATCCCACTGGATTAATCATGTCCATTCATTATGTCATGTTCTTTTAAATACCAGTCTAATAAGCAATGTAATGTAAAAAGGAATTGCACAATTGAATTGAAGAAACAAGACTTGCCTATTTACACAAGACTCCTATCCAAAATGCCACACCAGACCTACCCTATTTGTTGCAAACCTGTAACCTGTACCAAATAAGTCATAATGTGAACAACATCAAATAAACTGCAAACATTATCAAGGCTGCTGGTGTTATATATTAAACACGTATACCAGTGTATCCTCACCACATCAATAAGTCCTTTATTCACTTTGGTAACACAAATAGGTAAATAGATGTTTATAACAAGTGTATTCATCTGAAGTTGAAGCAACATGCTGCTTTGAAACTCAGTCAACACACAGTCTATGTGGATGAAAATGTGTAGAAATATGCAAGCAAGAGTATGGTCCATTTCAAGTTCTGCTAGAATAAACTCACACATCGTTTTGAAGTTGTTTTTATAAAATGCAAGTATATCTTTAACCTGGGTTTTTCCTCACCATTTAGCAGGTTACCTCTGTTGATCAAAAGCAGAAACTTATTTTTTGTATTTATTATTATCACACCTAGTGATCTACATTGAGACACTTTACAGGCCAAACTGAAGTGTTAGTAATTTAATGGTCAAGGCCCAAAGGCCGTTATAACTGTGATATACACATTTAGTTTGGGCTGGAGAGAGAGGTTAATGCAGCCTTGACAATGATTTCTTTATTACAGTCATTGGTTATCCATGCACACGCTGTATGTACATTGTCCAGTTAGAAGTCAGGCGTATGGAAATCACAATACACACACATTGAATGAGTCATAATATGCAAGCCACCTGTGTTAGTCAGAAGCACAGAAGCAACTCTCAATTTCTTTGTCTCTTTCAAAGACCCTAATTAAGCTAACCTATGCCACTGCTTAGAGACCGGCCGTCTCTATTTTTAACACTGTTACGTACGCCTAGGATAATTATCTATCCTATGCCAGGGCATAGGTTAGCTTAAAACCTACAATTAAGAAACAGCTTAATTGTAGCTGGATTAGACAGTCTAGACATCCAACAATGCGATCTGAGTCTAATGGTGGAGCTCCATCCTCCTCATAAGAGAGTAGTCATTCAAACAGATGACTGACATGCAACCATGTTCCAAAGTTTTAATGCAGGGGAGACCTTTCAGCCATGGGGAGACATCACTGTTCTGATCTTTGGAACGGCATTGTTGCAAGCGCACACATGCATCTCTTTCAAAGAAACTAAACACAGGCTGAACGTAGTACATGTGATGCCATCTAGCGTTTGCTGCATGCTCCGGCCACAACCTGTGAAGTGCAGGACTTCACAATGCACAACAGTGCAACTTTACATCGCAGTTGGTTGTGTTCACAAGTGCAACAGACCACACCTGACCACACCCAACTGGGTTGTTGGGTGTGGTCAGTGGTGCAACAGACTTGAACCTTTCAACCCATAGAGGTCAGTGCAACAGTTTTGGCTCCATACATGATTTAGTGTGGAGTTGCTCATTAACAATCTAGGAGGCATCTTTACAGCACAAAACTGTGCCAGTGGTGAACAATTCTCCAACTTGCTGGTACATCCAAAAACATCATTCTGATCATTTAAATGTGTCATTAATTTCCTGACCATGCAGACACATGCTTAGGATTAGGAATCAAGTCTTTATCTTTAGTAGTTTTTTGTGTTATTGCTAAGAATGTCTTATGTTTAAAAAGTCTAGCTCCAGGTAAAAAAGCCAAGATCGAAAACACCATTTAAAAAAAATAAAAACTGCTACACCCTAACCCACCAAACTGCATAAGAATTCTTGTATACTTGTATTGATGTTTCCTGCAAACAAGTTAGCTTACTGGGATAACATAAAGATCTGCTTGACAATGGTAAAACAAATTAAGGGATCTACAGCCTCAAATACTCACATAAAACTGTACAAAGTGGTTGTATAGACAATGCTTCTTGACTCGCATACAACAGACAAGCAGAGTAGAAAGAGGGAACCTCATTGGAAAGAAGCTAATGTTACAGCTAATGCCCTAGGGTCAACTACCGATCCTTGTAGGACAAACACAGTCTGAGGGAAGCCAAAACACAAAGGTATCATTTACAGAGCAGTTCACTGTATTCAGCAAAAGAGCTTGTAGCTGGTGTCCTGGGCATCACAAAAACAAATGACTATATGAGGGAACTACTTTACTGGTTCATAATATCAAATTAGCATTTAATGTAATGTGAATTTTGAAGTTGGACTCAGCAGGTTAATAATGTAGAAGATCATATTGTATGAAAAATGCACAAAGTGCAAGGGTGCACAAAGGATTAATCTAAAACAAATTACTGCTAATTGGAGTTAATATGTTTTAGGTATTCAAGGAACCCTTTTTAGTCTTCAACCAGTGACGTGTATGATCAACTAATACCTCCAATTAAGCATATAAGAGGAAGCTATTACATCATTAGAGTGTTTATATGACTTTTGAGAGAGGTAGCAGACAAATTGAGAGTTGCTTCTGTGCCTCTGAAAAATTGTAGGTGGCTTACATCATTGAATCATCCAAAGATTGATTGTCAGCATTCGTTTTACCCTGTGCCCAGGGTTTTACTGATTCAGCTGCCAGGAATGGATTTTAAAGCTGCATTAAGTAATTTTTGACCACTCGGGGGCGGAAAGACTCCAGAACAAGTTCACAACAGTTAGCAATTAGCTTATGAAGTTGTTATGGCTAACATGTTAGCAAACAGTTGCCTACTTACAAATCCAGCAGAAACAGAGCAACACGAACATCCCTTTGGTCTCCTTTTTCTGGCCACCTGTTGAATGTAATTCCAATATTCACTGCCGTTTAGCCCTTGTTTGGTCTTCCGGCGCATGAGATATATATATGTCTCTTTTTAGATTGCTATATGTTCTAGTTTCTTCACAAGTTACTTCGGCTCTTTGCCTTTTAGCGCTGGGCAGTTAGCATACAATTAGCTTGTTTTAGGCCTTTGTTGGGAGCAGCTGCCCACAGTCGTAGCCAAGTCAGAGCCAACGTAGTTTTGTATATGTCGTTCCAGAAACCATAACAATGAGTGGAAAAGGGTCGAAAGCTGTGTAGTTTCCTGGTGAGATTTTGATTCCCAAGGATACCGGCAATACTACCAACACCATAAGCAGGAGGGAGTCGTATAATTAATGGCACAAAATATTGCTTAATGCATCTTTAAATCAAGTCAACATGCTCGACTGTACGCAGGTTTTCATTCCACATGAGGACTAAACCAGGTGATTTCATTGTATAAGGCATTTTCAACCACAGAAGAAGAAACCATTGAAATTACTTGGTATAGTGTTTGAATGGAAGGAAAATCTCCATCACAAATGGCTCCAGATCCCTGATCAACAACCGTTTTGCTATAATGCGGCTCACATCATCTCTGTTGCTCTGATGCAGTTACAATGTCTCTATGTAGACATAGTTTAATGGTTTTGTGCACACATGGCTAATGTAGTCAATAAAGGCATGAGCCAAATAATCTACACAAAGAGCAACAAACCCACACACACACACGCACACACACACACACACACACACACACACACACACACACACACACACACACACACACACACACACACACACACACACACACACATGCACGCACGCACGCACGCACGCACGCACACACACCAATACACCAATCCGCTGGAGCAGAGAGAAGGTTAGGCCATGCCCTTGTTGCGGACTACCTGGGGTCCGGGTTAATGAGCACAGCAGTGCAGTCAAATTGATAGTCTTTCATATCATGATTTTTGTTCTGATCAGTAATTTTCTAATTACAAATCTATACATCCGGGTTTCACAGGCTAAACCCCTTATCAACCAAATGAGCATCCCAGCATGACATTTGGATTGTGCTTAACGGGTGGAAAAAATCCACTTTTGCAATTAATTATCACACAGAGATGATGTGGTACACATTTTTCACACAGATTGTACAGCATGTCTCCATGGCCTGTCTCCACTGCTTATGAAACTAAAAGCGCTCATCTGTTCAACCCTCCGCCACAAACCATTCTCACACAAAATATGAGAAAAGATCAAATCAGACTTTTTTTTACTCTACGATGTAAATAATTGTTTGCTGTTAAGAACAAATCGAATGAACTTGTGTTTTTTTTCCCGAGTTCACACAGAGTTCAGAGCCATTTACTTCCCCTTTGATTCTGCCTTCCACACCTGCTTGCTCATCATCCTTTCATCTTCTGCACCTCTGCTCTCCTCCCCCCCACTCCCCTCTCCTCCTTCTGTCCTATTGGTCTGTGGCCAACAGCATCAAGCGTTATCCATCAATAGCTAGGCTATTAGGTAGTATCAACACAAGAACCTCTCAGAATTAACCATAATGCCCAGTAAAGCCTGATATCGATTATATGCAATTATTTTATCTCTTAACTAATGATGGTTGTGGAGGGTAACGGTGAGGAGAGCATGGGGGAAGAAAGGACGGGGGAGGCAGTGATGACTGTGGGGGACTGTAGAACAGAGGAGAGCACTGGGACAAGCCTGAGGAGGGGGATTCATCAACTGATACAGAAAACATACATTGAGACACCCAGCTTATCAGTATAAATAGAACCAGACAATATAACCTTTACACACAAAACTCATCAGAGCCTTACCTTCCGATCATGGTAGAGTGCTGCTGGACAGCCGCCTCCAGCAGCCTCTCCAAAATGGTCCATTCCCCCATGGTGATGGAGAGGTAGCAGGGCTCTCAGAAGAAACAGGATCTGGGCAGCCAACCCCTCTTCCTCCGAAGGACTTCTACTTCTTCTCAGGACCAGCCTGCGCTCTTGTGGACCTTCCGGACCAGCGGGGGTGCACCCGACCCCCGTCCCAGGACCAGCTTCTTTTTGACCTCTACACGTTGACCTGGCCGCTTGTCTTTGACTGTGTGTGTGAGAATGAGTGTCTTTTCCTGGGCCTGTCCCGCTGTGCTTCTCCTCCTGGTGGAGGAGAGGTGCTGAGCTGATTGCCTCCCCCTCCTCTTTCCCTCAGTCTCTTCCTTCCCTTCTCCCCCTCCCCTGCGCGGTGATGCTTGTCCTCCCCCTGCCGCACCGCTCTGTTCTGCGCTACAGCATATGCTATAGCTCACTGTATGACAGCCATGATCACCCTCTCTTTTCCACTTGCCTCTGCCCGTCCCCTTGCTTTTTTCTCCTCTTCCTCGTCTGTCCCTGCCTTCGTCCTCCACCCTACCCCCAGGGCGCTCCTTGTGCTCTACCTGCACTCCCTGCCATCAGTGTTGCTCTGTGCTTGTCCTTGCATTGTGTAGGAGATTTGCCTTTGCTGCAGCCTTGCTACTCTAACCTAAACACACACACACACACACACACGCTGCATACAGCTGATCCTCCTTGGCTCACCTCAGTGAACAGCACTGTAAACACACACACACACACTCCAAGACCGCTAGGAATCCCACTCTTCCACTTCCTACTGAGGACTGCAGATCCACACCAGCACACGAAGCTCCTGCCTGCTGAATGTCATTTTACGACTGGAGGAATGGTCGCTCCCACAGCCCTGAGCGCTACAAGGACCCATAAAAACCTGCATACACACACACACACACACACACACACACACATACACACACACACACACACACACACACACACTGCCACCCAGCCTCTCAGTAATAAATCAGCTGCCTTGCTGCATCCAGTGAGGCAGAACCAAGGCAGTGTGCTGCAGACCTGCTGTCCTGTGTTGTCCCCCTGACTAATTTCTGCACAGTCCAGTGCCCAGAGTCATGTCTGCCGCAGAGAGCGGGGATGAAAAGCTGTCCTGTGATGACTATTTCTGGGCTCCATCATCTTGCATCCCTCTCTTCCCTCCTCCTCCTGCTCTCCTTCAACCTCCCCGCACTTCCCCCTTCCTCTCCTTTACTCACGTTTGTGTGCAGATCTCAGTCCTACCAACTCCCCCTATCTCAGTGCTCGGTCCCCATCTCTGCTTTGTGCTCTCCCTCTCTTTCTCTGTGTCTCTTTCTCGCTCATGGAATCGCTCTATCTCTGTCACACTCTGCGAGCATGCAACACCCCCCCTCCTCTTCTTCTCATAGATCTGCTCTCTCTCTCTGCTTCCCTCCCTCCCTCCCACCCTCCCTCCTCTGGAAAATGTGCTTGGATTGCTACCCTGCTCGCTGCTTTACTTATGCTTGCAAGAATGCCTCCCACCGTACTGCTGTGTCTGTTCCTGCCTGATGTTGCACAGAAAAAAGGGCATTTGAGATCTAAGCATGCTTCATGCCCCGTCTCCCCTTCAATCCTTTGTTTTCAGTCTGTAAGCCTGGTGGTGTTTCCCATCCTCAATAAACCTCTTCCTTTCTTTCCCCACTCATTGTCATAGACCATCCGGCCCATGCTTCCAGGAGGAGGGTTACCGGGGAATTGTGGCTTTGCTCCACCCCATCCCCCATCTGTCTCCTCCTTTTCTCCATCTTAATGTATAAGGGATGGACAACACACCTATTTTACCCTGACCTAACCCTCACGCCCGTCATGTTTTTCCTCTCCTCATCTTCTACATCAGTGCCTCTTTCTGTCCATTTCCCCCCATCTTCCATTACAGCCCCCGTGCTCCCTCTCCCCTCTCAGGAGAGATGAGCGCTGTATTGTACTTTGCTGTGACATTGAAAGCTGCATTCATTAGATTTATATTAAGGTGGTGTGGAAGCGGGATGGTCTCCCTCCATTACACAGAGAGATAAAGGCAGATGTATGGAGTGTTAGTAACATGCTCACACACCTAGACAAATTCATGTGCATCTCTAAGACACCAGGAAATACACAAATGGGAAAAGAAAACAAACATAGGTTTTTTTTCCCCTCCAGGTTGTGAGTCACAGCAAGGTTTCCCCATCTAGAAGACTGAGTCAAGTAAATGATGCAGTGGCATGACATGAGACCAGCACACTAGAATGAAGTCATGGCTTGGGGTGACAAGTTCAATTCATTTGTGCTGCAATTCCTTTTAGTCATACTCCTTTGATTGTGCATGACATGCTTTTTTAGCTGACAGTTTTTTTGTTGCTGAATAAGGTGAATGCCTTTGGGGCGATTTGGAAACATTTGATACAAATTCAACATCCTCAAAGATATGTTGTGTTATTTCTGAAAACAAAAAGCATCAAGGTGGGCAAATTTACACTCACAGCTCTTACACAACAACCTCTACTGTGCATTAGTGTGTGATCGATCTATCTCGTTGTGTGTGTGTGCATGAAGAAATGAAATATCCCTCTGCATCTGTGTGTGTGGGATAAAAGGACTGAGTGGGGGAGACAGAGCGAAAGAGGATTTTGTTAGTTCAGCATCTTCTGCGGGGGGACTTGGGGTCTTTCCCTCACCAAGGACATATGGTAAGAGTGCTGTTGGGGAGAGCAGGGAGGGAGGGGGGGCTCTCGTTTGGCGAGGCTTGGGTTCACCAGCAAAGCAGCTGAAGCACTCGCATCAGCCAGCCAGCTCTTGGAGAGGAGAGTTCAGAGCTGGATAGCACATGAGTGAGAGAGAGAAGGCGCAGGTGTGTCGACAGTGACCTAGAACAGCCAGCGTCTAGCATGCAAAAAACACACATACTGTACTTAAACAATTGTAAAGCAGCAACATGATTAATAACATCAATGGAAAAATAAGTGGTACTTTAATTTTTTTTATTTATATATATATATTTGGGTTCAATATTTAAATATTTGCAATGTTAATTAAGAGTTATGCAAGAATGGCATTATCGTCACGACAAGGACACTTGATGAAATATGAAAGCCAGAGGTGATTATTAATAAATGTGAGTATGATTACGATCAAGTGTGGTTTTGTGTGAATGAAAGAGCAGACCCTGGCTTTGTAAATGCCTCAGCAACATCCCTGATATATCATCATGCATTTGTTCTATCTTGTGCTGAATAAACATCAATAGGGAAAGAAAAATAGAAAAATTATATTTGAATCCTTTGGATTAGTAGGCAACTATTTTTATTATTATTGTTAAAAATATTATTATATTTCTAAATATGTGAAAAACATCACTAGAAACACGTGTTACACAATTTTAAGGTAATTGTTCTAACAAGTTGTTATCAGTCAAATAAAATCAGTATTATATTGATCATGAATAGAGTCAATATAAGTTGTTAATTTGTTGGTTTGTCTCTGGCTGAAGCAGGTAAATGAAGTCACCTTGTATATTGAGGGCTTTCACCTTCTGGACAGCAGCTGTCCGTTGAGCTGAAGGTCATAAGCAATCGAATGAGCTCCTGTAAACATTACTGCAAGATTCAATTTTTAAAAGTGTCTGACAAGTAAGACTTCCACTTTCACACCTACACCCTGCTACCCACAACTGTGATTATTATTTTAAATCACAAAGATAATCATGCCAGTTGGATGGTGTTCAGAGCATTGCAAGTAAAACCTGGCAATAACATAGCGGCTAGAAGAATGTATGTACATTATTGCAAGAATGTCTCCAAATAATGCTAAGAAAAAAAGAAGCAGCAGTCTTTCAACACCACATGGTGTTGCTCAATATTTTCAAATGGGGAGTGTCAATACATAAACATTCCTAATACTAGGTTTGTAGAGTAATATAATTTATATGCAAATACTTTACTATTATAAGTGCTAGACGTATACAGGGCAAGGATACACCGCATAACAGTTTCAAGTCAATGTAATAATTAAAAGACCATTCTGAGGAAACGTTTTTCATCAAATATAAGGGTCAATTGAATCATTACCACAACATAGGTAAATCATCAATGCGATTAATATAAAGGTTGGAAGGTGGTAGGGTGGGTACGCCCCCTGGTGGAAATTTCGATAAACAACACGCTTCATTTTCAGGCTGCTTCTTTTGGTTATGCCTCGGTCCTAATGTCTGTACACTATACATGCGTAAATGGAAACAGGTGGTTTATGATTTAAAGCTTGTCATTTCTTGTTGCATTCTTCAGTGCGTTGTTCAGGCTAGGGTTTCACTTTTTCCCCTTTTATCTGTTGTATCCTACACCACCAGAGGGCAGCAGAACAATAAGGCTGACATGCGGAACACAGTCGACTTTGTTTATGAAGAAGAAGAAAGTAGCCCAGGGTGGGTAGCTGCTCCAGACATGTCAGACAACTGACAGGAATGGTAACTTGGCCGCAGTAGTTAGTGAGTTATCAAAAAGTTCCTGAAAGCTGAAAGTAAGGATTTTGGAGCACGACACATCACATCACCAGGTGGCCTGTGTAGAGGGTTGACAACCCGGCATCTTGATTATCGTTGATATCTGACAACCGCTGGTTAGCTAGCATTAGCTACTGGCTTGCTGTGGAGAGAAGTATCGTCAGTTTTCAGTCATGTCTTCGGCCGGGGACTTTGGGAACCCTTTAAGAAAGTTTAAACTGGTATTTCTGGGGGAACAGAGTGGTAAGTGTGATGCTAACGTCGGATGTTGTTTGCATGTCGAATATGCGTAATGTTCTTAAATAGATGTGGCTAACACTAGAGTTTGGTGGGCGATTAACGTTAACCAGTTAGCTTAGCTAACATTAGCTGCGTATCATTACACTTGGCACAGTAAAAGTATTGCAACAGAGTAATTTGTTTCTAAAGGTATCCACCCTAGCTTTATGGGGTGCGTTTCGTTGCTTTTCCTAATAGGTTGAGTAATGTGTGTGGAAATTGACTTGTTGGCTAACTTCCGCTGTGAGCTGTAATAACATGGTATTAGCGGAGGCAGTGGCCGCTACTACGAAGTTACAAGTATCAATTAAGTAGTGAAATACAGTGCTATTAGCTACTTTCTATTCTATATGATAAAAATATTGGTTGTACGTTGTATATTGTCTTTGCATTAATGTTACTTCCTAAGTAGAGGCTACACGCTAAGTGTGTTTCATGTGATTTATTGTATCTGGTGCTGTGTTCAGAGGAATAATATCAATCTCAAAGTCCACAAATAATATGAGTATAATTACACAGTCAAATCAGTTTGACCACCCTAGGTGCTATTCTGCTGAGGGGGAAGAATCCCAATTACTGAACCTGCTCAGTGGCATTCCTACACTCTCCCTAGTCATTTTCCCCTTTTCCTGCAAATCTGAGTAACACAGGGTGTACTTGTACTGGAAGGGTTCTGTATAGATCCATACTTAACAATCATGTGTCTGTTCTCAAAGGTTAAGGTGTTGGGTTGTTCATTATATATTCCAGCACTGTACTTCCACGTCTTTCTACTATTTCCAAAGCTGTGTGTTTAGCATGCCAACACAAAGCACATAGTGGAAGCTGAACTTTGGGGTTTTATTTAGAATTGGGATGTACTGATTGAACTTGTTCTCCTCCTCCTGATACCGTTTCTGATATCTGAGCTTGGGTATCTGCTGATAGCAAGTACACATATAATCCTGAGTTTAAAATCTGTGTACTTCACAGCATAAGATTATTTCTGTCTGATGGAAGTAGGACCTGCTGAAATATAACTGATATTGGTAACACTGAATTTGATGACAGTAATTAAGAAGCTATAGTTTATGTGGATTCATTATTTTGGTCTGACAATATCTATTTGGTTTAATAAGGTCAGTATGATACAGATCCATCTGAATTATGTATTCAAAGTGTAGAAACGTTAAGTATTTCTTCAGGGATTATTAGTCTAGGTTTTGTCGCCTGGTTTATTACTCTCCCCTTTCATCAAGATAAAACAGACTTGGTGTTTGTCAGACGTTGTGTGATCAGCTGTTGTTCCTTGTACACAGCAGTGTTGGCTTTGGCCATGTCATCATCACTTGAGGTGCAGTGTAACAGATAGTGTAACTCTAGCTCAGAAAAACAGTCTGAGTCTGGGGAGCTGAATGTGGGCACTCATAGCAACAGAGTGTCTATTTCTCTGTAATGTTGTAAAAGTAAAGTTTTACAGGTGAAAATCAGCAAGGTTGAAGTAAATGTTATGAAACGGGGCCATGCTTAGAGAAGGTGGAAGAGTAAGCATAGACTTGGAGTACCTAACTACCTCAATCAGTTCAGGCCTTTTAAAGAGCTAGGCAAAACCTTTTTTAGAAACGTAATAAATGGGGAGCCAGGTTTCCCAACCCTACTAGTCTCTCAACATTCCTCAACCCTTAAATGTCTCCTACAAAGGGCTGTGCACCACACCCTTTAATAATGGACCCGATCCCTCAGAGGGCAGCAGGAGTCTCATGCCATGCTGCTCTCAGCTTCAGTCCAGTTAGAGGGTTCTTCATCTGTGGCTCGTGGACTGTACACAACTTTGATGTTAGTTCTTATTTCAACTCTCTTACCCGCCAGTTAATTATAATCCCTCATTTATTTATGATATTTTCTTAAATTTCAAGTTGTCAGCAAAGTTGAAGATCAGGCCGCACCTTACATAATGAGAGAGGCTCACGCTATATACTTTTCACTTAACCCCCCCTCCTTTATTATTATTTGAAACTGGCCTTCTCTCCCTAAAGTTATTATCATTTCTGTTTTGGTCTTCAATGTTGTTTATTTTCAACTAAATGAATAGTTGGTTAAACTGATCAAATCAATTATCAGAAAAGTGTTCTGCAATTATTTTTAGGTTATTTGTTTGATCATTGTCAAGCAAGAAATTGCGGCATTTTAAATGTGAGAATAATTATTTTCTGTGTTTTGTATCATTATAAATACATTTGTTTTGGAATGTTTCGCATATAAGTAAGAGTAATTTCAAGTTCTCACATTGGGCTTTAAAAAGAATAGAAGATAATGGATAGATGGATAATTAGTCAGTTAGTCAAAGACTCGTAGCCCTACTTGCTATAGCCACACATTATTTGAGCCATTCCCAATAAGAACTGTTTAAGCTACAAAATAAAAGTGTATCGGGTCATTTACTTTGTTTCCGTTTGTTTTTCAGTGGGAAAGACTTCTCTGATCACCAGGTTCATGTATGACAGCTTCGACAACACTTACCAAGTGAGACCAACACCTCCACCTGATTTCATCACTCATGAAAAGTTCATTCATGATGAGTTGAAGAAGGTTATGCTTGTTTATTTACTACTTGTCATTCATTTCCAGGCCACAATAGGAATAGATTTCCTGTCGAAAACCATGTACCTTGAAGACCGAACAGTGAGTAAAACATTTTTGACAACTAGTGTTTGTTCCTATTCTATTTAACTATTTATTGCAGACACCATTTTTTGTTTTTTTAATAGTAGTTTAGTTTGGTTGTTTCTAACAAGCACACACAGCTTTTTTGCCTTCCAAGTGCACCCCCCCCACACACACACACACACTCGGACTGTCCTCCCTTCCTTTGTTTGTTTCCCCCCTCAACACAAGTTTCTTCCTCTCCTTCCTACCCCTCCATCTATTCTCCTCATTCCTGTTTTGAAATGGAACACCTTACTTGATCAAAGGAGGAGGGTTGATGACAAGTGAAGGCTGATTATTTATTTATACCCCCCCCACCCACCGGGCCCAGATAGCTTGCTAACTCTGTTGATCACTTCCTGCATGCACTACACTCTCTTTGAACGTTTTCTCATCCATCTGACTTCATTCAGTTTTCTTTCTATTTGCTTGTTGTCACCATAACGTACCATATTTCTGACATCGGTTTTGTCTTGTTTTATTTTCATCCCTTTTTGTTTTGTTTCTTTGTTTTTCTCTTCTTCTGTTTCTCCCTCATCCCCTTCCTGCCCCCCCCCCCCCCTCCAGATCAGGTTGCAGTTGTGGGACACGGCGGGGCAGGAGAGGTTTCGTAGCCTGATCCCGAGTTACATCAGAGACTCAGCTGCTGCAGTCGTAGTGTACGACATCACAAGTACGTGGATTACCTGTGCACGTTATATAAACATGCCACATTAACCTCATACTCTGTCTTATTTAAAGGTCCCCTATTATACTGTTTTTCATCAATATATTATAGGTCTCTGATATATACAGAACATGTCTCTGAAACTGATTGTGCATTGTAGCATCCCATAATCCCCTCTGTTTCAGCCCTGTTCCAAAAGCTGCTGATTCTCTGTCTGTTACTTTAGATGAAAAATAAGGAACCCCTCCGCACGCCCCTCTGAGAGAGATTTGGTTAAAAAGAACACAATGGTGCTCTAGGAGGAGATTCAGGTGATAAGGTGTGGGGGGGGGGTTATTGGCTAATGGTTACACAAGCCAAAAAATCATTATGACATCACAAAGTGGCCAAAATCTGATCAGCTCATTTTCCGACAGGTTTTTTTTTATAAATGGATCAGGACGAAAAGTGAGCGAATCTTTTTTCCTGAAACTTTCAGAATCTCTTTACACAGAGGGGACACATGGTTATGTAGAAAATACATGAAAAAGTGGATTTTGCATAATAGGCGACCTTTAACACATTACAGTCCTTTCATTCAAATAATAGACATCAGACTTGTTGAAGATGTGCAGGACATGTAATTCCACTTCCTTCCCGTCACAAACCGTTCTCACAGCTTACATCCCCTGAATACTGATGCCCCGCTGTCTTTTCCTCCCCCCACTTTCTTTCAGACGTCAACTCTTTCCAGCAAACCACAAAATGGATTGATGATGTGAGGACGGAGAGAGGAAGTGATGTCATTATCATGTTGGTGGGAAACAAGACAGACCTAGCAGACAAAAGGTAATCTGCTCTTCCTTCCTCCTGCCTCTGTAAGTGGCTCCTCTCCATTTAGAGCATACTAATGAAGTCATTGATCGGTGCTGCTGGCTGTCGATACTCAGGCAGAGCAGGTTATCTCTGCCCTTCGTGGATGTCTAAGCCCCCATTGACTTTTTTTACACTTTGTTTCAACCTACATTGTTTGAAGATATTGATTATTTAACAAATCAACCTCATAAAGAAATTGATAGTTGTCTGCTGTGATGTTTGATATTATTTGATCTGAAAGACCCTGTGCTGTGATCTTCTCAATCCACCTGATTAATCAAGTCAGCTGTGCCATGTTTTTTCTGCATCTCCTAACCCCCTTTATCTACCGCAGGCAAGTATCTATTGAAGAGGGTGAGCGGAAAGCCAAAGAACTAAATGTAATGTTTATTGAGACTAGTGCGAAAGCGGGCTACAACGTAAAGCAGGTGAGAGTGTGTGAGTCGTGCTCTGTACTCCTGATGCAGAAGCTGCTGCTTGCGCTCCACGACTAAAGATCGCCAGACCAAATCATGGTCAGAGCTAGGGCTGGGCGATATATCGAGTTTACACGATACATCGTGGATTGCACTACATGCGATTCTCGTAAATGACCACATCGTGAACATCGAGTATTATGTTGTCAAATCAATTTCCCGCCGCGGCCAAAATGAGCTTTCCTTTCTCCCTCATAGACACAGTCACACACGCAGGCACACACGCAGGCCCCGTCTAACTTGCACACAAACATTGCACACATGCACAGTGACAGAGAGCAGGGCTCGACATTATAAATGGCCCGCTGGCTCGGAAGCACTATTTAGACACCCCGGGCCAGCATAACGTACTTTCCACTTGCCCGCTCGGGCCACTAAAAATATTGCTTAAAAAAAAAAAAATTGTCCTGTGGTATTGGTATTTTAACTTGCAATGTTGTTAAATTGTTTCGTTTATTAACGCTACAACATAGCGTTTCGTGAGGCGGTTGTCGTTGTTGGGTGAAAAGCAAACAGCTGTTTGCTGCGGAGCCAGCGCGAGCAGGCTCCCGTTTGCCCGTGAGCGCCAGGCAAAAAACTATCTTCAAATAAAAGAAAGTCACCGGAGGAGTTAAAGGAGAGTGACAGGTAGCATGAGAAGAAGAGGGAGAGAAAGTTTCAGCCAGCTTGATCGATGGAGTTGTTTTCTAGTGGTGCAGTGACGCGTCCTAAAACCCTTTTATAATCTATCGATTAGATTTATGATTCGAAAATTATAAAAGTAGGGTAGACATGTGGAGATTATCCGGCTGAACAAAACCTGCATTTATCAAACAGGTTTGTTTTCCACAGACCTTATTTCCAGCTATTTTCCAAAACCCTTTGGAGAAATCCCATTGCTTTTTTGTCGAGGGAACCAGCAGCTTATACTTCCTGCTTTTAGGACACGTCACTGCACCTCTCAATATGATGCCAATATAAACAAGGTCTTCTGTCGGCTCGATACATCAATGCCGACCTATGCTGACAAGTAAGTGAAGAGTAGAAAATATAAAAGGTATTGGCTTTAGGGAAATGTCCCAGCAGGTTAGGAGAACGAAGGTTCTAATCTAATCTAATACATAGCCATTACATGTCTAACTCCTGATAATGACAGGAAGACAGAAAGCGCATTATACTAATAATAATAATAATACTACTCATAATAATAGCAGACATTTTTGAACAATGACCACAATAACATTATTTTAATAAACCAAATATGATCAATTGAGGAAAATGAGGAAGAACTGATGATTCAAATGTTGTAGTACAAGTAGTAATGTAGTTAGTGCATAAATTACTATTGCAACAAATGTGTTCATTTTCTTCATTATTAGTCGATTCTTTTAATGCAGACATATGTTGCAGGGACTACTAGAATCATCATACTGGCGTGACTGTAAACATCAAGGGGTTAAATTAAAAAAATGTATTTGTTTTAGAGGACATTTCAGAATATCGCGATATATATCGTTATATCGCGATATAGTCAGTAAATATCGCGATATCATTTAGAGACCATATAGCCCAGCCCTAGTCAGAGCTTCAGGCAGGGTTGGATTTTAAATCTAATATCTATAAAGAGTTATTCTGGATTTATTGAGACATCTTCACATTGGCCTTTCTAAAACGTACCAGCTGAATCCTTCACACCCTTTTCTTCAGCTGAAGTTCTACTAGCCGTCTTTTGGTCTAGATCCCAGGTGGCAGCAGCATCAGGAAGGGGCACGACTTGTTATTCCACTGCAACCTATTCACACTCTGTATTTTCTTTCCCCTTGTGTTTTTGTGTCTGTGTGTGTGTGTGTGTGTGTGTGTGTGTGTGTGTGTGTGTGTGTGTGTGTGTGTGTGTGTGTGTGTGTGTGTGTGTGTGTGTGTGTGTGTGTGTGTGTGTGTGTGTGTGTGTGTGTGTGTGTGTGTGTGTGTGTGTGTGTGTGTGTGTGTGTGTGTGTGTGTGTGTGTGTGTGTGTGTGTGTGTGTGTGTGTGTGTGTGTGTGTGTGTGTGTGTGTGTGTGTGACTCATCGCAGACAGATAACCACAGAGGAGGGAGAGCAGAGAGCGAAAGAGATGAATGTTCTGTTTATTGAAACAAGTGCAAAGACAGGCTACAATGCCAAGCAGGTAGAGCGTGTGCACCTTCTCGTGTGTGTGTGGGCTCATAGCGCTCATTCTCTCTTCTGGTTGGCTTCTGTTTCACACACCCATTGCGTACATTAAGGTGTGCTTTAAATGTCGGCTTGCTCTGGTTGGAAGTGAGGTGTGTGGATTTGTTTTTGAAGCTCTCTCCCACCTGAAAGAAGTCATTATTTTTGATTGGCAAACCTTTGATCAGGCAGGTGGGTCGGGGTCTGCAAACCAAAACGCTCATTAGCACATTAGCAGTATTTTAATTGCATGTGTATGAAGTGTAGTTCTATGCGATGTTCTTTAGTGCGGGGGTTTAAAACTCATAAATCACTTTAAATGCACGGTGCTCCATCAATGAATGTTAAAGTAAGGCGCCAATCCACAGAAATATAGCCTTGCCGTTTGCTGCTGAATTAAAAATCTAATTTGGTGAAAGCTCTGGTGGCCGTCTTCTTCTGCGAGCTTCAAGCTAAATCATGTAATGGGAATGCGCTATCTTTCCTTCATCTTGTGCGTTTGTCCTGATGTGCGTCTACTTCCTGCTCTGACAGAACACATCTGGTTGTCTCTCCCTGCAGCTCTTCCGTCGCGTGGCAGCCGCCCTCCCCGGCATGGACACCACACAGGACAAAAGCCGAGAGGAGAGTATCCTTTGTGTGCGTGTCAGTGTCAGAGGGTCTCTAATGTTGTGTCATATGGATAGCCCCTGCCGGAGGGAGAATGTAGCGCAGCACTGTGACAGACAGATGTTGTTTAACCTTTGTGTCTCTTTTTGATGTATTTGACCAGTGAGGACACGTATTGTGCTCCAACAGGGAGAAATACTCACCACCTCTAGGCTGCAGTTAGGACTGTACCGCATCGTTTCCTCAGCATCCTTTATAACATTGACTTCCGTTTATTCAATCTTCTTACCTGGTATCCCTGCACAGTTACAGATACAGTCTAATATTAGTTGTCGATTTTGATTCTGGTACTGACTTCGTAGTATTGTTTCTTACTCGTGCGTTACAAACATTTCCAATAACTCGAGCATTGTGAAGTCCAACGGTCAATATTTTTTTAAGATACCGATGTGATCATTTCCAAAGTTTACCCCAGGTCTTTAGGAAATAATCTGCTTTTCCATGAATTCTAAAAGTTATAATTATAAAGAAAATTGGTTCGTCTAGAAAATAATAGGTATAGAGGCTTTCAATTTAAAAAAAGATAAACTACCTTAATTATAGCAATAACTCCCTGTGGGGTTAAATGTCACATGAGAAGAACATCAAACATGATTTATTTTCTCTAGAATGGAATCTGATTTGAAATGCAGTGTGGAATCTTCCCTGAAACTGAGCTCGCACAGTGGCTATTTGGTTTGTATGGAAAAAAATATTTATCTTATTCAAGCCTGGCATGTCCTGCAGTAGAAAACAAATGATATAACATTTTTATATATAACACATTTTTAACAATAACTTAAGCATGGACAGCAGTTGTGGAGTTTAGTTTGTTCGTGAACATTTTCCAGTTGTTTTATTCCAGTTCTGTGACGTTCCCTAACTCCTAAACCCTTCAGTGATTGACATTAAATTAAAGGAGCAACCGGAGCTACCGGCCAGCGAAGGAGGCTGTTCCTGCTAATGCCGGCTTATGTCATGATGACATAAAGCTAAATATTTCTCTTACCTGCTTTTTTTTCAACCATTTGTGTGTCTGTACCCGAAACTGAACCGCCTGCTCCCCAGCCTAAGAGAGAACACTACAGCCGTTACTCCTCCGCTCTCTGGAAAGCTGCTTTTGGATGTGGATGCTCTGAAAGTCATACATCTCTTAAATGGAATATTTGCTCTGTAACACACATGTTGAAACGGTATCCACAGCTGTTGCCTGTCATTTCAAACAGACCGAGATGGGGGGCATAAGAGTAATGAGTGTCGAAAGATGACCCTTTGAACCAAACTGAAAGAAGGAACACGTGTGTTTATGCATTAAAGTATCTGATGAAGATTGAGAATATTGTTCAACATTTTTAAATATTGCTTTAAGTTTAATAAGCACAACAGTAACACTGTTCTTTTTGTTGTTTAAATGTCCGGACACGGTCACACACCAGCACAAACACACTAACTAAAAGAGCAACACTATAACTACGTCATCCCCATTACCGTCCTTCCTCTCTTCCCGCACTTGTCCCTTGAGATTGGTTATTTTTACCTTGGCTTCCATTTTCTATTACCTTTTTATTTGAATAGATCTCTAATTATTTTTTCTAAAGACTACAGCTATCATAGATTAAAACTACTGCTTTAAAGATAGTGCTTGAGAAGTGTTTTCTCATATATTATAAGAGTCATAATCATGAAAACCCACTGTAAACATTTAGATATATATGCCTTTTGGAGTTTAATTGTAGAGGGCTTCCTTGGTTTTGGGTTAAACTAGTTTGGTATGAGGTTTTATGAACACTTTAAATACTTGTTTTTTTGTTTTTATTCTGTTGGCATTGATCTTTTGTTAGTGATTATTCTACATGTGTATTTAATCCACAATGACTTTATTTATTTGTATTGGATTCATGTTTCTTTTTTTTATGGCTGTTAATATCTACACTTCTGGTGAATCACTAATGAATTATGCATCCGTCTGAAACACCTTTAACTGAATCAGCAGAGAGCTAGATGGCAATTTGATCTTACTGATAATACCGTGCAATTTTTGTGTGGACTTATGGAGGAGAGTCTGGTATGTATAGCAAAGTAGTCCTTAACGTTTGTGTCTGGAATGATTTGAAATGAAAGAATAAAAAATACACTTGTCAATGTGGCTGGAATTCTTCAATGTCCAAGCTTTAATATTTTCCTTGAACCATTTGTTACACTTGAATTAGGCATTAAGCTGATAATTAAAATAGTAATAATAAAATAGTGTTCTCCCTACTCGAATGCCTCACACATAATACAAATATTTACAGGAAAAGAAAACAATTGCACAAAGACAAAACGAACACAATATGCATTTTTATAGTACCTTTATTATACAACAGATAACGTGCCTATGGCGGTTTTGTGCCATGAAATAATTGTGGCTGTGATAATTGTTTGAACCTGATCTGACAGCTCTAATCTAAATTACAAATCAAAGATAAAAGAGTATTGTTGATCTGCAGATCGTCAGCAGTGGCAGCAAAGTGTTAAGCGCAGGAACAGAACAGCAGAGTCTGTTATTAAGAGTAAAGCCTGAACAGTGTTGCTCCCTCATGAGAACTGAAGGCCTGACAGTAATAAGCTGTCCTGCAGGAGCAGAATGCTGGACCTGGACTAATGGGCACTAATAGGCTTATTTCACAGGAGACATTTTGACCTGGCAGGAAAAGCCCATGTGGAGCAAATGGCTACGACTCCAAAGTATGCCATGCCTCTGAGCCAGCATTATCAACAACATATTAACTTAATAACTGCTCCATCAAATACAATGCTGCTGTTTTTCATGCCTAAATGTGTGGTTTGACAAACCTAATCATGGGGAGGCTATTTCATTTAGGGATGTATGAGGCCCCAACTTTAGTTTCAGATAATCTGATAAATTAACAATTAGAATTAGGAAAATTAAACTTAAATATGAAGTAGAATTTTGCCTCAATGTCTTGTGGCCCTTTGTTTTGGAGGGATCCTGTGTCAAAGTGGTAGTTGTAAGGCTGACATTTTCCAGAATACAATTATTTTTACTGTCTGTAATGGGGTGAATTATACCCCTACGAAACCCAAAATTATATTAATCCGGATCATTGGTCATCACAAAACAAATAAAAGGAAATAAATCAAATAAAATGTATTTGTATAGCGGTTTTAATAGCTTAAGCTTACAGGCAACTGAGACGCTGAAAATAATAACTATAGGCTACTTCTGTTTTACAACATCCTACGAAAAGACACCAAATTTGAATTTTATGATGCTTTTTCTTACATGAACATATTCAAATGTTTTCAGTTTCTCAGATTGAACAACGTGTACAGCGGATCCTTGTTCGTGATTGGCTGAGCCGTTTTTGCAAGTCACGCGAGAGTTTAGCGGGAATCTGTTACCCTGGAAACCAAGCGAAACAACCGCTGCACTGAGCATTTATTATATCAAACCTTTGTTTTTTTAACACCAACGCTGCATATTGAGCTGTCCTTTGATTATTTTATACTTAATTTAAAGTATTGAATTCCATAATGAGTAGCGAATACTACGAGACTCTGGAAATAAACAGAAATGCAACAGATGCAGATATAAAGAAGGCGTACGTTTTTGTTTCCGGAAGTTGCTTTGCAGACGTTAACAATTGAAGTTGTATGTGTTTATTGTCAACGTTTTGCTTTTTTTATTACTAGATTTCGAGGGCAGGCATTGAAGTTTCATCCAAGCAGAAACAGAGAAAAAGGAAGCAGTGAGACGTTCCTTCAGCTGGGTGAAGCCTACGATGTGCTGAGCGACCGTAAGTAAAGTTGAAATTTAAACCAAACATTTATGGTATGTTGGTTACACTACAGACTGAGACTACACTAAAAAAAAAGATGAATATATCTGGTGTATAATATTCAATCTTTACTTTTAGTGTATATAGTGTGGTGCTAACAATGTCACTTCACACTTTAATATTCCTACTGGTTATACTTCAACACTTATTGTCAAGAAATACCAATTTGAATCATTTTGGAAATTTTTTATTTTGAAAATATTCAATAGCTTCACTTTTGTAATACTATACAAATCCCTATAATGAAGTGCTTTTGAAAACCTTTTATAAAGTTACCATATTTTAACCAATATGTGCTGCAGTGTGTGTCTATGAAAATAAAGATGTTGTCTGTGACAGCTCGGAAAAAGGCAACCTATGACAAGTTTGGTGTGGAGGGTCTCAAAGGGGGCATCCCACCTGAGTTTGGCTGCAGCGGGGCTTGGTCATCTAAATATGCCTACCATGGGAACCCAGGCAAAACCTTCAAGGAGTTTTTTGGAGGCGACAACCCATTTGCAGGTGAGAAAATCAGACCATATGGTGAATTTTCTTATTCAAATATCATACCAATTACATTACACTTCTTTCGTTAGACTTCTTTACAAACGACGAACCACTTCAGTTTGGCGGCCTGCGATCAGTAGTGGTGAAGACACAAGACTCTCACATCGAGAGAGACATGCATCTGTCCCTGGATGACCTCTACCACGGCTGCACAAAAAAGATAAAGATATCTCGCAGGGTAAGAGCTTCTGTGCGTGAGAGACTATCTATTGTCATTCCACAGCTATTTCAAATATAAATGAATTTTCTATTCATTTGTTTAACAGGTTATGAATGAAGATGGATGCACTTCCAGTATCAAAGACAAGATCCTGACTATTGATGTGAGGCCTGGATGGAAAGAAGGCATGAGGATCATTTTTGCTAAAGAAGGAGATCAGGTAATATAACAATACACGCATTGACACGAATACAGTTGTAATGATGGTCACTGAAAAGCCATTCAGTATGTTTTTTCCTTATTCAAATGTCTTTTCACAATATGTGTTTCGATCATGTGTTTGCTTGTGACACTGTCAACGCTGATTTAAGAGGTATTGCAACTTCATTTCATAGCTTTTAGTGTGCGGCAGGCTTTAGTGAAAAGCCCTGCAAGTGACCACTGCACCAACATGTATCATTTTATATGAAAAGTAAATAACGTGTACGCAAATCTGAGAAAAAGGGTTTCGTTTGGGGAGGGGGTTTCATCAGGGTCTCACACATTTTTGCAGTAACCTTATTTGTGCCACTTAGTGAAACTGTGTATTTGAATATGATAAGAATAAAGAATAGTGAGATAAGTAACTGTATAAATGTGTTTGTAACTGATTGGGATATATAGATCAAACATTAAAGCATTATTTGTTTGCTTTGTAGTGAATGTATTCTTCTAGAAAGTTTGGATGCTTATTGACATTATGTTTGATGAATATGTGTTTAAGATGATACTGATGAATGGAAACTTGCTCAAGCTGTTGACCACAGAATGCGTGACTGACAGCTTTGAATCATGGGAAGTTAACAGTGGCAGTTATGGTTAAATATGAATGGGCAAGATTTAGAGTGCATAATAACTCAGTTGTAGGGTTATGATATCCACTAGATCTGTTTCTT
Organism: Notothenia rossii; assembly: GCF_949606895.1. Lineage (NCBI taxonomy): Eukaryota > Metazoa > Chordata > Actinopteri > Perciformes > Nototheniidae > Notothenia > Notothenia rossii. Next base: position 20,398,868 of record NC_136907.1, on the reverse strand, counting down.
TGCTGCCAGTAGGTGGCGTCATTGATCTCTTTGTGTATATGAATAAAAGCCACATAATACAGGGACTCATTCTTGCTCTTACTCTGCCTTACCTTTTATGTTTAGCTAGATATCATTTCATTACATTTGGTCAAAATAGATTATGTGTAAAAAACTTTTGTGTAACAGATAGTAACTGTATTTTAGGGAAAGAGCCTGATAGGCATGGTAATCAGTTTGCTATATTTTACCCTTAGGGACCAAACAGCATCCCTGCTGATATCGTGTTCATAGTGCAACAGAAGAGCCATCTTCTGTTTGTGAGACAACACAATGACCTCATCTACAAGGCCCAGATCACCCTGGAGATGGTGAGTCATGTAAATAATCATTTTCAGCATGAGTCATACTTAAGATTAAGTCAAATAAACACTGGACCTTTTCCCACAGGCCTTAACTGGGTTCTCTGTGGATGTGGAGACTCTAGACAACAGGCTAATTACTATTCCCATCAATGACATTGTACAGTAAGTAGCACTAAATAACATTCATCAGTCTGTATTTTGTTATCATATTGATGAATGAAAACAGGGAAGATGATTGTAAGAAATGCAAGCACTTTATATAAACTCAAACAGAGAGGTTTTTGAAGGATATGTTTCTGGTTTGTGCGTCATGTGCATAAATAACCATCTTCCTTTCTCTGATTTTATTTCATACACATCAGCCCTTCGTACAACAAAGTGGTGAGTGGAGAGGGAATGCCTCGGTCCCAGGATCCTTCTCAGAGAGGGAACCTCATCATTACTTTTGAAATCCAATTTCCTGAGAAGCTCTCCGCCGAGAGGAAGCACCTGATCAGACAAGCTCTAACTTTGAAAGACTGATCCTATTCTAGTACATGTGTTGCTATGCTGTGTCTGATAAAAGTAGTCATGAGAGAGAGAAGTATCAAGTATAAGTATCATCATTTGTACAACACTTCAGGTTGAAATATGCACTTGGAGGCAACAAAAAGTAAAAAAATGTGTAGACAACACAGCTGTGCTACAACATCTGACAGACAATAGCGGTTACACTCGAGTGGTGTAGTTGTGATTCGCTGCCATCATGGCTCGCTTCAGCTGCTCGTACGTCACAAACATCACCACGTTCCAGGAGCCAAGGCGTAAGAAAGATGGCATGAACCTCAAGAGAAAAAAGAAAAACAACATTATTGATTGCAATAAGAATAGCTGTTCAGTTAACAACCACCTCTTTACTCCTTCCTTCATAAATGCTTGATTTAGATCCTCATTAATCCTCTCAATATTGACCTCGCAGTCAGAGCATACCCCTTATAAAAAGCACGTGGTCCCTCTTTGCTCATCATGGCAGCAGCACACTTGAGGACGCTGTTGTAGTGGCCGGGTGGAGAGTTCATATATCTTGTTTTGACCACATCAACTGGAGAGGCAATCACGGTTGTGCACAGTCCTGCTCCGAAGGCCGATACAAAGTGGCAGGGCAGATTATCTGAGGAGGAGAAGAGAAGACTGAACGTTACCTCTCCATACAGAAGAACAATGGGGCACTATGTTGCACGTCAGGATGTACTGCAGTCTTTGTTTAACCTGTGAGTGGAGTGGACTTAAGGAGTGTGTCCTTTATGTAATCGTACGTCACCAGTTCAGTGCAGTTCACAATTGCATTTCGAGCGATGTTTGGAGCTGTACCTGTGTGAGAATAGAAAATATTTATCGTCAGAGACAAAAGGCCGTGGTTTAAAATGATCCTTTTAAAGGCACAACGCTAATAGGGATCTCATGATTTAAAAGAAAAAGGTGTCAGTGAAGTAGTGTGGGATCATTGATAGCTGTTTTACAAATTGACTTCATTGCAGTCAGTTTCTGTCTGTTAGAATTCTTTCATTGTTCATTGTCAAGGAGTTTTTTAGCAGGAGACACATTTACCTTAGAGGTTTCCTTAGCTCCAAAACAAAAGGACCCAATGACTCTGAATACAAGAGTCTCACCTTAAAAATCACTGTTTCCTCCACTAAGCTCATCAGATTTAGGAGGTTCTGCGACCCAACCGTTAACCTTCGCTCAGGTTGTTTTTCTGATAACTAACTCAAATCCTTCAAAATAGTAGAAATGATCAGGTTTTTTTTTTAAAGCACCTTCAAATTCAGGCTTTAAACCGAAAAAAAGTCAAAATACAACAGATGCTGGCAGAGGTGGAGTAGTAGCCAATGCAGAGAATGAGAATAAAGCGCGCTGTTACTTATACTAAATATTTAAAAATAATAATTCAAGGTAATAAAAGAACACATCTAAAAAAAAAAATAGGTAACGCAAGTCTAGTCCTTTTTGTACAATTCGATGCAGATTTCTTACATCTTTTATCGGTAAATTCAATTTACTGTACCTTTCCACAGACCACGAATGCCTTCTTCCTTAGCAATGGTCTTGTAAGCATCAATGGTGCCACAGTAGCGCCTGGCCTGCCCAGCAGACCTGGCCTGAGCCTGGAAGCGAACCTTCACCACATCTGTAGGCTGAGCTAAAGCAACCGCCATGGCACCAGTGGTACATCCTGCCAGCAGCCGACTGCCGATACCCACATCTGGAGCAGAGGGGAGATAGGGGTCAGGCCTGATTGTTGCAGGAATGTAGATAAATATGTTCATAGATACTCACGATCAGAGCCTTTAGTGTAGAACTGTTTAACAGAGTCGTAGAGACCAATGCGGACAGAGGCGAAGCTCATCTGCCTCTGGAGTCCTGCCACCAGTCCACTGTAAAGGCTCCGGGGCCCCTCTGTACGCACCATGGTGGTGATGGTGCCAAACACCCCCCGATACCTCACTGCAGACTCCTTCCCTGCTGAGGCCTCCCCTTGTATCTGTGAGGGATAAACAGTACTGAGAGGTGAGATTAAGAAGAAACAATAAGGGACTTTTACACAATATTTGTAAACTCACACGCATTATGAGAATTTCACGTGTTGATGGGAAGAAAAGAAGCTTACCTGCAGCCGCACTTTGGCTGTGTCCAGGGGGAAGGTGAGCAGGTCAGCGAAGCATCCTGCAGTTCCTGCTCCCACAAACTTCACAGCTGCTGATGGAGGCACATCTGCGGGTCCAAATCCAACCATTTTCCAGAATGATTGCAATCAATTTGAAGAGGGACCTACTGTATTAATGCTGATAGGACAAGAAGAAGAGAAACACATTCCATTCAAATGATTATTTAGTGAAGGAATGCCCTCAGCTGGCTTGTTACAGCTCCATTAAGCAAACTAGCTAAAGTTGAGCAGTTGCTTATGTTAAAGGAAAGAAAGCTGTTCAGTACATTATGTGCAGACAACATGCTGACCTCACATGAGCTAAAAATATAGTACACCTAATTTTCCACTCTGAATTTGGATGTCTCTTACCTTTAATGGAGCTGTTTGGACATTAGAGATCAGGATTCTCTAAAGGTGTCTCTCTGGCTGAACGTTGTCCCAGCTTTAAATAGGTTTCCTTGTTTTTCCATAGAAGGTTTTTCAGAAGTGTTGAGCCTTAAAATCATACTCCAAATCCTGGAGTGAACACAAATGAGGTAAAATAGAAAACAAAAGCAGGGGGAACAGTATTAAGAACAACATATTTGGTCAGGAAATATATTTTACCTTGATTTGAATTGAGAAAGTTGGAATCCCTGGTGAAATGCCTCTCCAAGTGACAATAGCAAAATGAAACCGTGAAACAAGCAGTAGTGTGCACACAAGAGCCGCCTCCTTAAATACTGCCTTGTTCCTGTTACATCATGGCATGTGTTTTCCCCAAGGCCCCACCCCCAGCACATATACTGTATTGGAGCTGCCTGCTGGTCAAATGAATGGAGGACTATTAATCTGTGACAAACAGCCTGAGTTTTTTTTTGTCTTAAAGCGTATATGTTAATACCTATTTTTCTTTATTTCTCCCATTTTGTGTCCACATACTATCAACAACCCAACAATAATAAAAAAAGCAAAGTTGGAATTGATTGGACGACCTCAATATGTTGAGAATATTTTTGACAAAATAAAATGTTGCATTGGAAAATTGATAGACCTACTGGAACTTAATAAGATAAGTCAGTTATCTGTGTGAAGGCCAGCACATCACATTATAGTACAGAGAGCACAGAGAAAGGGTAAAAGCTGAGTCATGCTGAAAACACAAGAACACACAGAACAACAAATTGGATCCTTATGTTGAGACCATTTAACATCCAACCGCAGCTTCTTCTGTTTAAAACGTGATCCGTGACCAGTGGTTCCTGCAATGATTGACGATTGAAAACGACTTCTAATCCTGTACACTGTACAGTGATCAAAATACAGTATTATGTTTATCGAAATGTCTTTATTAATCCACATCTAAACAGGGCTCTGTAAAGCAATACAACACTCTGTTATTAGTTAAAAGGTAGTTGACATTTTAAAAGAAAATTGTCATAATAAATGGACTGCAAATGGAAATGCTATGAATGTTTTTCCATTGATAAGAAACACAAGATAGGAAATTACTGAAAATAAACATTCTTAGGCTAAGCGTCTACCATTTTATCTGACAATATGTTAATTTATTACATTAGAGATATCTTTGATTGCAGGCCAATAGTCCAAAAATAGTGGGTCTATGTATTTCTTAATGTGTTTTAGCCATTCAAAGTGCCATCGACATTTCTTACATATGCTAAATGCTACATTTAAAAAATAATTATTCGTATGTTCATTCACAATTTTCAGGTGATTCATGTTCAATCGCGCCTTCATGATTGAAATCTTGATTTGTTCTCTTGGAGCTATTATAACCAAAATTCTACAATAAACCTTTTTTGTGATAGTTACAGCCAGTTTTACCTTTGACCCATATGTTACGACTACGGTTTGGTTCCATCACATCATTTCTAGTAATTGAACGTCACATGTATTGTTTAATATTGGTGTGTTTTGGTACATGTTGTACTATCATACCTCTATCTGAATGTCCTAAGAATTAAAACCAGCTGATTCTGGAAATCTTTCAGGCTGAATAAAGGCCCTCTAAAAAAAACAGCATTTATTTAGAGGCACAATGCTAACTTCTTGTATTCTTACTAACCTGAATACTATGCTACATGTGAGGCGGGGTATATGTTTAATTGGGTTGTTATTATTAAAACCACAGTTCTTAAAATGTATTAGATTTGCTTGAAAAACAAAAAAGTTGCTACCTGCTGTCTTTCCCAAATCAGAAAAAAATAAAAATGTCATTATGAATAAAGTATTGTAATGGTGGATAAACTGGATTCCCCATCTTTACTCAATCCTGATTTGTCAAATGGTGAATATAATCGTTTTTTTACAACAAGGAAACGTACATACTATTCCACTTAAATCTTTGATCTATGATATTTTTTCTTTTAAATTGCTATTTTAAACTGTATATTCCAGGATAGTTGGATGTGAGACAACAAACAAAAATGCAATAATAGACAATTCAAAGAAAGTCACTTCATTTATCATTTCACAATCATATTTATGACTTATCGACCAGCAATAAATCCTGCTATTTACAGCAAGCCGCACATTGAATTACCCTATATATAAACTCCTGACCACATCCACAAACTATGGTAAACATTGTAAACCATGAAACAGAATGAAACGTACGGAGAAAAACATAGAAATCGTCACTGTTAAGGTCTGTGTTGTGAGACTCAATCTGTCTATTGCTCATGAAGAATCGACTTTAAATAACACATGAAATGCCTTAAAGTTGTCTATATAATCTCACAGTATTTGTAAACACAGGAATTCATCTTTAAAGCTTTGTTACAGACAGCCTATCAAGGTTATATAGATAAAACATGAAACATACAGGAACCATCTGGAATTACTGCTTCACTAGCCTCTTTTACACCTCAATACGCATTTTTGTAATGGAGGCGCACACCATTACAATGCATTAAATTACTCTTTTTTTGTGTTGTATTGCAAAAATGCCCACTAACTATGTGTTCATTTAGGAAGTTGAAGAGCTACAGCTTCCTGCCATATACCCTGATCACATCCTTCTCTCCTCCCGTATAACCACTGCTCCATTGCGGTGTAAGACGTTCTGTGCAGTTCTGTGTGAATAACCAGTCTGACAAGCTGAGGTCACAACGGCGTCTCCCAGTACTGCTGTGCCCTGGTCATATGTCTTTTGATTTGTTCATACGTCACAAACATCACAATATTCCACGACCCCAGTCGCAGGAAAGAAGGCATGAACCTAAAGGACGAAAAAAGGAAAGCAAAGTAAAGAAATGTCCCCATAACAGGCTGTATTATTGTTGTTTGGTTGACTGTTAGGTTAGCGTGTGCTTACCCTTTATAGAAGGCTGAGGGTCCTTCATTTCTCACCATGATGATAGCACAGTTGATGGCGCTCCTGTACTTGCCATCTGTTGAGTTCATGAACCTTGTTTTGACTACATCCACAGGAGAAGCCACTACTGTTGTGCAGAAGCCTGCCCCAAAGGCAGCAGTGAAGTGGCACGGAAGGTTGTCTGTAGGAGGACAGAGGCTGAGTCACATCGTTCCACAACATGTATTACTATGATGTAAAAGACATTAGCTTAACATCTCCAGTGTCTGCAATAACCCACTCACCTGTCATTAGATCGTACTTCAGGATGAGTTCTTTGATCAGGTCATAGGTCACCAGCTCAGCGCAGTTTACAATGGCATTACGGGTGATGTTGGGCATACAACCTAAGAGAAAGGAGAGGATGGTTACTTCAAAACCAGGGGAGGGATTTTTTATAATAAAAAATAGATATTAGGGGTCAATTGATCTGGATAGATATATCGATTCAATGATCAACGATTCAATACCATTATTGCCAAGTAAAAATACCATACATATAATTTAATCATTTTTATTTAAATGTCTGAAAGGGCCTGGTAATAGATCTGATTACATCAATGTAAGTCAATTATAATGTTGACGTTTATCTATCAAGGGCCCCATCAATTTAATCAAATCAAAGATATTTGTGATATCAGCAACTATTTTAAAGTCTTTAAAGACTCAATGTATCAATCAAACTAGTGATACACCCCCAATAGACGAGTGAGTGAAATAAATGAATTTCTTTGGAACTCAAAAACAAGGCTGATTGCCGTGCCTTAGGTTCTTTAGAAAAACTAATTCAAACCGGTTGTCAATCATAATAGCTAAAGTAGATAGAGACCCCCAGCATTGTAGTTAGATATTTGAAGTAACATGGCAAGCACCTTTCCAAAGGCCTCGTACTCCCTCGTCTCGGGCTATCGTCCGGTAGGCGTCCAGCGTGCCGTTGTATCTCCTCCCACCGCCAGGTAGTCGTACCTGGGCTTGGAAACGCACCTTCACCACATCTGTTGGCTGTGCAAAAGCCACGGCCATGGCTCCTGTGGTACAGCCCGCCATGAGACGAGCAACAATCCCAGCACCTGTGCAGCATGGGTGTGTCAGTCACAATGTAGCACTGAGGAGTGAAACCATCTCGTTTGAATGACACAATAATGTTATGCAACTCACTCTCAGTGCCCCGAGTGTAGAATTGCTTCATGGAGTCGTATAGGCCAATTCGAACAGAGGCAAAGCTCATCTGCCTCTGGAGTCCTGCCACCAGCCCATTGTAAAGACTCCTGGCCCCCTCTGTGCGCACCATGGTGGTGATGGTGCCATACACCCCCCGATATTTCACTGCACCTTCACCTTTAATAGACTCTCCCTGAATCTGGGCAACAGGATGAAACGCAAGGATTGTTAGACGCAGTTAAGATATTTTTAGAACAAAATCTGTAGTTAAAATGTGTCCAGCCTCCTGCTCCTAACCTGAAGTCTGACTTTGGCTGTATCTAATGGAAAGGTGATGAGGTCAGCAATGCAGGCCGCCGTGCCTGCTCCGAAGAACTTAACTGGCCCAGAGGGCACCGCGTCTTTGGGTTTGATGCCAACCATTTCTAGATACGATGACACAAATGGAAAAATATCACACCACACGCACACCAAGGAAAGTCCATCTGAGGAAACATCAGGCTATAACTTATTTTCCATGTTTAACATTCTTCATACCTGTAAGCACAGGTGAAAGAGATGTTCAGGTTTTCTCGAGAAGTACGCAAGTGTTTTGAAGCGGTTCTGCTGTGGAAATTCCTCGGGCCATAAACTCAGTTTGAAGTGTCAGCCAGCATACCACCACTTACTGCAAATACAGGCACGTATCAATCATTTGTCTTTTAAAGGACAATTTGTATTGCCATTACATACAAGTCAGCCATTAATTAATGAGTGATACATATGTTCAGAGGTAAAAAAGTATCAAAAATATTTATTTTTCATCTGGGTTAGTTGTTTATCTAATACTTAAATATCAAGTGACTTCAGTTGAGTCTGAATTTATAAAAAGGTGCATGCTTTAAAAAAAAAAAAAAAACACTGTTATCTTTATGTTAAGGTTTACCTAATTAGTTTTCTCGGAAAGTTATAGTCCAGCACAGAGGTAGGAATAAACAATCCTTCAGGCGGTTAGTCCCCTCCGTGTCCTTGTCTCATTCGGTTTGCTTTCTGTTGAAGCTGCTGAATTTATAGACACCTTATGCACATGACTTCTGGGCAGCGTGACAAGTAGTACACACCTGTTATGTATATCTCATGTTTACCAGTCTGTGAAACACAGCCGGATATTTGAGCACTTGTTGATCCAGTCCTGACAGTGTCATTATGGAAGCCTGGCAGGGACTCATGTAATCACTGCATAGGAACGTTGAAAATATAATTTTACAGTAAAACATTCTGTTACATTAATATATTTAAGTTTTAAACCCAATACTTGAGGTTTAACATTTCACACCTTACCATGTGAGGATGCCCGCTCATGTTACTACACTGACATCAATGAGCTTACCATGTCTTTCTATTGGTTCATATGCAGCCAATAAGAAAGAGAGGCCTGTCTGGATTCCTTAAATGTTTTTATGGGGCATTTAACTATAGCTGACAGGAGCTGTGTGGTGGTTCTCTTAGGAACTACATACTTTTTCTTTTTTTGCATTAGTGCCCCACAAAAAAAAAATGCAGAACTAGAAAAAAAATGTTCATCCCTCCTCCCTCAAAGGAACAAAGTGTTCCAGGAACTGCTTCAGCCAATCCGTACATTGAACAAGGGTGGGTGGATGCACAAACCATCCGCGTGTAATCATTTATCCGTTCATGCAAACTACAAGCACAAAAGAGAGGGCTGGATATTGTATGGAAAGTGTTAGACAGGGTACACACTTCAGTCGAGTCCTGTGTGTGCATTCCTCTACACATGTGACTTTCCACAGCAGCTCCAGTTCAGGTTGTCCCGGACAGCAGGCTGACGTCACATCATGAGGTTGACTTTGCAAAACGGTCTCCTCATATCTAAAGTTTCACCTGCTGCTTCATGGGCCAAGATGTTGTTCTATTCCCAGAACTGCACCGCTTGCTCTATGTGTTGTGACAGGACACCATGTGTTCACAGCATAATGCCGCTTTATTCGTTTGTCTGTGTCTGAGTACTTCAGTACTGTACAGATAAAATGATTTTCATATTATATGACATGTTCCTTAACACCTCTGAAGTGGATTTTGTATACAAAACTGAAGTAAAGACCTCTGCAAATTACCTGCACCTTGCATCACATACTCCATTATTTACAGTAATTGTTTCCGCTGAACTAACATGATTCTGAGATGCACATGGTAGTATACCCTATTTATTATTATTATTATTTTATTATTATTATTACATGTTACTTGTTTGTTACTTTGTTTATCCAAACCGACTTACATACTCAAGACTGTGGCCAATTTGGGGTGAAGTGTCTTGCCCACGGACACAACGATATGCTGACTGCAGTGGGGTTTGAACCTGTGACCCCCTGATCCCAACACCAAGGCTCTGTCCACTGCGCCACACGCCCGTAGTAGTAGTAGTAGTAGTAGTAGTAGTAGTAGTAGTAGTAGTAGTAGTAGTAGTAGTAGTAGTAGTAGTAGTAGTAGTAGTAGTAGTAGTAGTAGTAGTAGTAGTAGTAGTAGTAGTAGTAGTAGTAGTAGTAGTAGTAGTAGTAGTAGTAGTAGTAGTAGTAGTAGTAGTAGTAGTAGTAGTAGTAGTAGTAGTAGTATTCAAATTCCTTAATTAGTGAAGTTAAACTTATTCTTATTTAAATATTTTGGTGATATACAAACATGTTTACACTGTATCCTCAACAGAGATGGCAAAAGTACACATATCCTTTACTCAAGTAGAAGTACAGATAATCATGTTTAAAAATACTCTGGAAAAAAAAAGTACTGACTAAACTTCTTTTCTCTGGTCAAAGTAAAGAAGTATGGGCTTCGAAATGTACTGAGGTAAAAAGTGCCCATAACTACCATGTGTTTTGTAGAGCAACTGACCTCCCTTTATATTAATAGAACAATAACGTCATTGTTAGCTAATGAATGTTTCCATGCTGAACAACGGCAACATGACAGCGTTTTCATTGGTCCCTCTTCTTTAGAGAAGACCAGGAAATGATGGAGACATGGATCCCAATGACTGTAAATAATAATGATTAGACACCAAACGCAGATTAAAAGTAAAGTAACAAACCTGTTTTGAAAATGTAAGAATTAAAAGTACAGGTATTTGTGTTAAAAATGTAAGAAGTCAAAGTAAAAAGTCGTCCGAAAAATAAGTAGTGGAGTAAAGTACTGATAACAGAAACATTTACTTAAGTACAGTAACAAAGTATTTGCACTCCCCAACTTCCCAGCTCTGGTCCTCAATGCACAGGTGTTAGGGACAGGAGAGTAAGGAGAGGCTCTGATCCATTTATCAAAAAAAAGTTTCAGCTGCATATAAACAAGGATAAAGGTGTGCCATGGTTACATTTAAAACAAGCACCCTGGTCCAGAAGAGGAAGTGAGGTGCTTCACCAACTGCTTTCCGGCCCTGGTGCTAAAAACAGTTTCCTAAAGAGAACATTGACTGAATAACCTTTCGGAAGAGAGAGACCAGTAAACAGCTCGCTGGTCCGGCTTCAGCCAGTCTGCTGGGACCTCGTCGGCAGCCCCTGAAAATGAATCTGAGCAGGCGGGCTAACTTCAACGCTCCTTTTCCTACACTTTGAGTCCCATGAACTTTGATCCAGTGCTTTGAAACAGCTAATCTCCATTACACTATAAATAAAGACCATTACTCTATAAATAAAACCATCAGCGTCACTTATAAGGTTAGTGAAGGATACAAATGTTGGCTGTTTGCTTTATTAACAGAACCATGTGAACTTAATTTAAACTCATTATTGAAGGCGAGGCCACTGGACCAGCATGACTGTCTATACATTGAATTGAGCTTTGAATCATCAGGCTTCCAGTCAATTCAATACCTTTCAACCTTGGATGTTTGAATATTCAACTGCAAAAAAATATATTTAGATGTGATTGCAATCTGCATATAAATTAAAGACTATTCCAGACTGTGGATTGACTGTCAAGCTACATCAACACATTAAAGTGTGTTTTACCAAAGTATTTAAGAAATGTGGATTCCTATCCTTAGAAAAGATAGAAACGATGCCATAAGTGCAATGTATCTTAATTATTTATATTATTTTATATTTGGTCTCTTTCTTGACAAATTAATTACACTCAAATACGAGTGCACATGCATGTTTGAAAGAGAGTCCCACTATCACTGTACATATGTGCCAGTGTTACTGTACCAGTGTATCGCAACGCCCCTTATTATACAAAAATCGTCAAATTCAAAACAATCCAAAGATAAAAACTTAAAAGTGCCTTCAAACACATATCCATGCCATGTTTTTATAGGCACCGACCATAGAAAACACATGAAGACTAAAAGGGGTCCGTGATGTGTAGGTCACATGTATCACATATGAAGACATTGTTTTTGCAACCTCTTGTCTGCTCATCTGGTACAACTGAAAGAGTTTGTAACAAACACATGGATTCGCGCTGAAAGATACACTTGTTTTTCAAGTTAGCTTTTTATTTTCAAAAGGTAACTTGGTCACACCAGCAATGATTGTTTAAATTAAAGGCTAGAGGCATGAAAAGGGAAGGAGCTTAAATGAAATTCTCAAACACAATCACGACATAATAGCATGAGAAAAAATGGTCACATTTAGATGGGACAAGCCATGTCCTATTTAATAGATTGTGTTTCTTGGATGAACTTTTTTTCTGTTTATAGTTCCTGTAAAAATTTGATTATTTTGTTTGTTTGGAATGGTTTATTTGACTAACACCCAGAGGATGTAACATCAAGGTGTTGAGCATCGCCTTGGTTCTGCATTGTGTTTGTGTTGACTTCCCAAAATTTCAATTTAAAATGGTATGTGACCAGCTTTGTGTGTTCACTTCACCTCTCTGGGTCCTCTCTTGTGCCTCCCAGAATCAAATTAGTCTGCAACTGTAGACGGTGAGCTATCCCAACAAACTCTTTATGTAACTGCTTTAACAGGATTCACAATGTCTCACTTTGAATAACAGTTCATAATACTGCACTTTCAAGTGACCACAACCTAACTTATATTGATATATTGTTAATTGTTAATATCACTGTTATTGAATATTGCTTTAAGAGGTCACCTTTCTGCACTCATATTAGTTGAGTCTACATATTGAAAAAAGGTCTTGAAGGGGTCTTTCACTTAAAAATATCAAGTTGTCAGACTTTAAGAGACAGGATGTTCATACAAAAATTGGTCTAAATCCATGAAGGGGTTGAGATATTCTGAATTTCGGGCCCTCATATTGGTCTAGATCTCAACCTTATTATGCAACTGTTTTTCATAAGATTCTCCCTGTATTAGAAAGGTGAGGTTACCATGATGACATCACTATGACATTATTTTGTAGACCTGACAAACATTCTCCAAATCCAAAGAAGACATTGAACAACTGTTTTTAAAAATCGATTGACTCAGCTTTATGGGTGAATGTACAGTGCTGCCACCTTGTGTTTCAAATGAAAGCTAAAGAACATCCTTAAATGTGAGCCTTGCTCTTTCTTCTTGCTTTCCTGTAGTCACCTCATACTTCATATTTATGTGCATATTTACAGAATTTGTAAAAGAAAATTGACCCCAGCTTGACTCCAGCAGAGTTTGCGCAAGTTTGTTTCTATAACATGTCTTCATTAAGAATAGTGAGAAATATACAAAATAAACATTAAGGTGTGCATTTTTGCAAACCTTTGTCTATTGTGACTATAGCTTTACGTATTCATTTAGCATAAGATAATGGCTTCAGGACTGTGGGAGTTTTTTGGTGAGACATATATATTATTCTATTTGTTTTACCCTATTGTACTGTCCTGCAAATTGTACAATACATATCTTTAAAGGCCTGCTTTGTTTTTGTCATAATCTGAGGCAGAAATATCCACTCCAGCAGCACCAACAGAACCTTACAGTATGTCCATTTAATCTAATATTCAGATTTATGTTCCTTGATATATAATTATTTTTGTAAGATAATGCCTCGTTTTCACACATAAATACATCCTTTATATTACATTACGGTATTTGGTTGACGAACCATAAACATTCTTACATTTCAGAAAACATGCTGTTTTACAGTATCAACGAGGGCCTTTGTATTGTGATATATCTTTAAGTCAAACATTTTAGTGTGATCTCAAATGAAATATGCAAATTATTCTACTAGTGGATGATTGCGATAGACAGCAGTAATGCTTCAAAGTGCCACACCAAGCTAACAAAATATAATCGTAGAAGAAGAGGCCGACCAAAAAGAATCACAGCAGCAGAAGAAGAAACTAGCGTTAGCTGTAATTTATCCAATGCCTAGCTAGCGTCGGTGCAGGTGTCAGAGATAGTCTTATGCTGCGAAAGAGAGCGCAGGTCGTTTTAACCAGATCGTGACAGAGACCGACAACATGGAGAGACAGCTGCATTTAAATCTTTTAACCTCCAGACCTCCCATGGCTGGAGGGTTGCAGTCCAGCTCCAAAATGAAAATGGGGTAAGCTACCTTAGCATCATAATAGCATTCGGTCAACTCTGCTACTACTTACACGTTTATATTTTCTATCATCACAGAAAGTGCTTTCTGTTACACTGGACTGGTATCTTTTAGAGTTAGTTCAAATATAGCTGAACTACGCTTTAGCTAGTAAGGCTAGCTAGCTGTTGCTACCAGAGTTTATACCAAACAGTCGCAGATAAAACGCGATTCACACCATATCTTAAAATACAGGATGATTACATATATTCATATTTACGTTTGATCTAGCGTTAGCCATTGATCTTAAATAACATTAGCTTAGATATGTCAGGTTATGAGTGAGCATTGATGACACACTAAAAGCAGTGTCTGAATATATGAATCCTTATGTCAACAAGAGTAGTCTCCACAAACAGAGACTTTAAGAAGATCCTGTGTAACTTAAGTTCAGGGCTCGTTTCTGGCTTGTTATTACTTGTCCACATAACGTGTTTTTAACATGTTACAAATATATTATATACCTTTTTTTAAAGTGATGATCATTTGTGTTTTGAATATACAGCAGCCAGAGCATTAGCACAGTAGCATGTGGTGTGTTGTTGCTGAAAAATGTGTTTTTAATAAATGTAGTGCTTGCATTACATTTGGATATTCCTGTATCGTCATAATCTCATTTATATGCACTATTTTTCTCTTAATGAAAACATGTGTGTCAAAGCTGTATGTCTTGCACTATGGGTTTTGATAATTCAGCTGAAATATGGGATTGGTTTACATTTTGCTTCTCCTTTTTCTAAACAGACCCGGGCGGAAAAGGGATTTCACCCCCCTGTCCTGGAGTCAGTACTTTGAAACTATTGAAGACGTTGAGGTGGAAAATGAAAATGGCAAAGACATATCCTTGACTGCTGCTTGTGTTTGTTCGAGACGATTAAGCATGAATTATTGAAGCTTTGGTGTGGCAGTCACCCAGGCATTAGCATCCAACTACGTCATTTCAGATTCAGTACTTGCACTATCTAACTCATTATTGAAGATAAGCCATTTATAATATCAATGTTCTTATAAAGCAGTTTCTCTTCGCGTTTTAACTCTTGCACAGCTCTGTTATGCATTACCTTGACTACCTGGAACATTTTCAGAGCTTACTGCAGCGGCGCCCATGGTCCCGTGCTGCTCCTGCTCCATGGAGGAGGACACTCTGCTCTCTCCTGGGCCGTGTTCACTGTGAGCATTATAACTTCACTACTAAATTCTCTGATTAACCACATGTTTGAAATACACACCTATATTGTGGAATGTTTATGGGACTTTTCTTCTTTTCTTTTTTTAACAGGCTGTAATATGCAGCAGGATCAACTGCAGGGTGGTGGCTATGGACCTTCGAGCTCATGGTAAATAAAT
The DNA here is from genome assembly GCF_949606895.1 of Notothenia rossii. Classification (NCBI taxonomy): domain Eukaryota; kingdom Metazoa; phylum Chordata; class Actinopteri; order Perciformes; family Nototheniidae; genus Notothenia; species Notothenia rossii. Next base: position 20,383,447 of record NC_136907.1, on the reverse strand, counting down.
GTAGTCTCTGAAAAAATCATTTAAACCAATTGTCGTCTTTGATTCAAACTTGAAGGCACATACTGTATCGACGTCCTATGAGTCTGTGTTGCTCACTGGTTAAAATACTGCAGTTTAGTCGAAATCGGGAAATACACCATGGCTGTTTATTTATAATGTTATGTTGGACAGATTGTCTTTCGAGTGTATGTGACAATTCATGAACATACAGTATGTACATATTCTCAGAATATTTCAGTTGAACTTAAGCCTCTCTTTCAACCTATGCTTTGAGCAGCATAGGTTGAGTGGTTATATGTATAAATGTTCATTATCTGTCACACATAATCTATATAAAATGTTACACATAAGGACAAAAAACGTTGAATCGTAGTCTTTGAAAGGTTATATTTACTCTTTAAACTATTTGTTGGAGACCTCCAAATAAAGTGTTAAAAATAAGTTAAATTTCTTATCCTAAGCTATTTCCACCCATCCTTGCCCTCTGTGATTTGACACTGAATCTCTCTCTATATCAAACTGCTACATATTGCTAAGGTGGAACATATAGTGACATTTGTTTCTCTCTCATCACCTGCAGGCGACACCAAAGTGAAAAATCCTGATGATCTCTCTGCGGACACGATGGCCAAGTAAGTTGCTGTACAGTATGCGCAGTTATGACACACACACACACACACACACACACACACACACACACACACACACACACACACACACACACACACACACACACACACACACACACACACACACACACACACACAGTCCACTTTGAGCTCTACAGCCACAGAAAAGGATTGGAGAGTTTGGGGGTTCTTGTTGTTTTTTAGGCTTTGATTGATAAAAGTAGTTCACATATTTATTTTCTTTTTCTTCAAAAGGGATATTGGCAAAGTGGTGGAGGTGCTCTATGGAGATAACCCTCCTCCAATCATGATCATTGGGCACAGCATGGGCGGGGCCATTGCAGTTCACACAGCCGCTGCCAATCACATACCATCCCTGCTCGGCCTCTGTGTCATTGATGTTGTGGAAGGTTAGTGCTTTCTGGAATATCATAGAAAGCTGTTTGTTAATTATGACTTAGTTGACCTAATTGATGTTATTATTTTTGAGCACGCTGAAAATGTTTTTGATAAATGTTCATATTGAAATTAAATGAGCATGGTATAGTATTCCAGGATGTATTAATGACAAGTGAACGTTTTTAATTGCATTCAGGTACAGCAATGGATGCTTTGAACAGTATGCAGAACTTCCTCCGAAGTCGGCCAAAGACATTTAAATCTCTGGAAAATGCCATTGAGTGGAGGTATGATTGAACAAAAAATGTACTCTATCGCTATGTGGTTATTTTTCCCAAACTAAATTATAAAGTAAACATCATTTATTAAACCATATGATTCTAAATCAACAATACTCTCTTTTTTTATTGCATGTGTATTTGCTGCACATAAAGTGAGGCACACACTGACAAGTTATATTTATAAAAGAAAGTAGATGTCATAAAACACTTATTTATTTGATCAGATTAATTATTATATTTAAATTGAGACTTTTGAAGGTTCATACCAAAACCTCCATTCAAAGTTTAGAGTTAAGTTTAGAGTTTAAAGAAATGACGGCGTCTGAAACTTTTCCTTTGCTTTGTTTTCAGTGTGAAAAGTGGCCAGATCCGAAACGTCGAGTCAGCACGAGTGTCAATGGGAGGCCAGGTGAAAAAGTATGTTTTAGTTTTAATATTTCATCTGGCATGGTTTTGCAAATGTATGTACTGAATATTCATCAGGTCTGATCGGACATTCACAGATGTGAGGAACCCCCCGGCAGTCCTGCTGTATCTAATAGCATTGATGGTATTATAGAAGAGGAAGAGGATGAAGAGGAGGAAGAATCCAACAAGAAAAGGATGAAGGAGGATGACCAAGAGGTTCAGTCTCTCTAAATATTTGTCTTTATTTTGTAACTTACATATATGCTTTTTGAGTGAGAGATTTTATTTTTCATAACAGGTCAAAAAGGAAAGCATTTTCACCTGGCGAGTGGAGCTGTCGAAGACGGAAAAATACTGGGAAGGCTGGTTCAGAGGCCTGTCTGCCCTCTTCCTCACGTGTCCTGTGCCAAAATTGCTTCTGCTCGCAGGTTAGATATCTCCAAGCAAATGTACATACAAATGTGGTTCATGAGGGTCTGGTTAAGCAGTTTTTATGGAATTCAGTGCAGTCCCCCTAGTTTGGATAAATACAAATGAATTATATTCCAAGCTATTTTGCTATTTGCTGCACAATTTCACCCCTGACTTAATCCATTGTACAGGAGTGGACAGGCTTGACAAAGACCTTACTATTGGACAGATGCAAGGTAAGCACCACAAATTCAGATGTACTGCATATTTTCCATTTTATTTATGAATAATTATTTTCCTAAATATAAAAAAACGCAGTTCTCAGACACGTCCACTTTTTGTCCACAGGGAAGTTTCAGATGCAGGTCCTCCCTCAGTGTGGTCACGCTGTCCATGAGGACGCGCCTGAAAAAGTAAGGTTTAACATTTCCATCAACTTTCTCCCAATTACTGTGATGTATGATCCTTGATGTTAGCATTGGCATGATCTGCCAATGCTAACTCTGAGATATCGCTGTTTGTAGTGTCACATCTTGGTTCAGTTAATACGTCAGATTATATTTTTGGGAGGATTTTCTGATTATGCTTAGATGTGACTGTTCCAGAATCAGTTCATGCTCTTTTTATTGTCTTAATCTTCTCTCATCATTTGCTAGGTAGCAGATGCTCTAGCAACATTTATGGTCAGGCACAAATTCACTGAGTTTAAGGAAGCTTACCTGTGGTAAGTGAACTTCTAAGAATGTCAATGTTTAAGGAAATCCACATAGTACGTTTTTATGTAATAACTTTGTAATATTCTTTCAACAGCTAATTTCCAGTTTTCGTCTATATATAGCCAGCAGCCATAGAAGAAATGTTTCAAGATACATCGACATCCCCGTACAATTTAACAGCAAATTAAGGAAAATATACAAGCATTATTATTATTATTATTATTATTGCTTTTTGTCATGTAGATACTTTGCCTTCAGCTTCGCCTTATTTTTTATTTTAAAACACTGGGATTTGATTGTACCACTCCTTTACAATTTATTTTTTTAAGTAATGCTCTCCTTGTTAAATAATTACATTTTGAGTGCTTGCATCATTCTGACATGTTTTCCAAAAGTGAGTGTAATGTTTGAAATCAAACGATGATTAAAGATGGATGCAGCACATATGTCACCCATGCTTGTATATTCTGTGTGAATTAAAAGTAAAAAAAAAATCATGATCATTTTAAATGCTGTAGTTTATTTTACATGACGTGTAACAAGATAAATGTGATTGGTGTTTAGAATAAGTGACACATGCATGGAGAAATCCAGCTGTGAGTATTTATTATAGTTTTCTATCATCTAATTTCACTCTAATTTGTTCTGAAATTCACATTTGCAGCTCTTAAAAATTATATCAGGCATTGTAACCCCTACTCACACTGAACATTTAATGTGAGGGTAGCTTTTGTTCCCACGGTTAAAGCCCACTTTACAGTGAGTGCTGTTAAGAATCAGCATGTGTTTACTGAAGTTGAACCCATTGAAAGAAAAATTGCCTGACAGATACTAGATTTCTTTATGCAAAGATTTACTGGGCCTCAGGTATTTTTCTCAACCGCACTTTTTAGTGTAGCTGTTTGTTTTATATCAAATCTATTCAGAAATGTTGATGTCCGTCCCACATTTGAATTCCTGTTCATTGAACAGTTTACACATGACTAGACGGGAACATAAATCCTATTCGGCTTCAGTGACTCAGGCCTGGAGGTTGAACAATTTGCCAGATCGACAAAAAGCTCTCATGCCACAAGATCACTGACGTTATGAATGAAAACTTTTCTGAAACAAAATATTTGTATAGATGATGATTGAAATTGTATTAGTAATTTTGCCTTTTTAAATAAAATACAATTGTGCCGAAAACTCAGATGTTGGTCAACTGGTTGAGAACATTTCCTTTATGTTAATTCCTCATTAAAAAAACAATGCTGAAACGATATTTAAAGGTCCCATGACATGCTTTTCTGGTTATTACCTGTCCCCTTGTGTGTTATGTAGCTTTTTATGCATGTAAACGGTCTGCAGAGTCAAAACCCCTCAAACTACACCCTGTAGTGAGTAAACTCTAACACAGAAAGACCTGTCTATGTTGCCCCAAAACGCCTCGTTGGAGATTTTTCTTTTTCCATTTTTTTCTTCCGGGAACCAAGTGACGTAACGACAACCCCATGGACCAATTGGTCCAAATGGACCAATCCGTGGAGCCGTTACGTCCGTGGAGCTGTTAAGTTAAATTCGCGGATTGGTCCATTTGGACCAATCCGCGGACTTCCTCACACACACACACACACACACACACACACTCAATCTTTTCTCAGTTGCAGCTCCGGATTTCTCAGCCTGAGGTGGCGAGGCTGTGGCCGTTTCTCAATCTCGAGGATTCTGGCTTCCAAGCCAATATTTCAAGGATGCTACGTCATTGAGTGCCGCCGAAGGACTGTTCCAATCTCCAGCATACTTGGAATTCCACCCTTGGTCTGGGGAAAATTTCGTGGCTGCACATGGGTAGACTTCGTGTCCTTAAAATCCCCACAATGCTTTGCGCACGGATCAATTTCAAAAACCCTTGCGGAGAATTGCTGAACCGACGCAGCACACATTTAAATGTAAGTATGTAGTGGCGTAAAACATGTGTTGGTAATGTGACTTTGTTACATTTGTTTGTTATCACCAAAAATGTGTTCCGTGAAAGTAAAGCAAGTTCATAATTAGATAGACATCGTGAGGTATTTATTTTTCGGTACAGTTTATGTTGAAACCGTTGGAGAGAGTGGCACACTTGTTAGCCTGTTCCATTCTTCTTTGTTTTCCGAAGCTGTGACTTGGAAGTATGCGACTACCAAGCCAGTATCCTCGCGATTGAGAAACGGCCACAGACTCACAGCCAGGCTGCGGGTGTGTGTGTGTGTGTGCTCGGACTGGGTTTCGCTGTGTCTCGCTGTCTCGCCGACCTGGAAACCACACCAGTAAGCCTGCTCACACCGTCCGCTCTTCGCAGCAGCGAGCCTCGCAACGTCCCGCCAACACGGCACCCAGACCCCACGCAGCATTCTCATCTGTTGGTCATTACTCGTGTAATTTTCTGGTTGATAACGCCATTGTAACACATAATCACTGATGTTCCGCTGTAATGGTGTTGGACTCATCAGAACAGAGTGGGCTCACAGGGAGGGGGGGGCAGGAGCTCCAACAAGCCGTTTAGGACAGTGCGTGAATACACATACTATACAGAGATGCTGTATGAGAAACCAATGTGGGTTTGGAAAATTGCACAATGTAAATCTATTCTAGTAGACCTCAACAATGGAATTATGATCAGTAGAAATGGTCATGTCATGTGACCTTTAAAAAAAAAAAACGTGTTCTCTTTTAAAAAAGTGGAAAAAATATGACTAGTTATTTTACTTTGTTTGTTAATTATAACTCAGAATGCAGCAGAAACAGAAATGGAAAACAAGATTCTTGTTTTTAAACTCGATGATAAATTGACATGTTTTTCTTCGTACTGTATGCCTGATTCACTCCAGGGAAAGATATGAATTTTTTATTTACCCTCCACGGACCAACACAATGGAAAATATTGCATGTGTATTTATGTGCAATGTTAATATTTGAATTATTAATGTGCCATTAATGATGGTCCTCCAAAGAGTTAGTCGCAGAGCTCATTATAAGAATGTAAACAAAGCTGATTGACAGATTTTATTTGGCTGCATCATCCTATATTCAATAAACATTTACCACCAGTGTTAAAATAATGTCAAAGATAAAGCTAAATCAGAAAAGTGTACAATTTTCTTACATTGAATATTGTGTGTAAATTAGGCCAAATCTACAACCTGCCAACCTGTCCGCAGAGCTCAAAAATGTTTTGCCATTGTAACAAACAGTTTTGTGAAATTAAATTAAAAAACTTTAATTAATCACACAACTTTAGCCTCATAAAGATGGAGTCTTTACTATATTAACTTTGCAATAAGCATACAAAATGCAATTATGTGTTTTAACATGTTCACACTAGAAATATTGCAGGTCATTTTAGGAATAAGGAAAGGGTAGATAAAAGAAAGTTACTAAAAGCTATTTTAAAAGTGATTGTCTTCGACACATGTTTTAAAAGTACACGTCAAAATAACAAAACATGTCCACGCACAGTCTCACGGCATTTCGTGTTGTAGTCACGGAATTAATCTATTGATTCGTGTTCACCAACACGATTTTCGATTTTAAAAGCAATGTAAATAATAATAACAAATTAGAAGGAAAAAGAGATCAAAGAAATACAGTTTTCAGTATTCTGACATGGAACGATTTTTGATTTATATTGGTAGTATGTTTCGTGGCTGCACCAAATAATAACAAATTAGAAGGGAAAAAAATTATGTAAGCAAAGTGAGTGCAGATCGGTGTTTCATATTATATTTTAATATTCATATTATTGATCAGGTATATTTTCAATCATCTAAATGAGCATACACTTTACTTGGTTAAGTTTATTTCTGTAGCTCACTGTTGAAGTGGTCCTAAATGCATTTAAGCTTAAAAATAAGGTTAATTATCACAAAAAAGGATGTATGCTCCAATGAGCAGATCAATATCTACTGCTCTAGTAGCATCCTTCTTGTTAAAAAAATAAACATAAACAACAAAGAGCTTTGACTGGTTGGTTAACTGACACAGGTGATGTTGTCAAGGCAAAGCTTTCTTATAAAAGGACGTGATGCTGAGTACGATGATGCATTCCAGTTGTTCACAGAACCTTCATTGTTAAATGAAGTTAGATCACAGCAATAACATGTAAGTACTGTGTCTCATGCTTACAAATGATCTATTCATCATGCTGCATAGATTAAATGTGTCTGATGTATTTATTGTCATATGTCAATTGTTTTATTGATTTGTGGCTTTGTTGCAGGCTTTAACATGATTATTTAAGTTATTATTTTTCAGGACTTGTTCATAATGTTTATTAAGGATGAGTGAGATTGTGTGCCATGCTTTTACAGATGCTGCATGAAGCTGCGGTCATGAATGACACCACAGAAGTAACCCAGCAGATGCAGTTTAATGTTCCTGTTAAAGCTGTGCTCTCAATGCTGCCATGTCTTTTCTTTCTCTACGTAAACGCTGTCATGTTGTTCGCCTTGTTGAGCAAGCCTCTCCTCCTGGAGACCCCCCGTTATATCCTGTTTGGTCATTTACTTTTGTCTGAATCTCTGCAGCTTTTAATGACCATGTTGCTGTACATCTTTGCTGTGACCATGGTCAGAATGATGAGCTACATTTGTATTATTCTCACAATATTTGCAACCTTCACTTTTAAAATATCCCCCCTAAACCTGGCTGTGATGTCTTTGGAGAGATATGTTGCCATTTGTTTTCCACTGAGGCATGCAGATATTGTAACCACCAGGACGACAGGAGTGGCCATTGCTGGGATGTGGACCGTGTCCTCTTTAGACTTGTTCACGCAGCTTTTTCTGTTTGTCAGTGTAGAGAATACAAACTATACTGTGCCAAGGTTTTGCCACAGACACCTCTACCGGCAACCACTTTATACAACTATAAACAATGCCTTCATCATTGTGGTATTTGTATTTGTAATTATGGTTATTATCTACACTTTCTTTGCTATCATTATCACTGTGAGGTCAGCCTCTGCCTCTTCTTCGTCTTCTACTGAGAGTAAAGGCAGTAAAGCCTATAAAACAGTGCTGTTGCATCTGCTGCAGGTGTTTCTGTGTCTCACCTCCACTGTGTTTAATACGATAAACTCAGACAGCCTATGGGGAGGTAATTTCGCCATCGCCACAAATGTCCAGTATGCTCTCTTTTTATGCCTTATCATTTTCCCTAAGTGTTTGAGCCCACTCATATATGGCCTGAGAGATCAAACCTTCAGACATGTCTTTAAATACTATTTCACCTTTGGCTTTAAAATCACCGCTAAGACATTTCCTACAGTATGAGTTCTGGTGTTGCTTTTTTTGCTTGCACAATCATGATAAATGCTGACTTGTATTTGCAGGACTTAAGTTTGTGTCCTTGTGTGATTTACTTAGAGCATGACAAAATGTATGATAAATTGTATGTAGTCAGATTCATGTCAGAATAAAAAAAATGTTTTTTATCATTATTGTTTTCTTCTTTTTTTTTTAAAACTGTAAACTGCAAATGTTCTGATAATAAGAAGGAAAAGTTCGGAAAATGTTAAATCACCTTTTATACAAAAACATTCTAAATTAATATGAAATAATAACAGAATAATGATACTTTGTCAAGCCACAGTGTCAATTAGTCTTCAAAATATCAGTTTTTTTATATTATACATACAATATATAACTATACCGGACATTTAATGATCCATGTAGGGTATGATTGTCAACTTTGTGATTTATTTGATAGCACTATGAAACACAAAACATTTATTTAAAGGTTCAAAATGTTTATTTGGTTGGGGTTTTTAAATTTTTCATCTCCAATATTTTCCTCAGTTCACAGTGAACATTGTTTTTGTAACACTGTCATCGCCGTTTTAAGATGCACACATCACTATTCGCTTCTCCTTCTTTATAAATAAAATACACATAGGTCTTAAATTTGGAAGCAAAAGAGTCAATAGTTCTTGCTTTGCTCTTAAATATCTGACATTTCTTTGCTTGCATTATATATTTTATTAAAATCTTGAGCATCTTAACTTTTTGTATTCTCAACGTGAATATACAATTAAACCCTAAAATAAATCATTTAGTTATGCATACATTATATATGAAGGGAAATGTATTAAGGAACCTTAAAGAATGCTGTTCTCCATTGTAAAACTGATTTACACCAAATAAGAGCATTCGAATATAACATTGCAAATTTCACATCAAATACAAATCAATAGTATTTCATTCAGGTGATTTAAAGACCTTACCAAAATCATGGATCAAATGTGGTATGAGAAATCTCCAAAGGTTCACTTGTCCTAAGAAATGTGTTGTATTCCATTTAAACTTGAGAATAACCCAAAGAAATCCGCTCAGCATTAGCTGTACTTTGCTTTGGGTTTAGAGTTTAACACTAACATAGCTGCTAAATGTTAAAAGAAAACATTAGGTAAAAAATGTGAAAATTCAACCTGTGTTTTAACATGTTTACACTTTAGAAATGTTTTCAGAGAATTAATTATTTGAGATGTTCTGCATGTCATGTTCGGAAAAATGACAAATCTATACAACAAAAGTAATTCATAACAAATGTAAAAGTAATCATCTTGCATACAAGTTGGGTTTCATATACATATCATTTTTAATTATCTAGATTTGCATCACTTTATGTGTTTTTTGGTGTTGTCTCAGTTTTACCAACACTTTGAAATTAAGCCTGCACACATTTGAATTGGAAATGAACATGAACTGTGTTGTTGATATACTGTTCATGCAATATAATTGTATGAAGGAACTTTAAGTGTAAATTTTAGCTCCACAGGTGATCACTGGGCAGGCACACATGTCCATTAAGTAATATCCTCATTGAATTTCAATGGAGCTTGGCAAACTGTGCCCTCAACAAATAAATAAAGCAGATACAACATTGTTATGTGTCTATAAATAAAGAAATCATTTAAATGTTTGCGCCGGTCGCAGCCACCTTTTCAAACTGTCCTGCAAAGAAAAACAGATAAACAACGCAGAGCTTTGACTGGCTGTTAGACTGACACAGGTGATGCTGTCAAGACAAAGCTTACTTATAAAAGGTGGTGTTGAGAAGAAGGGTGAATCATTCCTCAAAGTTGTAGAGGGAACCTTCATTGTTAAATTAAGTCAGATCACAGCGGTGAGATGTAAGTAATGTGTCTCATGCTAACAATGGAACTATTCATCATGCCTTTAACTGCAAATATTATTTGTTTCTGATATATTCATTGTGATGTTTGATTTGTGGCTTTATTGCAGACTTTAACATGATTATTTAAGTTATTATTTTTCAAAATAAACCGGCTTCAACATTCAGAACTTGTTCATACTGTTTATTAAGGATGAGTGAGATTTTGTGCCATGCTTTTACAGATGCTGCATGAAGCTGCGGTCATGAATGACACCACAGAAGTAACCCAGCAGATGCAGTTGAATGTTCCTGTTAAAGCTGTGCTCTCAATTCTGTCATGTCTTTTCTTTCTCTACGTAAACGCTGTCATGTTGTTCGCCTTGTTGAGCAAGCCTCTCCTCCTGGAGACCCCCCGTTATATCCTGTTTGGTCATTTACTTTTGTCTGAATCTCTGCAGCTTTTAATGACCATGTTGCTGTACATCTTTGCTGTGACCATGGTCAGAATGATGAGCTACATTTGTATTATTCTCACAATATTTGCAACCTTCACTTTTAAAATATCCCCCCTAAACCTGGCTGTGATGTCTTTGGAGAGATATGTTGCCATTTGTTTTTTCCACTGAGGCATGCAGATATTGTAACCACCAGGACGACAGGAGTGGCCATCGCTGGGATGTCGACCGTGGCCTCTATAGACTTTTTCACGCAGCTTTTTCTGTTTGTCAGTGTAGAGAATACAAACTATACTGTGCCAAGGTTTTGCCACAGACACCTTTACCGTCAACAACTTTATTCGAATACAAACAATGCCTTCATCATTGTGTTATTTACATGTGTAATTATTATCATCATCTACACTTTTTTTGCTATCATGATCACTGTGAGGTCAGCCTCTGCCTCTTCTTCGTCTTCTACTGAGAGTAAAGGCAGTAAAGCCTATAAAACAGTGCTGTTGCATCTGCTGCAGGTGTTCCTGTGTCTCACCTCCACTGTGTTTAATACGATAAACTCAGACAGCCTATGGGGAGGTAATTTTGCCCTCGCCACAAATGTCCAGTATGCTCTCCTTTTATGCCTTATCATTTTCCCTAAGTTTTTGAGCCCACTCATATATGGCCTGAGAGATCAAACCTTCAGACATGTCTTTAAATACTATTTCACCTTTGGCTTCAAAATCACCGCTAAGACATTTCCTACGGTATGAGATGAAACACAGTAATCATGTGGGTCTGTTTTTGCTGTTTTTGAGTACAAATGCTGACTTGTCTTTGCAGGGAATACTTTTTTTTCTTTGTGTGATTTACTATAGTACATGAGAAAATGTATGATAAATTGTATCTCAGATTTAGATCAGAATTTAAAATGCTATCAAACGCATGTGATCATAATAAAAAGCTGACAGAAATGACAATAATCCATTGTAAGAAATGATGAGTATCTAGACTGTTTCGCTATACTAAATAAACAAATAGACACAACATATATATAACGCTCTCATGACATGTATGTGATATAATAATGTCTAAATATTGTAGACATTACAATAATGATGATTAAATCGTAAATTGTAAATGTAAGATTTCCTCAAGAAATAACTGAGATGCTGATTAACAACATATGAAAAGCATATAAATACAACATTTTGAATTTCACATGAAATAAAATTAATCAACGTTTAGTATTTACTTTAGTAAGGCTGATGAAAAGACCTTATCATGGAGATAATATGGTAATTATTTATGAGCTGCCTAAAATATTGTAAAACACAATATTAACCATGCTTAATAATGATCAAACTGAAAGTCAATAATTACAAATAGATACTGTTAAGTTCTAAGCTGTTGTTTCAAAGAGGGACACATTTGAAAAGCATGATGCCACATGTAAGTCTGAACGTGGATGTAAAGACTTCATTCTTTCAGCCAGCAGATGTCACTTTTCATCTGTCAATAATTTACACTCTGGCTGTAACTGCGGACTTTTTATTTCAGTCTTTAAATCACCTGAGAAAACTTGTGTGAGACTTTGAAAATCAAGGATGTTTAGTAACGTTGACATTAAGATGAAATTCCTGTCTCCTCCTCTTTCTCACAGTCACAATGGAGGTATGTGTGGGAGAAAGAATAGAGACAGAAAACAGAGAGAGACCAATTGATGTGGGTAAACAGGGAGGGAGGTGCTGACCCGCAGAATAAAAGAAGCGTCTGAGCAGGAGGTGGACTAATTTAACCAATCTTTACTCCAGCACAATCCTGAAGCCCTCTCTATACCTCTCTGGCCTTCATGAAAGAGTACTTGAAGGGGTGAAAAACATTCCTGAGAGAGAAGTACCTGGTGACGGAGAGCAGCTTTAGTTTAGAGAGAGCAGAAAGGAGCAGAAAAGAAGGGTTGTTATCATGATCACAAAATACTTCACATCATCCACATAGAACATGGATTCTGTGGCTTTGTGTGAATGTCTACTTTCATTAACTCAGTTTTACTTTTTGGTCACACACAGGTTAAGTCTTTCCTCTGAGTTGTGCATGGTGTTTCCATAGGCTACTGTGCTCACAGGGAATGCATTCAGAAAAGACAATTATTTATGAGTCAAATACATGAACAAAGGAAGGTACAGAAACTTAGCTCAGTGTTCCTTGCTAATCAACCTCGTTATAAGAAAAGCCCACAAACTTTTCTAGATAACGTTTAAATTATGATTTTGTGTACTTTTTGGGCCATATGTAATTCAAAAATATATTGTATTTTATTAGAAAACGTTATATCAAGGAAAATCAAATCAGAGAGTAATACATTACAAAGGGAAAGTCTAAGAGTTGTGAAAAAGTCAGTGGAAAAGTTTCCAAATGGCTGTCATTTTAGAAGAAGCCCCTACATTGAATTATGCATTATTATTATTATTATTATTATTATTATTATTATTATTATTATTATTTGTTTAGCATGCACTTCTACCTCGTCATAAATGAGCTGCCAAAGCAACATATAGCTTTCATGTTGATCCATTTTACTCAAAGCAAAATGTTCTGAATGAATTTAAGAACAATGTGAATATTCATTGCACTCATTTCACCCACTTTAAGATATATTTAATTTAAACACATAAAATAGAATAAAGCAGGCTTGCGTGGTGCACACAAACGCTTGCTCTATAGAGTTGAGATGAATGGGATAGTGGGAGAGTAATTGTATCCCTGGTGGCTCTCCAGAAGATAGCACTGAGACTCAAATGAAAGCACTGACCTGGTTAGCTCTCTGTTAGCAGAAAGGGGTGCTGGCCCCCCAACACCCATCCTATCGCACCCACACACATCATTCACAAAGATTAACTTGTTGACTGACTATAAGCAATACATATTTTATTTGGCAGCCTTATGCAGCCTGACTGACCAGATAATGTTGTAGAATTGTGACACAACTATTGTTTCAAATAGCGAAATTGTGATAATAGGCGTGGTCCCTGTATGGCAAAAGCCTGCATGGTTGGGCAATTAAATCTATTGGCCGGACTGCCTCATTTGGGCCAAGCAGTCAATGCAAATGTTTTTCTACAATTCATAGTTAAAGAGTTATACAAGAAAACGTTGCTTTTGAAATGAACACTTGATGGCCTCATTTGCATCAAAAATGAATTAGTTCTTCTTTAATTAACCGGCCTAACTAATTTAATTGAAAGTTGTTGAATCATTTCAGGACCTCCTTCTGTCTAGCAGTAAGAGAAACAATTAAAACAGACCTAATACATTTGCTTTATGGCAGCGATAAAACCTCGTAGATGTATAGTCATTGAGTAACCGTAAAAGACAGCGAAGAATAAAGTGATTTGATCAATCAATGTGTGTCGGGTTATCACAGAGATGACGTAATGTGTATACTAATGGATTATTCCTCCAGAGGGATGTTGCTGTAGGATCTCAACAAATGACCGCTTACTTCTATTGTCAGGTGAGCTCTCGGTCTCCCCGCTCCTCTCTTTGCAGATGGTACAGTCCACATGCAGTTCGGAGTTGTTGCTGAGGAGGTTCCACTGTTCAGCACATAGGCTACCGTTAAATTGGCATGCAGCCTACGCTTGGATCCTGTAGCAGGAGACTGCACTGCTTTTGAAAATGTTACCGTCTTATTACCGGAGTTTCCTTGGACAGAGGGGCAGGGTTGCGCTGTTTTACCTTTTGTGCAGTATTACAGGTGAGTAAGGAATCTTGTATAGCAGTTTTGTTTGTTCCACTAACGTTACCCAGAAGTTCCATGCAAGAGCCGCGCATCATGCAGGAATCTCAGCAAACGACCCGGCTAAACTATCAACCTCCGCGTGCTTTAAGCGTGTGTCATTTGCAAGTTGAGCAAGTTGAGTAGGTGTAATTAAATAACCAAATTAAACTTGGTTGCAAGTTCACTGAAACGTTTCGAAGTGGGTAGCTAGCCAGCGCCACCAGTGATGGTGCGACCCGAGGCTGCCATAGAAACAGTCCATGGAAACCGTCGAGGAGCACTGATATTCAGTTATCAGTGCTCCCTTATACTGTCACAGAGCATACACTTAGGTCATTGCAGATTCACTGGCATCCATATTAGCTCACGAAGCCTTTGCTACTGAAGTACTCTTGTTATGTGTCACGACAGCTGAATATTACAAAAATGTTTAGGAACTTGCATTTGAGTCAACAGAAGACAACACCAAATGCCAGCAGCCCTCAGGTCGGGCTGCGGGTCAGCCGCCATGTGCCCACTGTGGAGCCTAGCTCAGTATGGTTTAATCAAAGGGTGGGCAATTTGACTAACTCCACCATGAAGCACGCCAACTTTGTGCCCAGTGCTTTGGTGCTGCTGTAAAAAAAAAACTCATATTATATGCAGCTCAAACTGTTTAGCTCCAACTCTATCTCATAAATATCATTATAACTTCTCAATAGTTGTCACTCATTGTGTTAACTAGAAGCTAGTCTGGCTGAATGTGGCATTGCCTGTGAGTTTTATTGCCCACAGCAAGTGTTGTGCAAAGAATAGGCTAAATATCCCCTGAACAAAATCCCTTGTTTGAGAAAATGATATTCATAAACTTTGCTGTTCTCAGAGACAATCCATACTTGCACTTGCAGACAATTTTAAACAAGACCAGAAGTTACACTTTCTCATTCCACATGTCCTTGCTTTAACTGAAAGTAGTTTAATTACTCTTAATATGTTAACACTCACTTATTCTAACTAACAATTGTCCAACTCAGTTGGCTTTATTATAAAAATAACCCTGAAACATGTAATATATTGGATAGCAAAATGGGCTTCATACTTTCAGACTTTATCACACCAGAGCAGCATTGTACCTCAATGTCTCATCAGTAGCTCTATCCATTGCATAGAAAAGAAGTGGTTGTATTTCAAAAGCCAGGATACTGAAGTACCCACAGCACTATACCACAGCTTCAGGTTGTAGTGGCCACTTTCTGCCACTGGACAATTGCACAATAAAGAAATTACTTGGATAATTTAACAGATTTTTGAAGTTTGCTAAGTTCTGCTTTTTTTTGCTGCTTCCACTAATGCTAATATAATACAAACTATCTTAATCCATAGATAGCCCTACTGGACAGAACTTTGGCCAAGAGGAGAAGCTAGGAGCTACAATGCTACGACTGAACCCACCAACGCATGTGTTACTATTTGGTTCAGTACCTTGATGTAGGATACAATCGGAGGGAGCTTTTACATTATTAATGCACTGCATCCTCAGGATATTAACGTTCATTCCTAAACCAATGGTTTTCTTTCTTCAGAGAGTTAATGTTTAGGAGCATAGATATGTGCGCTTTTGTCTAGCTTTCCTTTAAGTCTGAATCCAATTTCAAAAAGGGGTTTGACCTTGTGCCTTTTTTGAATGCACAATAAATGCATTCACTCACATTTAATTATGTTTAGACTTCAAAGGAGACAAACACACTTTTCTAAACATTTAATGATTAATCGTATTTTGCATCAGATTTAATTTGTATAAACTTGCATGCCTTTAAAACATAACCAATTAGCTAGCACAGGATGAAACACTGAGTTTATTCTCCAGATAGATACTCTCAGCACTGATCACATTACACAGCTATTCAATTTGATGGTAATGTACAACAAACAACCATATTCAATTAACCTGTTAACTAGTATTTGGATTTATTTTCCATGTATGAAAGTTGTAGACCTTAAGTTTAAACCAAACATCTTACATTTCCATGTAGAAGAGAAAGCTATAGTGTTCTTAGAATTTAGCGTTGCTACCCTTGGCAGCTAGATAGTTATGCGTGTTGCATCACCCATGTGCACATCTGTGCAGCTTAATCAAACCAGTTAGAAAATGTGTATCTGCACGAAGGATGGCTCAAATGCAGAGAAACCGTTTCGTTACTAGTACCTGTACAATGTAATGACAATAAAAGTGGACTTGAAGGCGCAGATCATTCAACCCTTCCCTGTCCTGCTCTGCACTTCCACCTTCCACCTCACCATTTAAGTTCTGAGTTCCACTTTTAACAAGACACGCTGCCCTCTGGCAAGACACACAAATTAATACACTTGCTTCCTCATAAGTGGTGCATGTGAAGGTAATATTGACTAAAGTGAGAACGAGTAGCAGAGTGTCCCCAGGGAGCAATGTGTCCTTGATGCCAGGATATCTATAATCTGTTTTCTACTGAGTGTGGGTGTCGGTGTGGGTGTGTGTCACATTGTGTTGCTTTAGCAAACTAAACTCAAAGTGTCTACAGAAGCTGCTCTCTTTTAGGTTCGAAGGATGGCAAGTATTTTCTTTTTTTGTCCCTGAAAGAACAAGAAGAAATAAAACATTCCTATAGCTTTGTAAAGAAAAGCTGCGTATAAGATCAGATAGACTTTGCCCTTTACTCTCATCACATTTTTATTCTGAGTTGGAGAAAACGAGGGCACGTTATGTAAGGTTGTCGTCATGTCACCAATAAAAATTTCATACAGACGCTATACCTCCTTCCATTACATATTCAGTGCAGGGAAAATGCTGCTCTCTCGACTCGTTGCTGTTATTGCCATCTCGCCTTATCATGACAAATACATAAGTCGTAAAATCGGTTTACTACCTGAGGCAGAGGCTCAGTTATGTTACAGTAGCTGCTGTCTGGGTTATGGCATTTAATACATACTATAAAAACACTTTGTAGAGGAAAGGAAAATACTATGCAGTATGCTTTAATTCATATAGTGACAATCTTTTGCTGTGTGTCTGTTTCAACTTGTGTTGTTCATTATCTTTGTTTCCTCATTAATGTGTTTTACGAGCGCCTGTTAAGTACCTTGTCATCGACCAGTATGTGCGTTAATGTACCAGCATATTCAAATCTGATTTACTCCATCACCTGACTTCATTATTTGTATGGAGGATACTCCGTATGGGGGGGGCACTAGCAAATGTACACTCTGTACAGTTTCACTCCTCTTTGGGGGGAGTTGTAAACTGAGTGTGAGGCAGCATGTGAGATATGGGAATATTCTTTAGAAAGGAAAGCCTCCATATCTTTGGGAATTAAAACAATTGATTTATGATTTAACGTAGACTCAAATGGGTCCCTAAGGTGTAGTCTTAGTTTGGTTTTAGACTTGCTTCAGATGACGGTCAGCACTGCTCCACAAGCAACTTAACAACAATAATCAACCCCCAGGAATATATCATTTCAAACGATTACTAACTTATGTGAGTTAACCCATTGAAGACATGTGATGCTTTTTCTAACGGAATCAGAAATTGCACGTTTTTTTTAACCCAAATAGTTTCTTAACCCACATTCTTCACTCTGATTATATCTGCTGCATGATTATTAATGTAGGATGCCAGAGCTAATCAAGAAGTCTTTACATCAATCTTCTATGTTAAAAAAGTAATTCCTCCTGCATTAAAGACTAACTGTATTGAATTCACCGGTAGAAATGAACGTATTAAATCGTTAAGTGAGCTCGAATAGTTTTTCCTGCTTTTTTTTTTTTTTGTCTGCCTAACAATACCAAGGCTTATATGTACATTTAACAGTTTTTTGATTGCTTCCTTTTGTGTTTCCAATATTGAGATGTTGTACAACATTCCCAGCTCTTTTTGAGTGCAGAAATCCGCTACCAAGTGTATTTGCTTTAGCAGTCTGAGCCAAACCAAGAAGAGTCTTTTAAACACAGAATACCCTCTTCATGTTTCCGCTCTGACACTGTGAAACACAGCAGGGATTTCAGGACTTTGTTTCCCACTTTATTTTACTAACTCAGATTGCTGAACTCTTATATTAGTCTGTGTTAAAGTATGGAATGCATTTTTGCACAGAATGAGGACTGTGGATTTTGCCCCATCACTAGAAAGCAGACGTGCATGTGTTGGTTATTCGATTTGAAAAAAACCTGCAACGCCCTAAATAGCACAAAAAAATATGAAAAGTGCTTCTACAGCTGTACATCTCCCTTCTACTGCCCTGTCTTTGTATGAGCAATATGATGACGTAGTATACCTACGCTGCACAAAAAGTGCTATCTAGATTTGATATTCACTATTGATCATTCGGCTTATATTGTACAGCCCCTAACATATACTGTATGGCGTGTGTCGATCATTTGCAACAATATCATTTACTATATGTATTCCCCAATTTGATAAATGACTTTTAATTGGTTAAGCTGTCACATTGTTGTATAAGTCTAGTGTTTTCACAATTTCAAACTTTATTGTAATGTCAAAGAAGAAGTCAAAAATAGACTTGTGCATCATACTTTAGGGAAATGGAAATCTACAGTACTAATATTTGAGGACATGGACTTTTGAGAGGGAGATTGGCTGGAGACGGAGCTGTTTTTGGCAAAACAACAATAGAATATTTGCAGTCAGTTGCCAAGCAGCGCAGAAGGTTTTGATTTATGATGATGTCTTCCTGCTGGTAGCTTGGCGCAATTAGTGAGCTTTGGCAGTTTAGCAGTGCTATATTGTCTTTTCTAAATCAGTAATGTAATTCCTCTGTGGTTTTGTTTACTGGAATCCTGGTGATACATTTCCTCTCACTTGTGTTTCATACGTGACTTTGCTCTCGGCTCTCCTCACTCGCAGCCCTCTTTTTCTTCTCTCAGCGATGATGTCATTGTCGTGTTTGCATATCTCTTCCCATTTTTTCTGGCGGGATCAGTGTGTTCTCTCTTTATTTCCCTTTGACGTTCTTCAGCACGACGAAAAGCTCTCTGCTTTTCAGACATGCCACACTTCTGTCAGGTGCAGGTGACAGAGTTGGGGTAGTTATATTTGGACAAAGGACATACAGACAGGCTGCTTTCAATTCCTGAATTCAGGTCAGGAGAAGGAGAGCTAAAGAGACGAAACAAATTCTCAGTCAGCTGTGTGTTATTTGACGAAAAACCCAACGCCTGCTGTGGCGGTATCAAGCTTTGATTCCAGACTGATGGCAATAGATGAACTTGTTTTAAAGACTGACGTAAGAGGTAACACTGAAAATACTCTTCCCTGACTGGGGCTGTCGTGGTATTCTGGATTGGTTCTTGATTTTCACTCTGATAATCCTTTGACATTTTTAAAAGAAAAGGTAACGTCTTCCATGAAGTAGATTAAAGCAATTTCATTCTTGTCAACCAGAAAAGTTAAATTGTCTGTCATATAAGGAATGTTTTGCATATTCATATATTTAAATGTGTTCAGCTCTACTCCATAACCCAAATATTTGCAATTTATAATAATTGAATATAAAATAGTGGGGAAAAAGGTTAGTTGATCAACAGAAAAAGGCGGCGACAATTTCCATAACTTATTGTTTAAATCATTTTTGATCAGAAATTACTGGTGCAATGAGTGAGCTGAATATTTAAGTTGTTTTGGTTTGTTTTTTTGATGAAGTTTTCCCATTTTTACTTGATTTATGTTTCATTTCTGAATTTTTAAAGGATGGGATCTCAATAAGTATGATTTGAAATAATAAAAAAATGACACTTCTAGTTGAGTTAGAAAGAATATGCTTAAGAAAACAGTAGTGATGCACTTTAAAGAAGCTTTAACAATTAAAGGTGTAGTGTACGATAAGTGCTTTCAACTTCCTGTTTGCAAATAAACATGATTGTTTCCTGTGTCTCTGGCAGGTTTGTGGGGCAGTCAGGTGATGGTGCCTAAGAGGGTGAACGCTGTGCTGGGGAAGAATGTGACGTTGGAGTGCAAGGTGGAGGCGGGCACCAACCTTACTCTGACTCAGAGTTCCTGGGAGCGTCATCTGCCTTCAGGCTCCATCACGGTAGCTGTCTACAACCCACAGTACGGCATCTCCATCCCTCCGGAGTACATCCATCGCTTGTTCTTCCGCTCACCCTCCTCTCATGATGCCACTATCGTTGTGGGAAACGTGGGCTTCTCTGACGTGGGGAAGTACACCTGTAAGGTCGCCACGTTTCCTCTGGGATACACTCAAGCCTCTACCACTGTCAATGTACTTGGTAAGTGTGTATATCTCCACATATGTGTTTTTCTTCTATTCAAAGTACTGTAATGAATGTCAGGAACATCTGAAACAATAAGTTAATTCATTGATTAGATATATATAGAACATTTATGCTGGTTCCATTAGTGTTTAAGCAGTTTATTGGACATAACAATCAATATCTGATGAGAATATTTTGCGAAATGTTAATGTTTTATAGACCAAATGATTAATTGAGAAAATAGTTGCCTGATTTTTGCCATTGAAATGAATTGTAGCAGCTTCAAGTTTGGATGTCAACGCAATTACATTTGAGAGGCCTTGTAATTCTGTGAGAAAATTATCAAGCGCTGGCTTGAAAGTTGTTAATGAAAAAAAAAAAAAGTCACTAAATAGTTGAAATCCCCTGTGACGGTTTGAAATCTTAAACATTTTTTTTTTATAATTTACAATACGCTGCTTGAATTTACTTTTGTTTACACTGTTACGGTTAGCAGATAAATTGTGCGTGAAATTGGTCTTAAAAGTGTTTCTGCAACATTTAAAAAAAAAAAATCTACAAACACAATGTGTGTACTCTCTCAAACACTTTTTACAGAACAGATCACAAGGGTGGCTAGAGCTGCTATTAGTAGGTTGTAGTGGAATGACACTTGAAGAGAATGCAGTCAAAGAAATGTAATGTACTGTACTGGTACACCTTTTTTAAACTAACCTCTGAAGGCTCTTTTTCCTCCTTTTCACAGTGGAGCCCAAAGTCTACGTGTCTGCAGGTTCAACTGCCCTGATCGATGGTGGCAATGATACTCTTGTGGCGACCTGTATCGCTGAGCGGGCCCGGCCCCCCGCTGAGGTTTCCTGGGAGTCCAACCTGTTTGGCCAGTCAGAAGTTCAGCTGTTTGATGAAACTAACGGCACGACCAGCACACAAGTGAGCTACCTCTGGCAGCCCACGCGTCACATCCAGGGCCAAACTCTCACCTGTGTGGTCCGCCACCCGGCTCTCGAGAGTGACTTCAGGATCCCCTACCAGCTCAATGTGCAGTGTGGGTGCCTTACCAGTTACTTTTTAGCTGTATATAAACGGCTCAAACACGGCCTTATAGTAAATATGTTGATGGGTATTGATTGAGTCTGTCCTGCTGTAAAGTAACGTCTACACGGTTCCGCCGCGTTGAAGCTTGCCGGTTGGCGTGTCTCGCGCACGACCAACAACCAATCACATTAATCTCCCGCCCCGACACACAAGCACACGGTTTGATTGGCTAGCGCTTGTACTGGCATATGATTTGATTGGCTAGCGCTTCCGTCGACGCTTGACGTCTCAACTTTCGAAGCGAGCAACGGAGGCAAAGCGACGCGACGGAACCACAATGCAGTTCGGCAAAGCTTGACGTCACCCCATTCAAAGTGAATGGGAAGCGTCTCCGTTGAAGCACGCGACGGAACCGTGTGGACGTACCGTAAGACTTTCATCAGGTATCCTTAATGCTGGAATACACTTGCGTAACATAATGAGTAGATTAAAGGGTGTTTACACTTGTCTGTCAATGTACCTTCCTTAAAACAGTTGAACACTGTATTTAACAGAAAGTACAGACAGACGATCTTAAAAGTAAAGGGACTTTATTTCCAACAGCGGTCAGATGATGATGCTCGGCCTTGTCATTGTTGACGTTTGATTTATTTGAAGCACTTCACAACAATTCACTTTGGAAAACAGCTGAATTGACAGAAGAAATCAAGGACACTCCATGCAGGCTTCTAACATGTATTGTGCTTTCTCGTGTTAAGAAAGGCTGTCCTTGGCGGTTTCCTGGATTTTATCTGTTTCAAAATCTGAATTTCTTTATGTCTCTCAGTACATGTCCGTGTGTGCCCTTAAACTGTCAAAAGTGAAAACGTTTTCTGTCAGTAAGCCCACATAGATGTTAGCGCGCATGTCAGTGCTTTGTGGGGCACAAGTGGGTCTCCACGTAGCAACTGTAAATAGACTAGTGAAAGGGGTAAAATTACCTCCTTTAAAATCTTTTGTTAGACGGATGCATCTAGCTTTGGTCTTTCTTGCTCTTTTATGACAGATGGCGTCCACAAAGGCTTTTATACTTATTCAAGTTATGGCTCAGCAGCGACAAAACAAAGAATACCAAACCGTTTGATTGTTTGTCAAAAAAGGAAATTTTAACTGTCCTGAGAAGTGGTTCGGAAATAGTGTTTTTGATTTGGCTTGAAATTGTAAAAACCAACAGGAGTCATAGCAGTTTTGCATCTCTTACACTGCACTATGTTTTTGAATGTATACATTATGAAACTCCTTGTATGTGTGGAGGACACCAGCTCATGTCTGGAGACCCGGGGCCGTATTCACAAAGCATTTTATCTTACCGCTAGGAGTGCTCCTAACTCGCGCTAAAACATTTTACGTAGGAGTTTTTTCTTAAAAGTTATTCACAAAGCCGCTGAGACCTACTCATACTAAGGATAAATCACTAAGAGTGAACTAAGAGTGACGCGCCGTTGCTATGGATTACGTCGATTCTCGTGCATGAGTTTAGAAGCGGTCAGTACGGTGATTGGTTGTTCAGAGCAGGCGGTCTCGGTGAAACTCATCCGCAACATCCCACAAACGAGCCCACTAAATCACCGAAAAACAGGGAAATAGCCTAGGCTAGAAATGTATTCCTATCAAATAGTTATGGACAGTGCAGTTAGCAGAATACACGCATGATGACAAGTTTGGGCAGACCACGATAATGACGTTGTATATGCACGTTAAAGAGAGAGAGCAAACAATAAAAATACGTAAATTGCATTAAATCAAGGAGGCAATTAAAAGCACCCTGCAAACTATTATCCAATGAGCATATTTCCAGCACTTAAACACTTTCAATAACAGCCCATACCGCCGTTCAAGTCCTCCTATCATGATGAATGAAAACAATCTGCGTGTTGATGGAATGTACTTCTTTCTATTGACGAACACGTCCTCATCTTTTGATGGCGCAATTATTTTATGTGCGTCCCGTCAATAGCACCGACCACACCGGGCATACCTGCAATTGCCATGTAGTTGGCTTTGATCCTGTGTAGTTGTTGATTGTCCAAAGGAAACCGGATAAACTGTTGGATGATATGTGGTCTAGAGAGCGCGTTGATGGTTTGGTTTATGGCACGGCTGACTGATGGTTGCGATATTCCTAAATTGTCGGCATTGCAAAGTTGCATTTTCCCTGTTGCTAAATATCGTAGTGTTGCCAAACATTTTATTTCCGGACTAATCGCGTTATTCCTGTTAGTCGGGGAGGTTATTGCATCCCGCACTAATTCCACAACAAGTTTGATACCCTCACGATTTAGCCTATATCTCTTGATCAATTCAGTCTTCCATTGTCTGCAAAACATTTCGTCTCGCAGCCATTTTCAGATTCTTTGTGAATAGGTCTTACTGAGTTAGGAGTCCTCTCGAGGACTGTTAAGCTCTCCTAAACTTAGGTGCTACTTTTAGGCCCAAAATACTTTGTGAATTGCTCTTAGTGATTAAAATTAGGAGTCCTAAATTTAAGACTGACACGCCCATTATTTTTAGGAGTTTCTCCTAAATTCGCCAGTTAGGAGCTACTTTTAGCCCTAAGATCCTTTGTGAATACGGCCCCTGGACTGATATATAATGCTCCCAAAGAAAACTGAGAAACGGTCATTTTGCATGTGTTTGCTCTAGTGTAAAGCACAGAGTCTCTACCAGAACTATTAATACCAAACAGCAGAAACATTTCCAATACAAGAAAACAAAAGGGCTGCTCAGTCTGTGCAGTGATAACAGTTCTCTCAGGTTGTTTGTTAGCTTTCTGGACAGTTTGCTTTGATATTTCAATGATTTGTTTTTTTCCCGCTCGCCCTGTAGATGCTCCGGATATCTCCGTTGTGGGCTATGATGGAGACTGGTACGTAGGTCGGGAAAATGCACAAATGACGTGCAAAGCCAACGCAAACCCACCTGCTAATCAATTCAGATGGATCAGGTGTGTGTGTGTGTGTGTGTGTATACATATGTTTCTAGCCAAAATGATTTGCATAAGTAACTTTGATTGTTAGCTTACAATCCCCCCCAAACACTGACTTGTAGCTCAGTAAATTGTAGTAGTTTGAAGAATTCTGCAGGTTAAATCAAAGACTAGAGATTAACATTTAGTTGCTTTTCAATATTTTACTAATATATTTTACTAATCTAAAAGTTTCAGCTCGTCATTTAACTTGTATAGCAAATAAGGTGTGCATGATAACCCAACAGTATATTTGTCAACGGTGTGACTTTGATTGTCTAAATGTTTGCGTCTCTTGTGCACTATAGACTGGACAGCGAAATGCCAGCAGGGATGGAAATAATGAACAGCACTTTGCTCTTCCTGCGTCCCCTCCAGCGCAATGACTCGGGAGTTTACAGGTGCGAGGTTGCCAATGACATCAACCTCCGCAGTCGGGATGTGCGCCTTCTCATACAAGGTGAGCGCCGTATACACACCGGAACACAGCTGACTCCTATTGCCTCAGCTTCCCTTAGAAAGCACTATGCATGCACGCAAGTCATAGAGGGTATCACTGCCCTGACATCGTCCTTGAAGCTGAAATGTGACACTGGATCTCCAGTTTGGTACATACTGACAGTCCAAGCATTCACCCATGGTAAAGTGGGTTGGCACTGATAATATTGACCTTTTTATATTCAGTATTCATTGCATGCTGATTAGCCTTGATTAACATTAGGTCTCCAGATGTTCAAAAGGGGGGTTACTGTGCCAAACAGCTGCAAATATTTAAGTCCTTTAGTCCTCAGTGCATTGCTTCTGCTCGGTCCTCTTGGCTTGGTGTCTAAGTTTGTCTTTTTGTTTTGTATGAGGAGCATGTTCCTCCGGTTGCACTAAATCTGTTTTGCCTGTGGAAGCTCTCCCTGAATGAAGTTGTGATTATGATGTGATTTTCTTTCACATCTCTCTCGCTTCTTTTCTGTGTTTCTTTTATTTCTGCATGTGTCATGCGGTAAGAGGGAAAAGCCTGCAGCCCTACTGTGCGATGATGTCCCAGATTCATAAAACATTAACTAGATCTTTTCAACTCTTATTTATTATTTATCATCCATATTTCATTTTCCTTTGAGAGGACCTGTACGGGCGTGCGCAAGCTTACACATGTTGGTGTTCCCTTCTTTGTATGTGTTGCTGCGTGTGTGCTCACATGTGTCAGTTCACTGCCTCTGCATGGAGTTTTACGATTCATATACTTAGAGACTACAAACCTTAAGGGTTCAAGTCATCTCTCAGATCAGACTCTGTTCCGTACATCTGGCCTGGCACTGAGTTTAAAGTGGCAGAGCAATTTTGCAGCACCATGAAAGCTTTTAGACTTTCCGTTACTTCACTTCCAACTGATTATGGCTTTTGGCTTTTTCCTTTTTTGTGGGCTTCACCCTATTCCAGCACATTTTAAGCTCTAATGATGGCATGGTGAAATAGCAGCATTGCATCATTATACTTGCAAAATAAGGATCTAAATGCATATCCTCATGCAATTTTAAGCATTTGGTACACAAAATGATTTGGTTATGCACTTTTAAAACTGATGAAACAGACAGTCAGCATAAAGAGGAACATGCCATTTGGTCTTTCTCTCTAAAGTCCCAAGGTTTATAAATTGCAATAAGTTGCACTTTGCTCTCTTCATATAATCAATAATACTATGATTTAACAGAAACAGTAGGAAATAGTTTACCCTGTTTTATTCAACCCGTTAATAATTGTTTGATGCAATTGTATGTTGTGCTCAGCCTGAATAATGTTTCAATGAATCATCTTTCCTATGAGTCAACAAAAATGAAAACTGCTATATCCAATTTTATATATTTTGCTCTACAAAGTTGTCAAACGCAAACCAAAATGTCAGTCGTATAACTTTTAACTCATCTGCGTATACTGGTCATGGTCACAAGTTTGAGAAACTCTTGTTTCAATCACCAACAATTATTAATGTCATTTAAGTCTGGGTTGGTTACTCTGACACTTGCTAACATCATGGAGTTAAAGACTTCTCTGCCAGCAAAGCAAGAAATTATTTACTCATCTGTAACTAAGCTGCGCTCCACAAGTGTTACAGTAAAAACATAGAATTTCAATTGAAACATTTAAAGGATTATTTGTTTTGTGTCTTCCATGTTTCCTGCTGTAGTTACACCATAGACTGTATATATAAAGAGTACACCCACATCCATTCACTGAAGGATTGTATGTTTCTTGGCTACAATATACATTGTTCAGTAGTCTTCAATTTCTTCAGTAGCCTTTGGTTTGCCCTTAGCCTCAACATTTCCAAAGTGAATACAAGCTGACAATGGTGCTTAAAGGGGACATATCATAAAAAAAAATAAAAAAAATAGTTGGCTGCCTTGGTTACACTACCTATTCATTAGTGGTCGAAAGTTACCGGTATATTCAGACAGACAGTATGAGAAATGTAAAGAGTTTTTTTACATTAAAACGTATAAACATGTTCTATTAGCAAAACGTACAATACAAGACTAAGCCTGATAATAAGCATAATATGTCCCCTTTACATTTTTGAAACTGTACTAAGATAAGATAAAGGTAAGATGAGAATGTTCTTTTTTTTTATGTTTACCAATTATAAAGGGACAGAAGACTGAAGAGTTGGCAAAGCAAACGCTGCTGTGATCTCCATAGTTTACCAGTGGTAGTTGATGTTTTGTAAACCTATCCCTACTTAGTGAAATGCTGATGTAGTTGGCATTGACATTCTCTGCTTCTCTGTCTGTTCATACTCCCCTCTCACCCTCCTCCCCTCCATTAGATCCTCCCACCATGCCTTCCACCATTACTGCTCCTGTCCTTACTGGCTCTGCCTCCTCCACCTTAGTCGATGATCAGGGACATGTTCTCCTCAGCTCACCCACACTCGAAGCTCTGCCTGAGAGTAATCTGGGCTCCATAGTGGGCGGGGCTGTGGGCGGGGCCTTGTTCCTGCTCCTGCTGCTGTGTCTGGTCGGTGTGTGTTACCTTCAGAAACAGCAAACCTTTCACGGGAACTACTACACCAAGCAGTACCTGGGCCCCAACGACCTGCAGAAGGCCCCCACGCAGCACGAGCTCCACCCCCCCAAAGCCGGCAGCAGTTCCCACCGCCAGGACCACGACCGAGAGGAGTGGGGCGACCGCCAGCTCAAACAAGAGCGCGACCGCCGTCACCAAGGCAACAGAGAGGAGTATCCCTCTAACGGCTACACACGGGCGATGAGGGAGAGCGGCCACCAGGACCAGCAGCAGAATCAGCACCGTGAACCCACTCAGTTCTCGAGTCCACAGCAGGCCAGAGATGCCAGACACCCTCGTTCCCCTAAACCTCGGGGAAACGGCTCCCCCTACCTGTCGGACGACTGCTACGACAGCGGGCCGGAGGGGGACTATGTCTCTCACACAGACGGCTCCGTCATCTCGCGCAGGGAGTGGTACGTTTGACAAGCCGCCTGCAAGAGCAGAGATACGGCAGAAATCAGAAGGTTTCATTCATCTCATTATGAAGAAACAAGTTTTTTTCTCTTCTGTACGCGCACGCACACTTCTACTAACCTCGATTCTGTAGTTTCCTTTGATTTTTTTGAGCGTCCTGGTCGACACTTGAGACATTTAGTATCTGTACTTGACGTGGACGGACTGTGGACTGCACGGCCAGTTTGACAGTCAACATCTATATGCCAACAGAAGTCAGCATGTCTCTAGTCTATGTGTGTACAGACTAACTAAAGATCATGATGTATGTGCTGTCTCTGCCTTACTACATGGACTGCCAATTTATTTAGCATAACTAATGACTTTCAGTTAAGCCGAAGCCTTTGGGGCTAACAGATCACATATGTTTGTCGTATAAGAACCTTTTTTTGTTTGTTTCTACAAAATCAGCCTCCTCAGGCTGTGTAACACTTGCTCATTTATATTTGTATGTGTTGGTATTGTTTGCTCGGATTTGTTTAAAAGACATGTGACCTCTGATTATAATTAGCTGGAAGTAAATCCATCAAATTCGGAGGGTCGCACGTCCTTTGTCCAAACCCAGTAGGACACAGTAGAGGCAAAGGTTTGTTAAAAAAAAACAAAAAACGATTTATTACACTGAGAAATCTCCATGACTAAAGACCTCTCGACACTGATTCATGAAACGTATTGCACTGCCTTTTGCAAAACTTTATACTAGACGACCACATCGTTTGTTTTCTAGAAAAAAGATGTCTTAATGTAACTTACTGTTGTTGGAAAATTGTTAGCTTAAGGAATTGACCAGTGATGTCATGTTAATGTCCTTTGAAAGTGATGGCCCAGAGTGGGAACCTTAAGAGCATTTCTACTGTACGTCCTCGGCTCATCTTAAATCCCCAGGAGGGATGCTTACATGGAGGGAGGGCAAGCAAGGATGTCTGCATGAATGAGGCACAGTCCGACAGATCAACAGACTGGCTTTATCAAACAGTCAAGCCTTGATATCTTCAAGTTTAGATAAGCTGGGATAATATAATTTAACATTTGTGGGATTTATTGTTTTATTTGTTGTGAGTTGTCCTCTTTATTTAGCAACAAAACACATTCTCCAATTGGCGGTTAAGTGTTTGAGCATTTGCACTCTGGCACCGACCCAGGCCTCCTGGAAATACAAGAATGCTATCAGCAGGGGCATTGTTGAAGCAGGCTACAGTATGGCAGCCACCGTACGCTGGCCTCCCAGTCACAAAGTATTTTGTTACACAAAGAAGTGATTCAAGAGCGCAGCTAGTACACCCGACCTCTGCTACTAATTTCACTATACTCTGAGTAATCTGTAGAAAAACACACAACGGTGTTACAATCACAATCTGAAGCATTAATAGGCTTATTGTGTGCAACTGCACTAATCACGCTCATCAGTTTTTTGTTTTTGAATTCAGCATTTATTATCACTATCAGTATTAGAATATGTAGAGGAATCAGGTCTTCTGTCATGGTTGAGCTGGCAGTGTGGCCCATCAAAGCCACAGCGCTCCCCAAATGGGACAGACTACATTCTGTTGCACTAAACATGGAATCGTTCATTCATAGTTATATAGAGTATCTATCCAATAAAACACCCTGTGCTTATTTATTTTCTAAAAAAAATAATAATTCATATCTGGATTTGCATTTCCGCATTAATTTATAAACCAGCCACATTTAATGCTTATCATGACAATAATGTGGCAGGACCAAGTACTGTGATTGAGCTGAGGAGAAAGTGTTTCATTGGGCTATAGAGCCCTAGTAGTTCAGGTGTCAAACTTAGATTAAAGCTTTAGATATAAAGATACATTTCAGTTTGTGTATGTGATCAAATACACACATCTTTTGGCACATGCACCTATTGAGGAGAGAGCATGGAGGAGGTCCAACAATCTCCTTCATGTACACTAGTGTTTGTGAATACATGCCAACTTTAGTAGTATGGTCACCTTTACAATATTTGCTGCCAGATGCCAAATATTTGTTGTATGTATAAATATGATGACAGACTCACATAAGTATTGCTGACTAGCTTACAACTGATTTAGTAGCTTATATAAAATATTAATGTATCACTGTTGTATACAGGGTCTTGTAGCCTGATAGAAGTTAAAAGATGCTTTAGGCCACTTTAATATTACAGTAACAGTCGTCAACATGGGGAATTTGTTATATTGTTATGAAACCTCACTAATTATTTTTCAGGGTGTACATTTTGTGCAGAGAATATGCTGCGATTCTGATAGCGAGAGATTTGATAATAGAGAAGATGACACCAGTACAAATGTTTCTCAACTGTATCAAATGCTGAGCAGTACACCATTTATTTTCATAGACAGAAGCTTCCCTTTTAATTAATTGCCTTAAGTTTCAGTTGACTCCTATATTGCATTAACATAATTCCTCACTTACAGTCTCTGTTGCCTAAAACCTTTTTGGATAATCTACCCTTTCTGTGTTAGGAGTAGTTCCAATAAAAAACAGTTTACAGTGTGGATTGCCGAAGAAAAAAACCTTGTTTCTGTAAACATGTTGTTGCTGTAAAGTGTCTTTAATGCAATAACTCAACGTCCACAAAAAAAGAAATCCATCCACTTTTTATTGATGTCAAACTCTGAGAGACTCTGAAAGCCTGGGTAAATCCAAAACGATCTGCTTTCATCTTTGTGTCTCTTGTAATTCGGGTGACCCTGACTCTTTAATGGTCCGAAAGGAAATGTACATTTGACAATTGAACTAGAAGTAAGGGTTGGGAGGTTATACGTGCTGCTGATTCCTGTTCCTTCTGCTCACTTTCACATCGAAGCGGGGAATAACAGGAAGCACAGCCGCCTAACCCCGGCCTGGGTTTGCTTCTATGCACTAAGACGGAAATCCCACTAATCGATATATTATTTTTGCTTGGCTCGTCAGTTTGCAGCCCCGCACCTGGTTTAATGAAGTTTGTTTGTACTGTGACATTTTGTATTGAGATAAGTCATCAATATCTTTACCTTGAGAAATGTCCTTCACTTTGGGTTGAGAAATGCAACTAGTGCCTTAGATACATAGAAGAAGAAATGTTTTCTTTTCATTGTTTGGATGTAAGAACCTGTTTTATTGCTCTGTGAGATTCATTTGTTGCCTTTTTTGTTTTTTGCGTACAGTGTGTTTGGACTCCATAGTGCCATATTACATTTTCCACCAACGGTTATTGACAGAATTTATCTGAAAAACCTAGAGGCATTAAAACACACACATAAAGACAATGCTTGAATTTAAATGTCAAATAGTAAAAGCAGGTATCTGTCAGGGGTTTTGGTTTCTGTAGAGTTGTTTAACAGGGTGAAGAATTAACTTACATTGTCAATGAAAAGCACTTTGTGGTCATGTTTGTTTTTTGTATATACAGAAGAATGAATTTAAAGAAATGTAAAGTTTCTGGAAGGGGGGTGGGGGAAATATTTATGTCGGTGACAACAGTGGAGCATTATTTAGTCAAATAATTTTGACATACTTTAGTTCAATAAAGCACCTTAGCACCTGTGAGTGATTTTCTCTGGAGGATTTTTGAGCTTGCCTTTACACACACTGCTCAGTCTCAGCCTCTTTGTGCTTCTATAAATGACATCATCTCTAGCTCCCTAATGCTGCAACTCCCCCCCCCCTCCTTCCAACCCAGTGCGACCATGTGGGACGCTGCACATGATGTAATTCAGAGTCCTCATTACTCCTTAGTATCCCAGTATGCTGTAATAACATTTAGCTGTTCCTCTCCGCTGGTATTTCTTCAGTGAGGGGAGACCCCGCACCTTTTTTTTCAGGATAGAAAGGCCCTCCACTCCAGCTTTGTAAAATACCCCCCCCCCCCCCCCCCCCCCCCCCCCCCCCACCCCTTGCCTGTTCCTGTTGTCTACCAGCTGGTAAAATTAAACGCTGAGTGTTTGTCTGGCCCAAAGTCCCCTCTCACCAGCCCATTGACTGTCCCCATGGCAACCAGCTCATCTGGAGCTGCTGGAGGCTGTCTTCCTACCTGGCCACCAAAAGCCGGGGGGGTGGGTGTGTAGTGCTGAGAGTTTAACTGTTCTGCTGTGAAGGCAGAGCTGAAATAGGGTAAATTAGCCTCTGGAACTGAAAATGGCCCATTACGCCCTGCTGCACCACACAGAGGACACATCACACTGACTTGACCTTGACACTGGTGGGCTCCAGGTCCTCGAGACCACCATTCCCCTCTCAAGATTCTTTTTTTTTTTTATCTTCGGCTGACCTCTCTGCCTTTTACCGATCTCATCATGGTCCCAGCAGTTGTTGTCATCCTGACCTTGAAACAGGGCATGCTCAGTCTGAGAAGACATGCAGGAGCAGCTCGGTAGTAGCAACGATGTATTTGTTTGAGACACTGGGTTTTGATGATCAGTGGGTTTGCGTTGCGCCTACCACACAACAGTTTCCAGGGATACTTTTCACAACACACAAAGGAGTGAGCGAACGTCTCAGGCGGCGCAGAGGGATGCTGCGCTGACGCCTGTGAGAGAGGGAGACTTTGATATTAACTCCCAGGCAGAGGTGGGAGCACATCGTCAGCATCACAGAGCTGAACATATTGAGATAGATGTCAGAGAGACAAGATGACAGACCACCATACCGCTCTAACCTCCCCCCACCACCCTTCTGCTATTCTACCAGCATCTGCTCCCGGCGGGGTCTTTTGTCTGGCCAATAGAATGACCCTTGACCCTGCTGTTAAGATGTTCGGATGTGATGGTGGGGGTTGTCTTATCATCAAACGCTCCCACACATCTCTTCAGGCCACCAAGGTGTGCTGTGTTTAATTCATGATGAGCCCGTCTGCTTCGCTGACCTGGCTGAGTACTTTTTGTGGCTTCACTTAGTGTGTGTGTGTGTGAGGGAGTAGGAGAGACAGAAAGAGCCTTGTACTGACTTGAGACAAATCCTAGTATGAGGACATTTGATCTACTACTAATCCAAACCCCCTCCAGAATAAATATTTAACCAATGAACTAATAGGAGAACAACATCTAAGCAGTTTTGTATATTTCTTCCTGTATAATTAAACCCCTGATGTGCTCCATGCGTTGTAGGTTTAAAACACTTTTATCCCTTGTCACATTATTAATTTCTGCGAGGAACGTCTGTCACCAGGCATTAAAGCATGCAGTTTGATGAACTTCATTTTTAAAGGCCTTTTGATCAACTCAAGAGGCTCTTGTCATAGTTCAGCAGCCATCAAAGGTAATCGAACGGTTGTTAACTGTTAAAGGACAGCATGAAGGGAGACGACAGTAACAGGGGGAGGGGGAAAAGGAGCAAGAAGTCTCTGAGGGGAGAGCTCAGAAGTCCCAGCTTGTTCAATCTGCATCAGAATTGAACTGTTATTTAGGATTCTCATCTCAGCACAGTTATTGATTTTTTTCCCCCCCTTACATTAGCTTAATCAACTGGTTTCGCCCACCAGTGTCACCTTTTGTCCTCCAGTTCCTTCAGTGTCCCACAATCACAGTTTTACACATTACTGCTGAATGGCCAAAACTCGCTGCTCTCTGAGTTTAATGCATCTTAATCACAATTAATCCTAATCCTCTCAGTGGACAACATGGAGCGTATGCAAGCATATGGTCAAACAAAGCTAATTCTGCAGACTTTACAACTCGAGACACGCAAAAGACATGAAGAAGGACAATGTAAGGACATGTGTAGATGGATGGAGGTAAGGGGAATCACTATTGAGTAAGAGCTTAAGGGTGCAGGATCTCCAATTGAACTAAATTCAGCTGCAGACGCCCTATCCCTACTATGCATATTAATTATAGCTGAATATTATCTACTTAGACTTGCTTGTAACTTATTTAAAATAATAACTTATTAGTTTGATAAACATTTGAAATGTTTTAAATGTACATTTAACAAGAAGCTAGCAAGCAGTTAGCTTAGCAACCACGTTTATAGTTCAAGTATTCTGAGGCTTTCATGGTTCCTTTTCTTTTAGCATCCGTGAGCCCCCTCCTTTCCTCTTCAAAACGAGGAGGAGGACAGTCCTTGAGGAACAGTAGACACATGATGACAGTCCCCAGAACAAACTGTGCTCCAGTTAACAAAACTCTCACACGTTGCAGGTTTAAAATGTTTTGTTGCATTTTAAATGTCAAGCCTCAGAAACACACACACAACGCAGCTTTAAAGACTGAAAACACTCTTGGCTTGCCCTGTAGGCGATGTGTCAATCTGAAACCAGAAGCTTTTACTCTCCTGGCCTGCAGCAGGTTGATACAGCATGCCCTGTCCGTCATCCGCAGGATTGAAACTGATGTTGCTGTCACTCTCGTTGCCTCTGGGGGACAAAGGTTGCACAGAGGGTCTGCAAAATGTTTATACTAGCAGAGCATGTTTCTATAAACAGAGTGCTATAGGGATGATGCTTTCTTTGTAGAAAAACCCGGACGTTAGCATAGCCAAAAAGACAACTTTTTTTCTTTTCTCTTTTGGCTTATTGCAGAAAATGCGTAGCAAAGCGCACGTTTTTAGACCTACGCGTTTTGTTCAGCAAGAAGATCTGCATGCTATTGCCAGACTATAATCACACTAAAGCAATGACCAGAAGTAAAAAGCTAATGCCAGGCTATAAACAAAGTACACAACAGTTGCAGGAATTCAATGTCACAAGTGTCGGTCAAGTCTAGATAGTAACCCAGAGTAACCTTCAGTTTTCAAAAATGTGCAAACAACTTTCACGACACTTGCCACCTGATGACTTCCTCTAACTAACCATTCCAGGTCAATGCCTCTCCTTAACTATAAAAAAAACAGTTTGAAAATAATGGATGACCCTTTTGAGATTAATAGAAGCTTTCAAAGTTATCGCGTATTTTATGTTGTTGATTGTCTTATCCATTGACCTCATTTCAGGCATCTAACCAAAAACCCATTAAAAAAAATGGACTCCATTGACTTTGAGAATAGACACCTAGAAGTGCAAAAATGCCTATTTATTATTAAAAAAACAGAGCTACACTTTATTTCCAGTGTTTGTCTCTGTCCCTTGTACATGTTCACATCCCTGTGTTAGTGTTGTACTGAAAGTGTCTCTACTCTACCTCAGACCAGTCCCAGGCAGAGAGGTCAAACTCCATCGTGGTTGCTGGAGCCGTGATGGGCGCAGTCCTGGCTCTCTTCCTCATCGCTGTCTTCCTCATCGTGATCCTCACTTCTCGCAAGGCCCCGCCGCCCGTTTTTGCTGACAAAGTGTAAGTCTGACGAATAATTCATGGTGCAGAACATGGTCGTCTGGTTAATTAATGACATGATACCTTGTGAGGGGGACTGAAGCCCATCAAAGGGTTCAGAGCGGCTCCTTCACTCTGTGGAGAGCAGGGAGCTGGAGGACAAGGTGGAGCGTTGCCACATAATTGCTGTCTTGGCAGAAAGCCCTTGTCCTATTTTGTTCAGTCTGGACCTATAGTGCACCCGCACTCATGTTAATGTTAGAGCCAGGAAGAATAACTTCGATGTTGAATTATTTACAGAAGGAGCTGGGCCACAGTCTGCCAGAGTCCTCTGACTGACATTAAATGCTGTCAGCGTGCATTCCTTATTTGTCTGTCTCCAGAGTCCATGTTTTGTAAAATTAGATCAACTCTTTACTTTCTGTGTCTTTATACTGTTGATAAGCCTCCTTCCTGTTACATGCAAATCACTCTTATAAACCTATGGACCATATCTGCAAGGTCGCAGGTTGATCCCCTCATCCATCCCTGTTAGTGTGTCATTGAGTAGGCTCACTAAGGGGAAACACAGTCACACACATCGAGCAAGTCTCAAGGAAGAAGGCTGAATAATTACTACACAGGTTATCTCTGTAGCATTTAATTCAGGGGGCTAAATGCTCCCAAACTACAGATTTCAAGTCAACTGCAAATAAGCCGATGATGATGAATGCAGAAGTGAGTGAGACTGATTGGATAATAGTTGCATCTTGTAATGGGGAAGTACAAAGAGGGAAAAATGTTCACACATGGATTATTATTGTTTTATCTAAAAGGATTTTGGATTAACTGTTGTATTCTCCTCCTGCAATCTTATATTTTCTCTAATTGTCCCCAATTAAAGTACTAAGAAAGTTTTTTTTTTTTCAATACTCCATGCATATTGTTCTTTTGCGACCTAATTTAAGTGACAGCGCATACCTCTGACTGAGTTTCAACCTGACTGATTATGTGTCAGTGATAATAGGCCACCTTCACACTCTGCTGACTGGCAGAAAACACCCTGATCTGAGGGGGAAATACGTTGTGCGCGGGCAGCACACTGACACAACAGGATGGCGTGTTGGTCTGTGGTCAATGACACGACAAACTTAGCATCTTAAGTGTGACCGTGGTTGGAAGTCCCAGTGGGATGCCCGAGGGGGGGGTGTGTACAGGCCTCGTCCCCCTCCTTCATCACACACAGACGTGAGTGCAGGACAGCATGTCACTGATCTGGACTCTCTACTATCCCAGGCATGAAAGGGAAGGGCTGCATCAAGTGATATACAGTGTGAGAGAATCAATGCCTGTCATGACATCATGTTATGAATGGCCAAGGTCACTTTCTAGGTCATATTTTAGTAGTGGAGGGGGATTTCTCTAAATGCGAAAAACGAGTCTTATTTAAGCGTCTTAATTAAGGAACACGCACCGTGAGGGATTTCAGTGCAGATGTCAGAAGTCTTCCAATTTAATAGTGGAAGTCCATAATACTCATAGCCATGTTTCTTTATTTGATTTTTCTTGCTGTTTTTCCCTTTTTTGTGCTGTTTTTTAAAATATTTTATTCAGTCAGAGTCAGAGTACTCCTGGTTACATAAAGGTTACATAAAATGTAATAGTTCATAATTAATGTTTGTATTCTACCATTAGTATCACTGAATACCATATCTTAAAGGAGCACTTCAGTGTTTTAGCATTATACTTCCATAAATAAAGTGAACTTGGAAAATACTTATTTTCAAAATAATGGTCCAAAGGAAGAAGCCGACGCTGAAATACACTGACTTGTTTTTAGAGCGGGTCAGGCTTTAAAGACCCTTCCTCGAGTTTAATAAATAAGCTTTCTGTTATGTATTTGTAACTTCAAATCCCAACCCGAGATGCCGATAACATCATCAGGATGATTATTCTCAGAAGTTAGAAAGCGGCATTTGAGTAACAAGGTGTTCTTTTTAGCAGCCGCTCACAAACCTTTTTTCAGAAATATAATTTTCACCCAGCACAAACTAATAATGTTCTTTCAATGTTTCTCCTTGTTCTTTTAGGTTTCTGTCTGTTCTCAAAAAATTAAATGTCTCCTTATTGCAATTTATTTTTCTCCGCTTTAAAGGATTGACCTTCCTCCGACACACAAGCCGCCCCCTCCCTACTCTGAGAGAGCGCCGGCCATCCCCCTGGGGGTCCACGCATCACAAGTGGCCTGGCTCTGTCAGGTAAAGCCCCGCTCCCCTTCATAAGGGCTTTATCATCACGTTGGTGCATCTGAATCATCACATACTTATCATTACACCACCAATATGAACTCTTGGTGAGATGACTGCTGAGTCACAACAGGAAGTAATAACAACCTGAGCCATTCCATTATCTGTTTATCAAGCAGAAGGCCTAATGGCTGTACTCATTTAATATGTAGCATGGTTTAATTTTTAATTTGTGTGCTCAGCTCACCTCCAGTTATCATAAGCATGCACTTATTTTAGTCTCACCCACAACTTTTCCTGTTTCTTTCAGGACAATCACAAGAGTATATAAAACTATTTTGTCTCAAGAAAGAGCAGTCACGCTATGTTTGATTATTTTTTTAACCAGCAGAGTCGCAGGGCAGAGCGCAGGCACGAGCTGAGTGACAGGCAGCCCTCTCCACCCGCAACAAGGCCGGGACCACCGGCAGTTCAAAGCCCCACCCAGCGGCTGTCCCGCCTGCAGTGGGTGTGTCATCAGAGTGGGACAGACCGGGTCTACATCAACCACCGAGAAAACTATGTGTGACTGTCATACAGAGAGTCCAGGTTTCACCCTGAATCACTGAGCCGTCAATCCAGAGGAGGAAACAGCTGGCTGCCTCACACACACTTTCATTACCTTTTATTTCACATCGTTAAATGTTATTTGTCCTAAAGGATGGTTCAACGTTTTGGGAAATTAGTTTATTAGCTTTCTTGTTGAAGCTATAGCCAGGTGACAGTTATCTTTGCTTATTTTATGATTTAAAATTACCTGGCACTCTCCGGTGATAAAAAAAAAATCTGTCTACCTTTAACGGAGATCAAAAGGGACTCACCTTTTCAGTGCTTCTCCACATTAATTTGGTATGTGGAGAACCCACTACACTACTATCAGTATTTTATTGGCTTCCAATATCATAATATTTTCATTAGAATACACCACTCGCCATTTGAGTGTTTCAACCAATGGTGTGACAGCTACCTTTGACAAGGTGCACCACATTTTTCTCACAAGCCAATCAGAACACTCTTGGGTTTTTCGAGTGGGGCACCTAAAGAGACAGGCACTTGAACAGAGTGTTTTAGAAACAGGGTGGATACAGGTATATTCAGGAAAATTATGATTTTCTTAACATTTGATCATTTAAATATGTTACGGTAGACACTCAAAATAAATATAGATATGTGACCTTTTTAGCAAACAAGATTTAATGTGATGATTTTAGAGGTTTGGTATGAGTATTTTGTTTTTCACCTTCAGACAGAGACACACGAGTTGTTTCCAACTGCTTCTAGTCATTCTGCTATGCTAAGCTAACCCCTTTCTAGCTTAAGCTTCATATGTACAGTACATTACAGACGCAGGAGTGGTATCGATCTATTCAAAGTGAGTAAGTGCACTTCTTAAATGTTGAACTACTTATTGAATTATTTGTTCTTATTTCAGATTTCCTTAGGACTATTTAGTGTTCGATATCATTGAGGAAACAAGTTATGCTTTAGAAATCACAGCAAAAACTCAGAGTATTTGGCCCTCAATCAGCTTGTGCTCTAATACTGTACAAGTGTAGAAAGAAAACAGCTGATTTTTAGTTATCCAACAAAATTTGAATACTGTTTTTTATTTTATTTTATCAGAGAGGCTACCACAGTGCATACATCTGAGAGTCTACTCTCAGGCATATCACTAGACCGAACCCCGCAAGATCCAAACAGCTTAGGTCCACTGAGACCAAATGTACTAACTGCAACACAGACCATGAAGGGATTAAATTAGGTATTTCTATCCCAGCTCTGTGATGTGCTGCTGTAATGTTATGACTCAATACTTTTTGGCAACTGTACAGTAGATTTGTAAATGAGTAAATGTAGCCTCTGTGTCAATGTTATTATGTAGAGTCATAACCTCTTACTAATCAGGGAAACAGTATGAGACGTTTCTGACGTCAGTCCTTTTTATATATACATACTGTAGAAAATATGTAAACTATTATTTTTGTGGCGAGGAGCTGACGACATACTTCATATACTGTTTAATATGTTTGACTTTTACCTGAATGATTGAAGTGCCATAATGATATTTTAGGGGTGTTCCCTCTAAGTTTAGTATGCTGTAGTTTTTTACATTTCTTTATTTTTTACAATATCATCATGAGCCGCTTTCTTGTTTGATTTAAGTATTACAATTAACAAATAAATGCATAACATTTGCACCAGTCAGTGACATGATCTGTTCTTACTTTGTATAATCAGACTGCACTTCAAGACGTTGATGCAAAAGACTTCTGAAACAGTGAGGGGTGGATGCTCTGAATCACTTTATGTAGAAACAAGGGAAAAAGTCCTTGAAGATTTTAAAATGACGTGTGGATGATTTTTGAGGTAAATTTATCTCAAGGTCACAGTCACATTGTGATTCTCACGATAGAGAGAGAAAAGAGCTGTTTCTAATACCAGGAAACATGTTGTGTAGATCATGTTTGTATGGAGCCCACATTGCAGTGATGGTATACATGTTTGTCAGGATCCATTTATATCTGGGCATCAGTGACAGTCAGTGATCAGTGGGTTTCTCCTTGCTCTCGTCGAGAGGGTAGCTGACACTCTCCAAGAGCAACACCTACTGGTCAAACATGGTGGTGCAGCCCCTGATGGTGAGTACTACACTCCCTGACCATATGAAGTAAATATGACCTTTGGCTGCTCTCTGTCCATGAGAGCTTCTTACTGTATTTGATTAACATTTGGTTATGCATTTAGATTATAGGGTAAGTAACTCACGTAGACAAGCCTAATTGATTTTGTATGTTTCTCAGACTAAAGCACAGGCAGTAATGTCAAGTATAAAATAAAAAAATCACAATACTTTCTCTGTAGCGTGGATTTAAACAAAACTGTTCATCATAATTGAATATTAAAAAATAATCATTCTAAAGCAGTGTTCAAAGAAGTATTACGTTAAAGTACTTATACCACATCTCAGAAATACTTCACAACAAAAGCCCTGCTTTTAAAGCTATACTAAAGTAAAGATATGTAAGTATTATCAGCTAAACATACTTAAAGTATCAAAAGCAGTATTGTGCAGTTCGTTGTTTTTTTTTTCACAACACTTCGTCATATTAAATACATGTAACAACAGTAACAGTTGACAACAACAGTAACAGTTGACAAAGGAATTAAAGATTAACCAAGCACCCTGCATTTTACTAAACAACTTTTTATTGGGGAGCAACATAACAATCGGAAATTACAATACAAAATATGAAATACCAATAGAAATAAGTCATTCTACAACAAGAGATAAAAGTGGCAACATTAAAAGAAAAAACGCAGTTCGGGTTAAGCCCTCCTGCAACTCAGTTACAGCTAACACTGCTCACAGCTTTTGAAAATTACATTTTTATAGAAAATATTGACCTTTTTTTTTCAATAAATACTAAATAAATAAATACCTATTTTTTGGCTGGGGTTCATATTCTTTTAATGACATTAAATAACATCAGTTAATTAAGACATGTTAGTATGACTGCAGCTACGATTTAAGATCTGAAACTCCGACCACTAGAGGGCACTAGTCACCAACATTAATCTGACATGCTAACAGTAGCTAACAGCGTACGGTCTACTCTACAGGCTCAGGTTTGGAAGCTAAAACCGGAGGGATAAATAAAGGAATAGTGCACCCCGAATTAAAATTATACTCTTTCTCACATGTCTCACAATTTTGAGGACAATGTCACAATGTCACAATGAGGGAACATTTATCAATAAGAGTAGGCTATGGAGGAAAAGTCCAGACATGTTTAACTGTTCACATAGGCCTACAATGCAGCGCTCACTGAAGAGCCACTAGTATACATTAAAGGCAAATCTCCATCATAAATATATTGACTAACTGCTACACAATTTAACAATATATATATTGTTAGCTCGTGTAGCAGCTTTCAACGTGTCCTGCAGCACCACTGGTTGAATGACTTATGCAATGACAATATGAAAATCGCTTTCTCTCTTTAAGGTTTCTTCTTTTTAAATTGTTGTTGTTGTTGTTGTTGTTGTAGTTTTATCTAATTAAATGTCCTCTTAAGGCAGGTTATAGTGCGACTGGTTTACACTATTATGCAATTGAAACAGGGTATCTGGTCATAGCTATTTATAGTTATCTACAACTTAAGACTCATGTAGGCAACACTAACCAAGGTGATGTACAATTTCTTCAGGAGTATTTGAAAAAGTAAAAAGCTTAAAGCAGCTACAATCAATATGTTAACATTAAAAGTTGCTTCCAGTAACAAAGCCATAGAAGTATTAAAGTAGCCCTTCAGAGCATTTTACTATCTTTCAGCATATTGTTTTGGTTTACTGACCACAAGTTCATTGTTTCGATTGGGAACAAAACATAGCTAAAATATTAAAATAAATGTTATTTTTCGTGGCAAGAAACCATACTCCAAATTAATGCTGCATTGTTTTGTGTCAGCTGGAAGCACCAAGAAGTTAGCATTCACAAGTTAATTGATGCAGCTTTTAAAATGTTAATGGTGTTGTTTACTGACATTTTGTGTTTGTCAATAAGGACGTGGTAAAAAGCAGAACCCAGCTGAAATAGTAGTGAATATCTATCCACAGGCCGACGCAAAACATGTGTTGGCCTGTTAGTGTTTTAACCAGGAGGTGAAATATGAGAGCAGAAATAAAGTTGTCCTATCTGCAAATTAATTAAAAATGCTTCTGTTATGTGCTTAAATCAGTCCAATTTTAATTTACTGCTGAGTTTAAATTGCTCTCACTTCTTTTTTTCCTGCACTTTATATCTTTAATAACTCATCTGCCCCAGGAGCAGCAGCAGGTCATTTTTTACCTGATTAAATGCAATTAGCATGAACAGCATATGACATATGTCCTCATTATTTCTCATTAAACTCTCATAAAAGTTGCAAGGTGTTGCTTTTTAAAAAGCTTTTTAAAAGATATCTAACTTAGCAAGCAAAAAAAACATTAATGTTAATTAATAGCAGCATGTCAGATTTATTCTACCGAGTTTACAATTTATGGTGCTGCATAGACATAATGAGAGCAGCAGTAATGCTTCGGTGGTTCATTATGAATAATTCTGCAGTTCAACAGGAACATGGAGCTCCCTGTAAAAATAGACCTGTTATCAAAGAAAAAAACACACGGTGGTATTCTGCCCCTGCTTAGAGTATGTGAGTGTGAACTGGTTATATTAAACATTGCCTACAAACAGCATCTCAGTAAATGAAATTCTTCCCCTCATACACTTCCACTCTTTCTTTGTGAGTGAAGGGCAGCTTTGTTTCAGCTGTCAGGATCAATTATATCTTGCTCCTATTAATGAACATCGCGGTGGAGAAATGGACATGAGCCGGCTCTCAAAGTGGCCCCACAGATGATGTAACCATTCCAACATTTTCCGAATCCCAAATCGTGGGTGCTTTCAAACACTTGACCAACCAGTTACTTTGCCTTGGCTTTCTGTTTGGGAGCCGGTGCAGCTGCAGGGGCAGGTGCATGTTTTGTGGCAGGTTCAGGAGCAGAAGAGGGTCTCACCTTATGATACAGACTGAGGAAACTGCAACAAAGCAGCAGCATCAACATAAAGATTGTCATCATTTGTTACCATGAGAACATTTTGCAAATAGAAGGTAACTTACAGGTCTTTGATTTTCTTTACAAAAGCTTTGACAGCTCGAACCATCCTCCTTAAACGCATCTGTCAACAAAATGATACACAGGTAAGAGTTTAAAGTTTTTCTTTAACTTTTGTTTATGTGGTATCAGAGGAGTCTTTTTCACCCTGGACCCGAATATTCAGCCTATTGCTGGCTGGGTATCTATTTAGTTTGCAGATGTCCATCACATGAGAAGTCAATAAAGGTATTCAGGAAAACTCTACACAATGTACATGTATAAATTGTGTTACTAGTTTATCGCCATTATTATGTTTTGCTGGAGTTGTTTAGTGAATGATATTGATTTATATATATATAAAAATTAAAATAAAGGAACTTACCTTGTTCTTTTTGTACAACAGAGGAACGGAGAAAACAACGATCACGGCTGTTAAACAAAGACAAAAGAGAAATCAGTTCAGTACCAAAGTGTAATACGGAAGCACTGAGAGGCAAAGGAGGGAAGAAAAATCTGGTGATCCATTTTAATCGTCTAATCTTAGATGATTCATCTACTGAATAAATGACTTGAAGAACAGGAACAAATAAAGCTTTTGCCAGGATCATCTTACTAAGCTCCCTAAATAAATCATCTGTGAAATAGGTCAGGATGAACGCTTTTCAAAGTTCACAATGTTGTGTTGTTGTAATACTCGTTTTGGCCACAGGAGGAAAAAGTGCACCACTACCTTATTATTTTAGAATTAAAAGCATGTCTTCTTCTAGATCAGGGGTCGGCAACCTGCGGCCCACAGGCCGCATGCGACCCTTTAAGCCCCCTGCTCTGGCTCCCTTGAGCTTAGACAAAAATAAGAAGGAAATAAAAAAAATTGAAAAAAGTATTTGTCGGACTATTTATATTTTCTTGCATGGTTG
The DNA here is from genome assembly GCF_949606895.1 of Notothenia rossii. Taxonomy (NCBI): domain Eukaryota; kingdom Metazoa; phylum Chordata; class Actinopteri; order Perciformes; family Nototheniidae; genus Notothenia; species Notothenia rossii. The sequence goes on along the minus strand of NC_136907.1, from coordinate 20,339,397 downwards.
AAAATGTTTCGTATCTTGTATTTTGAGGTGATACTGTGACACATAAATAAAAAACAAAACGGTTTTAATTAGGTCAACTAAAATATACGTCACATCCTGCTACGGTCCCGCGGGAGCGCCTTTTCTTGGAGGCGAATAACCTGACCCCCGGCTCGATGAGCGAACTATGGATAATTCAAAGAAAAGTACCGGAGGAACACAGGATTTAATTCTGTGCGGACAGAGTTATATGCTTTCACAGCAAACGATGCTGGCTTACCGGTATGTTTGATATGTAGAGAGAGAAGTTGTCAAAGGTGCTGCAGCCTTTACGTATCAAGGAACAACAAGGGAGAGGAAGACAGCTGACAATCTTCAGTCATAATTCAATGGGGTATGTCATTTATTTCAGAAAACACTTTTTGTTATATTCCATGGAATGCTCTTAACGTCCCGATAGCAATGAATATATTAAATGCTTTGACAATAAATACATACAAAAATTAATCTCTGGAAGCCGTAGCGCTGTAAAAAGCCCGACCAATCATTTTAGACGGCCCGGCTAAAATAACTGTATGACTGTAACTGCCTGTCAGCCTTCCATCTGTGCACAAATGTATCTCGTGGCCTCATTGATGATGCGCGTTCGTGTGTGTCGGAGGAGGGACTCTGTAAGAAAGTCTGAAGGAAGAGGCATATTGTTTCCGGTTGTGTACTTTCAAATTCTAGTGCACTCGAGCTGGTTTCTCCATTCTTGCCTACCCTACCTTTAACTCTTTTTAGGGTGCAGCTATATGTTTTATTTATTTCAAAGTGGGCCCATTTTAATAAAAAAAAAATGTCCTTCAAATGTGTAGAGGACTCCCCAAGTGCTGTGTTTAATTTATTTTAAAGTAGGCCTTTCTATTATTTCTTATTCTCCTTATAGGAGTTCTTTGTTTCTTATTAGAGGTTAACAGTTTTATATAATGTAATAAATAGCCTAATAAATGCAAAAAATCTGTAGTTTTTGTCTGATATAACAATAAATACAACTTTATTAGCTATCAAGCTATGAAATATGTTTTGCGGCTTCAGACAAAAAAATGTTTGGGAAAAAGGAGCAAAATGGCTCTTTTGGTCAAAAAGTTTGCAGACCCCTGTTCTAGACGTACTACACAAGGCCAATATATTAATATCAATAAAACATTTTTAGTCAAGACATGACAGATATGTAACATAACTTGCTAACACACAGTGGCGGCCGGCCCATAGGGGCGCTAGGGGCGCCGCCCCCCCTCTTCCCACATGTTTGATTGTCATAACAAATTAAAAATAAATAAAAAAATATATTTCCAAAAAATATCTTTATTTTTTATTTGTATTTGTATTTTTAAAGAACAAGGTAAATATGATATAGTTGGTATCAGTAAAATGTATAATCTACAATAAAATCTCGTTTAAAATTGTTTTACGATGCCTAAAGTTATTGATAAGTCACATGTTTCCTGCCTGGCCGCAGCGTGTATCATTACCCTCTCTCGTCCGGGCGGTAGAAAGGAGCCCTCAGCCAGAGCAGCTGCAGCCAACAAGCTGACTGTTGCTATCTGTAAACTATGCCGCCAAAACATAATTTCAGCCTATCAGCGTCGTCAGATCTGATGCTCAAAGGGCGCCCTTTCAGCGCCCTGACCTGTGAGTTGGAGCTGTAGATTAACATTTGCATGCTTATTGTAGTTGTAAGGGCAATGCCTGTGGCACCATGGAGCATATGTGTGGGCTGGACCTGTATTTTACAGGAAAGGAGTGATCAGAGGGTCGAGTTGTCGATTCTTGTTCAGTTTTCATCTTCCTCATCCTCTCAGACTTTGAGTTGCGCGCGCTGCTAAAGAGACGCGCTACCATGGAAACCAAACAATGGTGTAGCTGTATTAAAGTCCGAGTGGAAACAGTGGTGAGTACATCTGATTTTGTCAGAAATCGGGAGAAATGCGGGAGTCTCCCGCGAAAATCGGGAGGGTTGGCAAGTATGACACACACACACACACACACACACACACACACACACACACACACACACACACAATGTTCGTATTTAGTCTCCTGATTTTAAATGCCCTAGTATGGTTTTGTCACCATTTCCATAGCCCCACCAAAAATATTTTCCACCAGCCGCCACTGCTAACACAATACATTTACTTTGTATGTACCTTAAGGCCTTTCAGAGCTTCCATATCTCATTTAAATGTAGTTCTTATTTGACTTATATGGCACACAACCCTCTCTAAGCAGAGTGGGGTTTTGGATTATGGTATGACACTCTTTGGTGTCTTCGATGTTGAAACAGGACATTTTAAACTTTGTTTTCTCTCTCTTTTCAGAGTTTGATTCTTTAAACTATGACTATGATCATCCCCTAGTAGTCTTTTCTTTTGCAAAGACCTCACCAAACTGTAATCATGGCGTTGGCAGATCAAAAAACCCTTTTGGAATAAAATAACTCACCAGTTATCACCAGAGTCAGACCACTGGTAAAGACCCCGACATAAGTCAGCAGATACAGGAGCAGGACGAACTGAGAGAGCACCGGAAAGAAATGTTGACAACAAATGAGTCCCTTAGAGTGATTGCAATACCAATGAGAACAAACGCCCTTCATTAGCTCTGTGAAGTTGAGCAACGCTCCCATACATGCTGACCTATCATCATACCACTTTCAGGTTTTATGATCAGTTTGTGTTCATACATTATTATCATCATTTTATCCTCACACTCTGACCTTAATGGAGTCGATCACGCTCTCAATAAAAATCAGCCGTTTAATTTCTGTGAGGGCAAATGCGATCATCAGGACCACCTCCTCCACCAGCATCACTGTCTCCCTGTCTGTCAGAGAGCTGTCATGGTTCAGAGACGACCTGAAGCAGAGACACATACACAAGCCTCAGATACACAAATAATACAAAACTATAAAACAGAGGTGATGTTGGTTTTAGGTTGGATATCGACAGTGATTCAAGCCTTATGTATTGTCATCAAAATGAATCAGTTTCTTTATTGAAAAGGCTTTTTAAATAGCTTCCATGTCATGTGACCGAGGGACTCCAAATCCAAAACACTGGATGCCATGACTCTTTTTATTTGACCCTTGGCCTTTCTTTTAATTAAAAACTCTAATAAGCTTCCTTTTAATGAGACCATGTGAGTCAATGCAGCATTGTATAACTTTACTTGATGGGTAGAATACACACATTTTCTATTGGGTTTTAATGTTTTTTCAATTTTATATGAATATTGAATACAATTCAGCTCTTTTATTGAAAAGTATCATATTTGTTCAATACACTCCAGGTTCAGGTGTATTCATCTTGTCCAGTGTAGTAAAACAATGCTGCATTGGTTCAGAGAAACTGGGTCACATGATATGGTAGCTATTGAAAAAAAATCAAGACTTTTCAATTAGTAATGCCTTTAACACTACCATTCTAAAACAGTATGAGAATTAGGTTTGAAGTTAAATGTATCTTGATAAAGCATATGTGGGAATAAATCAATGTTGACAGACTCACTCAAAGGGGTGAACCCCGGGGTTCCAGCGCAGCAGCTCCAGCAGTTTGTAGTAGAGGCGGAGGGTGAAGGTGACAGCCATGACACCCAGACAGATGTGTGAGATCACGGTGATGGCACTGAGCTGGAACAGACTGGCCAGACTCATCACCAGACCTGTGAACACCACACCGGTCCTCCTCAACTTCCGCCAATACACCAGATCAACGACTGCAGAAGAGGACGCACATGACAGGAGCAGAAAATAAAATGAATTACTGATGATTGTAAGAGGGAAAAACTGTGACAGAGATGTGAAGTTTGTAGATCATCTATCCTCCATACAAAGTCAGGCCTTGGACCGTTAGATATGGCACATAGTTGTGGCAATCATAACTCACAAATCACATTTGTATTGTATACATATATATTTATTTGGACACCAATTAGCCACCAATGTGTGATAGCAATCCCTTCCATATTTCCATTCCTCAAAGCATTGCAGTATGTTGAATTGCATGTTTCTTTGAACCAGGAAGTAAATAACAACCTGTCGATGCATGTGTAAAAGTTATGGTCATAAAGACGCTCAGACTTTGTTTTATTTAGCTTCATATCAGTCAAATCAAATTCCTATGAAGCTGACATCATTTGAACCAGCAGTACATGTATTTGATACCAACTCCATGTTAAAAAAAAAACAGAATATCTTCTATCTTCCTTTGTTTATTACAAACAGTCTCACGTCTCTCCCTCTGTGCCAGAGAAGCTTTGCTTATATGGAGGTAAATGAGGGAAAAATGGACACCAGGTCATTTAAATAAAGACATTTTGAGATGTCTTAGAGGTGTCATTTACCTGCTCCTTTGTGACTCGTTGTCTACATGGCTTTAAAAACATATTTTTCTCTATTCAGTAATACCTATTTACATTCAGTACAACATTGGTCATTTCTACAATGGCGTACAGTTCATGGGACTGTGTTGAGAGTAAATCTTGCCTCTTCAAATACATCCATAGAAGAAGCATCTTTTTATTCACCTCCTTCCTTGCCGGAAAATATAGATTTTTAGGAATAAATGTACATCTACACAAGTGCATTGCTTTTAATTATGCACTTTACACATAACTTAATGAATTATAAATAAAGCAATAAGCATGCTATGATTCACTGGTTATGAGATCTTCAAACTCTAAGCTGTTGAATGATCCTCCCAGCTCCTATGATAATCTTAAGGTATAATCAATTTAAAACAAACACTTAAACATGTATACACACATCAATAACAAGTTGTCTTCATTAAGACAATTTACTAGCAACTGAGTCATGCATTTGCACACACACACACACACACTAACACACACACACACACACACACACACACACACACACACAGAGCTAAACCAGAAACATATTTTCATAATCAGGCACCATTACTGTCACATCTATTTAATAATTTTACCAGCATGGCATAACCATAACCTGATCCTGATGCCAAAAATAAAATAATACGAAATAAATACCATCTTAAAATAGCGCTGAAAATAAAACACTTATCAATCTTCTATTCTTATGGGACAAACTGGACCTTTTCAGAATGAAACTAAAAAACAACATTCAATCAGCGACAGGCTCTCATTTAGCTGAGTCCCATCTGTCTGCCGAATGAAAGACATGCAGGACTCAGTATTTGACTGGTCATCCTGTCTGAATTCACACCTGCTTAGCAGAGGAGGGAAACTAAACTTTCTCTCCCTCCTCCACCGGACAGATGCCCAGCTCCCTGTCTGCTCTGATTCCCTCTACTTAAAGCTGCCACTGTTTATTTCCTTACCTTTGGTGGCCATTTCAGCGACGATCCTGCTTGCTTTCCCCTCTTCCTTGAGCTCCCACTGTTGGCTCGCACCCCAGGCTTTTTTTGGCCACCCCAGCTCCGTCAGCAATATAAGGCCTGGCTGGCCTAATTTTATCCTGTATTGGATACCCCCTGTTTGCATTCACACACACACACACACACACACACACACACACACACACACACACACACACACACACACACACACACACACACACACACACACACACACACACACACACACACACACACACACACACACACACACACACACACATAGACACACACACACATAGACACACACACACACACACATAGACACACACACACACACACACACACACACACACACACACACACACACAACCTCAAATTGGGAACCTGAGACATCAGCATGTACATGTATCCTCAGCTCTCAGAGACTGTCATGGTTCCTCAGCCATCTGGTGGCCGACCTGCACTCAGAGGCCTCCACATGCAGCCACGTCAGTGAACACAGCTTCAGTAGGCTGCTATCTCCTACAGCACTCGTTAAAAACCGTTAAAAAATGTTTATGTGCACACAGTAGAGAAGTGCACTTACAACAAAATAGGCAAAAACAGCCAGACAACAAAGCTCGACAAATTAGTGAAAAATATATAAATATTATGCGAATAAATAATATAAGCAACAATTTCCAAAAAGAAACAATGTAATAAAATGTATATATAAATGTTCTGTGAGTTTTCAAAATATAATAAAAAATAAATATATTCAGATTATGGTAAAAGCACGATAAATACTGTATGTCACAGATTATAAGGAAGGATATTTTTTAGCACTGTTACAGAGAGTCCCTCCCATTTGTTTGTGAAGTTCCTCCAGATTATTCATTTGGCTTCAGTATCATGTGCCTGCTCAAACTCATGCACAGCTGCCAAACTGCAGATGTTACAGCTGTGAATAAAGATGTTACTCTGCCCATTTGAGCCCTTCAAAATAACACATTTTGCAGGTGTGAGACTGTAATCTGTACTGATATCTCCTTGGCACACAACAACTCAGAGGTTTGTTTCTATTGCTGCTTTAAAACCACCATGACAAGTGACTCTGATTTAATGTCTGAAACATTTCCGGCACGACTGCAGAGTGTCAGTCCATGAATCTGTACGTGGAGAATTACAGAGAGCAGCGAAGTCATCCTGCATGACTCAATAGATTTAAGCTGTTATTTGGGAACTGGTGCCAAACAAAACAGCTGTTGGTTATGTTGTGATGCACAATCATACAAAATCTAATTTTCTGCTTCTTCAAAATAAATGAAACATGCAGCAATCTGTCCTCCTTTATCTCTATTGAATTATTCTCTGTATAAATACACATTTGTGGCTAATAATATTGTATTCTCTGCCATTTTATTTCGAAATAAAATTAAAACTATTTTACACATCAGCCTATAGCACATTTTGTTTAATGGTGACACTAAATTGAAATTCCATAGGAAGAAAAAATATCTGCATCAAGTTATCCACAAAATAAGAATACAAAATGAAACAATACAAACATATTTCAAGTTTGGCACACAAAATGTCTTAGGTGTCTACACTAAAAATAATGTATTACATTACCGACATTTTAGATAAAAAACGCTGAAAGCAATTTTACTCATAATTAAAAATGTAATGCAGCGCTGACAGGAAGTGTACATGCCATGTTTTAAGTGAAATATCAGGGATTATGTGTGTGCATAATGAAAATAACCCTTTCCCCCGGTGAGTAAACACTGTGTGCTAAATAGCCGACCGTCCTGTAATCCACAGCAGTGGCAGCTCATAATCCCAACCGATCAAAGGTAGAGATTACCATTACCCAACATGTGTAAGAGGCAGAGCAGCAGATTGGAGGACGGAGAGAGAGAGGCTGAGCTCCAACGGTACAGCAGAGATACAAGCTAAGCAGGGATTGGAGAACAAAAATAGCCAGCCAATCCTGGCAGACGTAGGGAAAATAACAAGGGGAGCGACAGTGAAGGAGGGAAGAGCTATGAGAAAGAAAGAAAGAAAGGAGGTGAAATCACAGCAGCAAGAAGGAGAAACCAAAACAAGAAAGAGAGGGAGGATGAGTGGAGGAGAGAGCGCCGATTAGTAAGGTCTCCAGAGAGGAGAGGAAGGAGATGAGCAGGGAGAGGGGGGTGAGTAGAAGCCAGCACTGAGAACATCTATCAGGCAGCCATGCTCTGAGCCCTGGAGCAGCCGGGGCTACGCAGACAGGCCCAGCATCAGGCCCAGCCACAAACACCGAGGCCGGGATAAAAAGAGATTCGTCTAACAGCAGCCGTGCAGCAGAGCCATGAGGACATCCAGGAAGGGTAACGTGGAAATGCCTGCTTTTATGAGGCATCTGGTGAAAGAGACGGAGAAGAGGGTCAGCTCTTTCTTCAAAGGGGGCCGTGGAGGAGCAGCAGAGGGAGAACATCCAGGGGAGGGGGAGAGGGAGGAGGTCATCCCCAGCCCCTACCTGGACCGGCCGGTCATGGACAAGCTGACCGAGGAGGGCTGTGCCCGCTGGGGTCTCACCTACGCCCTGGGGAGCATGCAGGGCTGGAGGGCCAGCATGGAGGACTTCCACAACTGTGTGCCACAGCTGGGTGGAGAGCTGGCAGACTGGAGCTTCTTCGCTGTGTTTGATGGTCATGCAGGCAGCACGGTGGCACATTACTGCTCCCAGCACCTTCTGGGTCAGATCCTCGCCACAGGTGAAAGAGCTGAAACTGAACATGTGGGAATCATATCTTTTTTCCTGTAGAATAGTCTCTTGTTACAGTTATCCTCTCTCATGAAACTCTCCATATTACTTTCTTATTCAATGCAATAATGTGTTTTTACGGAACACAGAAAACACTAAGTATTCCAACACTGTATTTGTTTGTGCACACAGGTGGGATAGGACCAGAGGACGACCCTGAAAGGGTGAAAGGAGCCATCATTGACGGCTTCCTGCACACAGACAAGCATCTGCACTCTGTGGCCCGTCGAGAAGGCTGGGAGAGGGGTGGCACCACTGTGGTGGCCGCTCTAATCTCACCGTATTACATCTACTTTGCTAACTGTGGCGACTCCAGGGCCATGCTGTGTCGGTCTGGCCAGGTATGCTTCTCCACTGAGGACCACAAACCTTACTGCCCTCTGGAGAAAGAGCGCATTGAGAGCGCAGGCGGCACTGTGTCCATCCAAAGGATCAACGGCTCCCTGGCAGTGTCTCGAGCTCTGGGGGACTTCAGCTACAAGGGAGCAGAGAACAGGATGCCCACGGAGCAGATGGTGTCACCAGAGCCGGAGGTGTGCGTGGTGGAGCGCTCGCCAGCCGATGAGTTCCTGGTGCTCGCCTGCGACGGGGTGTGGGATATCATCAGCAACGAGGAGCTGTGCGCCTTCATCCACAACCGGCTGAGTGTCTGCACTGACCTAAGGGACGTCTGCACTCAAGTCATTGACCTCTGTCTATATAAGGTCAGGACCTGCTGCTTAAAACCAGTGTGCATGTAATCATAGTCCCTTTATTGCATTTCTACATGTCCAGTAGTTTCACTAGCAAATCCTTTTAACTGACCTAAACACAAAACACAATTCCAGGGTGAAGCTATGTTGCATAATTCGTAATGGGCAGTGGATTTTATATAATAACATAATCCCTTGAACTGTGACTGTACTGAGTTTTAGCTTGAGCTGAAAGCTGTCATTCCAGTCATTGAGAAAAAAAACGGAGCTTTATGAAAATAGCTCATGGAGAGTTTCTATACGAATAATAGTACATATGCCTAACTAACCACTCCCAATCAATCTAAATATATTTCCCTCAGTCCAAGGTGGGAAAACACCTTTCCTTATATCTAACCTTTTCTTCCCAACAGCTTTGATTAAACCAGTACAACATGAGGGAACTTGTGTGTGTAATTAGAACTAACTGTTTTAGTGTGGAGTTCCCCAGGGGTGTATGCTAGATACCCTGTTTTTTGTATATTAAGAATAGTTGGTCTATTCATACAAAAGGCAAAATGCACTTGATTATACATTTGGAGATATGTTTCCAGCCAGCAAAAGAATATAAGTCTTCCAATATTCATTTAATTGAGCTCTCTTTAAGTCTCCATCAACTACAAGAGAAACACGTAGCTCTGTTGCTAATTTATCACTTTCTTCACTGACTAATCGTTAACTTAACCGTCTGCAGTTCGGTTTTGAGCTAGAAGCAGCTCAAAATTACACTTATGAGAGCAGTGACTATGAAACAAAACAGTACATTTCCATGTTGAAAACAAAACAATTAGCTGAAAGACACTAAAATGCATTTTCTCTATGGGTTTAGGAGTGACATCAAGCACATAATAGTTATGTAATCAAATGTTTTTGAACACGTTCATACCCATATGGAAGGTCTAAAAGTAAACTGGATCATTATAAAAAAAAGCTTTGTTTTAGTCTCATAAAGGCTGTGGATGCTCTGTGAAACCACATTAAAATAGACCGCAGGGATATCAGAACAGGTTAGAAGCGAGATAATTGCTCATCAAAGGTATTTTTAGTAAAGAATAATTTCAGTTCAATGAAGGAAAATAATTTAATCATTACATCCAGAATTATTGCTGCTAGAACCGATGGTGTTTAGTGAAGGATCATTTTCACTATAGAGTAATTAATCTGTAGCATACCATATAAGCTTGTCAAGAGAAATGACGCTTTTCAGAAGAAAACGTTTATTGTGTTCAGTTGTGCCCTTAATTGGATTGATGCATATGTTTTTCTGAAATGAACGACATCATTTAACTGTCAGAGAAAAACATGCGCATGTGCACATGCTGATGTGCATTTTTGTCCGTCATGCCCATCGTGCCAATCTGTTATGTAACCGAGCTTCAGCTTGGATGTGCACAATGACCTTAAAATATCACAGCTCCTTCCACACTCCATTCAAATGTTCCTGCTCCACCGCATCTGTTAGGTGACTTTGAGTTGAAATGGTCTACCTCAAAAACTATTCACCCATGATGTGATATAATGTTTCATATGTTGACATTTTGTACGGTCAGCCATTATTACTCACCTCTGTTGACTCCACTTTGCTCCACAGGGCAGCTTGGACAACATCAGCATCATCCTGCTGTGCTTTCCTGGAGCCCCCCAGCTGTCAGCAGAGGCTCTGCACCAGGAGGCCGAGCTGGAGGACCTGCTAGAGTCCAAAGTCGCAGGTGTGTGGGTAGAAATGACACACCGGGGACGCTAATCCACTGTCACATTAGGCACTTTTTTTCATTTTTTGATATGGAAGGTCTGACACTTTTTTTCTTTATGGGATATTTGGTTACCACCTGAGATGAAACACTTTCTTTCAATACGTATCTTAATTGATGCTAATGCAAAAACAATCAAAACAAATGTAACAAAACAATGTAGGTTGTAATCTGCAGTTGGAAGCTGTTTGCTTATTACTTAGTATTTCACAAAAATGTAAATATTATTGTGTTTGACACATTTTATGTTCGCACATTGTTCAGCAAGCTCCAATATGTTGATTCAATTATTGGAAGGCAGTTTTGTTCCTTTTATGGTCAACAGCTGTTAACCAATATTAAAGAATATACATCCAAGGCTGTTTTTTTAAGCCATGTACAAATTATCTTTCATTTTTTTGTTTAAATATCCAAAACAGAGATTTACTCTGAGCTGTGCGCCAGAGGGGAAGAACCTGACCTGCTGTCTGTCCTCACACTCCTCGCATCCACAGTCATCCCTGGATTACCACCAGGTGGAGGCATACAGAGCAAGTAAGAGACACAAAATGATCGTGTGTGTGTGTGTGTGTGTGTGTGTGTGTGTGTGTGTGTGTGTGTGTGTGTGTGTGTGTGTGTGTGTGTGTGTGTGTGTGTGTGTGTGTGTGTGTGTGTGTGTGTGTGTGTGTGTGTGCGTGTGTGTGTGTGTGTTTTTGTGTACCCTCTATTGTGAAATTACACTCTATTACTTCTATGTTTTGCAGAAGGAACTGCATTATTTCAGCTTACTATCAACAAAGAGAGCATTACAAGCCCAATGTGAGTACAAACTACACATTTGTCCCTTTCAAGTCATCTACATGTTATTTCCCTTCATGCACAGTGTATTCACCATTATTTTCTCCACTACCTGTCTTTCCAGGGCATGATGTGAGGCTCCTGAGATGCCCGGCTCATCGCCATGGATCCATGGAGAGACTGTAATTAATGTTAAAACTGTTTTTCTTCATGCGGGAAATTGGACAAAAAGGGAGATGATGAACAGACAGAGATGTTTGTTTACATCATAGCAAGCAGCATCGTTTCATAACAAATACAATGCAAGAATAGATCTAATAAAGCCTGATACATTTTATATTTATACAGAAGGACATTTTGTAAAACTTACTCAGAGACACTGATCCAGCAACAAACCTCTGCCTCATTTTCGGTGAACAGAAGATACAGACGGTTTTAAATCAATGTACAACTGAATAACAACCAGCTGCGAAATTGTACATTTCCTTTAGATGGAATAAGGAGTATGTGTTTGTAGAGTTATATTTTGAAGATGATGTTTTAAGAATAGATATAATGAAATATTTTTAAAGAATTTCAGTCTTTCCTCTTCAGGAAGGACAACTGTGTTAGCGCCAGCCAAAAGCTAGCCTAAAGCTAACATGCATCCATTTGTTTCAATAGGAAATGCTAACAGTGGTAGTGACTGGACAGCTGAAGGGACACATTTATCTTTATCCTTCATAGTTGAAAAACATATATTTTCAATGTTTAATTCTACCAAGAAAATGTCAATGCATACACACTTAGTCAAGAAAAAATTAATTTCACACATAAACTAAACTATAACTTACTTTAAACATGTAGAATAAGAACCACTTGGCTGAAGTGATGTTTGGAAGAAGAGTTTTTTGTTAAAATAATTAAAAAGTTTATACAGTAGGTTGCCGTTTCAAAAATCTAGACAAAATATAAAAAAAGTTAGCCAAACACCCTAAAGTCAATCAAAATCAATGTTACATGAACACGTTCTACAAGACCAATTTCCTTGCAATTGTTTCTATATATTAATCATATTTCTGAACATTTTATTCGATAAAGTATATGTGAAATGTGTTTTTCCATAGGTTTGATGATATGTCATGTGCCGCCTTATACATCTTTTATATAGTTGACAAAACAAACAGCATCAAAACAGTTCAGTTTAAGAGTTGTTCATTGTATCTGCATCATATACTGCATTGTGATATTAATTATATGTATTATATGCTGTGAATAGACATTACAATTTAAGAGTCATGACTGTTTGGATGCTAAATAAAGCATATTTAATTGAAGACTTGTTTTTGCCCACAATAACTGGCTAAAGAACTAGTTTTCTTATGTTTTAAACAGTGCGGACAATTCATCAAACGTGACCACTAGAGGAAGATGGATGATTTTGTCTCTAAGGAGGGAACTTTTCTGCTCACACTGATATAAACCTTTAGATACATAAAGACACAGAATGGATTAAAATGTGTTTTCTTGCATAGTAGAGGATCTCCTTCAGCTAGTGGAGGAGATCCTGAATCTTGTTCTCCCTTCTGTTGACTATCCGTGCAACACTTGTTGGCATAAGGACGTCCTCTACAGGCCACGTTTGATTAGATGTGCCTTTTGGAAAACCCTGGATATCTGCTGTCTTTCATGATTAGATGATGATGCGTTGACGAAATAAAATGGACAGCTTCTGAGCAATGAACAAATTAAAATGTCTTGGTGCTCATGAGCTCATGTAGTGCCTATAAGGAGCGCTGTTTAAATACAAATCACAACTTAAATGTTTTATCTATGCAGGTAGTTGAGTAGATATCGTGTTTATGCCTGTATGTTAGCTAATACTGACTACCGCACTACGTTTAGCCATGTTTATTGAGGTGGGCAGGGGACATGTGCAGCACTCTTAAATCAGCAGGCCCCTTTAAGTGCTCCTTGGTAGCTTCTTTCGTCTGATTGCTTTTGAATGAGCCAATCACTTCAGGACATCAGACCCCTCTTCACAGTGATGCTGAATTCTTGAAATCTTGTTTGTCTTCTTTTCAGTCTTTCTCTACATAGAACAAAATGTAATCAATTATTTGACGTCCAGAATCAATGCTGGAGGTCTGTTTTTACAGGCATAGACTCCCATTGAAATTACTCAGAGAGGTGCTGAACAGACTCTAATTAGAGGGTGTTATTTTATATTCAGGATTTGGATTTGTCATGGGACAAATTATTGAGTTTCTCTAAATAACTTGGTAATAAAACATGTCTAATTAGGGCTCCAATAGAAGGCAATGCACATAATGCCCGCGCGTTGGGGCTACCTATCCACACTGGTTTCCTGTAGGCGATTATTCATAATGGCCAGGGCGCCCACACCTCCGGAGAATCCATTTTGATGGCCGTAGCTCTGCCGCGGGCCCTGGTGAGCAGTCTCACTCAGCTGCTTCTGTAGCAGAGCCAGTGACACCTTATTGGACACCATTAACTCATTGACAGAGATCATCTCTCCTGACAGACGACGGCCAACATACGCCCCATCAGCCACTGTGCCTGGGTCCGTCTCACTGTCACACACCGTCTCCACCGAGCCGTCCCTGTAGCAGTGTCTTCCTGCAGGGCAGTGGGAAGCCATGGGCTGCACAGTGTTGGGTTTTAAGCGTTTTCTTCTGAGGTGTGCAGGCGGATGCAGGCGGTTGCGATTTTTTTTCTGGAGGCAGGGGCAGCAGAGCCACCGGCAGCCAGATTTGGAGCAGGAGCAGAGCCGATGCCGGCCCGAGCACACAAGCTTCCCCACGATCCAAGTAAGAGTTTGCTTGATGATAATAGAAATGACATTAAAAAGTGAGTAGATGCAACACACCCCCATCAAGATGAACAGACAATTCCCGAGCCGGTAGGCCTCCTGCGACTCATACTGCTGCCTCTGACTGCTCACCAGGTCCCCGAAGCCGATGGTGCTGAAGGCCACAAAGCAGAAGTAGAGGGAGTCCACATAGCTCCAGTTCTCCATAGAGCTGTACAGGGTGGAGGCGCTGCACGCAATCACAACCGATGCCACGCCCAGGATCAGCATCACATAGTAAACCGAAGGTTTCCATCCTTCCAGGCTGTCCTCCTCACCAGAAGACTCCTCCCTGCTCGACTCCACCCCGGCACACCTCAGCCGGCGCTCATGGCACCAGCGCATGATGTAAGCTAACATCGTGATGATCCTCTCCAGGAATAGGTTGAAGAAGAGGATGGTGGCAGCACAGCCGATAAGACCGTAGAAGATTAGGAATATTTTCCCAGCTATCGTCACCGGTGTGGTCATGCCAAAGCCTGGAGAAGAGCCAAAACAAAAGGTTAAAAGGTCAAAGTCAACCATTGTGGAGTTCGTATCTCATGAAGATACTCTTAGAAAAGCTTCAAGGCTTACCAATAGTGGAGACGACCGTACCCACAAAGTAGAAAGCTCCAGAGAAGTCCCAGCGAGGCCTCAGGGTGTCCACTCTGATCCCAGCTCCGTTCGCCTCCTCGTACTGCCGCAGCAGAGTGTGCAGTGCACCCAGGTTGACCCTGTATCGCTGCGTGAAGTTTTCCAGCTGCTGTTTCCAGAGGCGGCGGGCACGGAGCTCAAAGGGGTGCTCCAGGGCTGAGAAGATGGCAGCACCGCACAGCAAGTAGAGCAGGATGAGGCCGGCCAGCAGGCAGAAACGAGCATTGTCTTCATTCATGGGCGCCCGGGGGCAGCAGCAGCCACCGGCTCTCCTGTGAGCCATGAGCTCAGCAGCAGCAGAGAGACACCAACCTGCACTGTGTTGCATGCATCACCCGGAACACAACATACATGCACTGCCTAAATAAAGCACTTTTTGTTTACATACGCAGCATTACATTTGGCTGTAAAATTGCTGTTTAGAGTCATTTCTTGGAGGTCAAGAAATACTTTAATCATTTATGAAAAGAAGAATAAAAAGCATCTGGGGAAAATAGCCTGTAAGAAAACAAAAAATACATATTTTATTGAAGTATACAATGCAAATATTTGATTACCTTCATTTCCCCCCTATAATTAAACAATTGCAAAACAAATCTGACTCGTAGTAACTACAATGTAATTATTTTTTCCCTTTCTTTAATCTTTTGCAAAACTGTTTATACTTTATTTTTCAATTAGAAAAAGCTGACTAGCATCCAATACAATGTAAATATTACAGTATTACAATATTATTACCGTTATTAATACGTAATATTTTCAACCACACAAATCTCACAAGAAACATACATGCCATAGTTAATTAACTTAATTCAGGCTAAATCAGTAACAGTTTATATATATCCACTCACAGATCAATTTGAAGTTTAAAAGTAAAAAATAAATAAAGATGGTACCTGTTCTTGTAGACAGCAGTGTGCGTTGCCGCTCCGCTGTGATCTGCTGCACAATGACCAGCAAGAGGAAGTCTCTTGAGCTGTTTGTGCAAAGCAAGAGGCTGTCTGATGTTTCATCTGTCACACACTGACATCACCACTGCCCACCCCTCTGTCTTTGAGCACAGCCTGATTGGGCTCCTCGTCTCTTCATTTTGAAGCAACTACTTACCTTTTTCTAGCCTTCATCACACCCAATTCAACTTCAGCGCAACAAGTGACCCAAGGTTTGCTTTATATATTTGGTCCTATAATCACTGATCCTATAATCACTTGTAGGACCTGATTTGAATTTGAATTCTACCCTAATATTCAGCAGTGGCATAAGCATAAGACAACTGTCATGTGACCAGAAACTCACCACATTTTCAACTGACTGAATTATAAGAGCAGAGCTGGCCTCTCTGTCTTCACCACCACTGAGGTGCCTTTGTGCAAGGGGGCTTTTTGTTGTTGCTGCAGACTGTGTGGGAGGATTTGTTGGGCATGACTTTCAGTTTCTCTGTCTGCTCATCCCTTTAATCTCGTCTGGTGGCGCGGCCGAGGGCAGGGGTTCCCTCCGCCTGCCGTCTGATGGCTGAACGACAGAGGAGCACAGGTGTGGAGACAGAAACACATCTGCCTTCATCTCTCCACTCAGCACTGCATCAGGTGTTGAACTGCAGGTTGAGTCATGTTCTGTTTATAGTGCTGAAATATATGCCTGTAAAAGGGTATTTTTGTGAGTTATTATGTCAGTACAAATAAATGAATCCATCAACGTAGTGCTAAAAATTGATTTGGCAATAATAAACAAAAAGCTTGGAACCTTTCACTATATACAGAATTTGAATATGACATTGTACTCTACACTGAATATATGTAATATAAGTTTCAATAACAAGTATTAGGTTCAACATAATATTATTGCTTTCAACTAACCAAGTACAATTATGTGTAATTTGATGTGACACATAATACATTTAATTTAAGTTTTTCCAGTCCCTTTCAAGTACTCCAAACCAACATGTTAGTAACAATAATATAAATAGGTTTGACTTCATTTGTTTATTTTAATACAGTTTTGATTAATATTTTTAGCCAAAGGTTAATTTCACATCAATCTGCAATTAATCAAACAGTATTGTTTTGTTTTGACAGATCAACTGTCATGTATGAAGAAATGCACCATCTGCTTGATATTGATGTTAGATTATACAAAACAGTACAAACATCAAACTTTATACTTGTAAAGAAGATAACAACAGCAGGTTTGCATTTGTCACCCCTACACTGAAGAGAGAAAGGTGCAAGTTCAAACCGTCAAGGTGTGCGCTGCAGGAAGGACACAAGGGGAGTTTTATACCATTTAAAAACTCTGTCTGGCAATGACAACCAACTACTGACAACAAGTCGCTAAAAGGTTATGATAGCATCAACAAGTCACTTGTCTCTAAAAGATTAAAGTATAAATAGTGTGATATTACTCAGTTAGCTGATCAAAAATGTAATGTTAATCTACTAGTGCTTCTTTCCATCCTATCGGCTCTTTGAGGCTGTAGGTAGGAACAATGTGCTTTGAGCTTAATGCTAATGTCATAATGCTAACATTTTTACCAGATTACCATGCTAGCTTGTATTAAATTGCAGTAAACACTAAAGCGGAGGTGTCAGTTTTCTAAATATTGAGTATTGGGCAAACTACAATTATGTGTTGTTGATGTCGCTACGTCATGACAATCTAGTACGTTTCACTGAAATTTCAACGTTATTGTGTGTGGAAGTCAAAAAAGCCATAGGAATTATCTTAAGGGGACCATGAAATAGGTACATTTCTTGAATAGTAAATACTGTAAATAATATAAAATGCAATGTTAAAAATCGAATTAATAGCCCCATCTTTCCGATGTGCAAAGGTCTGATATTGTTAGACCACAAGAAACACCCTAATTATCATTGGTCTGGACTATTAACATAAACTGCCACATACCTTGATTTGATATCCATTAAAGCTGCAAAGCACAGTGTTTAATTTATCAATCTAGTGTTTAAAACAAATGATGATAATATGCAAACAAATGAATGAATGAAAACCAGGAATTAATGCCCACTTTGAACGTTTTAGCACCATTTTCTTGACAAAGTTTGACATTTAAATCTCCAGGCAGAAGGAGCAGCCATTTCTTTGGCCTATAATTGCTTGTGCCATGTTTTTCATGAAATAATGAGCAGGCTACCTCGGGACATTTGGGTTAGCTGCGCTGAGGCTGGACAGTTAGATTATGTTTGACTCTTGTTGTCTAAGATCATTGTTAGTGGCAGATCAATGCAGGCTAGTTTATGTCTATTCAATCAGTGGTCAAACTTTAAGAGGCTCAGGTTGAGATTCCATGGATCACCAATGACCTTTTGACCAATGGCGTGGGCCTAATTTTCAGGAAATAATTTATTTGTGAGCACATTTTGCAAAATGTGTTGGTATCGCAATAAATCCCCTCAAATTGCGTTTTCCAATATAGTTAATTCCATAATTCTGACAAGCCATTTCAGAGTCAAGAAGTCCATCGGCAGTCACTCACTTCCATTGTGAGTCTTATAGGAAAGATTAAGAGTAAATGTCCACATTTTAAAAGGGGTATTCAGGTCAGTGGCAGCATGTTGGACAGTATATCAATGAGGTTGTCTAGACCCCACAGGTAGCCATCTTCTCTATTGCCCTCCACCCAGGGAGTGCGGTGGTCCAAGGAAAGGTGTGCCGGTAATGCCGCTGTCTTTCCAAAGTCAATCATCCAGACTCCTGTTCTGCCTTTCCAGTCATGAAGGAACAATAAGGAGCTGCCCACGACCTGCGGGGATAAAGCTGTTAGGGAAAAAGATCCTCTTCTGGACAGGTGTGATTTATTATCAGACAAAGCCTGTTACACCAGTAATTAAAAAGAAGGTCTAAATGTCTAACCTCATGTGTTCTGAAGAAGACGGATTCTTCCAAAACCTGCCGCAGTTCTTTCAATCGTCTCAGATAGCCCCACTGAAGGGAAAGAAACAAGGTTTAAAAAGAGAGGAAATAGAACACACGATCAAGTAAATGAAATTCAGTGAAGGTCACACTCACCACAATGTGTGTATTTGACTCAACAAAGTTGTTGAAAGCTGCCATCACTTGATCTCTGCTTTTGGTCCTTTTGAAGTTTGTGTGACATTCTTCATTTGACTTCTGCACAGGAAACAAACAGGTCACAGCATTATAATGCAAAGCTAAAAACCTGAATCCAACACAGTGTACCGTTAAACTATGAATTCCGACATTTATTGCTGCATTCCTAAAATATTTAGTTTAACATATTTTATTTGCTATACATCAAGATGAGTCAATAACCTCACAGAACTGCCTTTGATGAACTTTGGAGCTTACCCGGAATCCTTCGATACGGAAACCCAGAGACGTGGTGGAGCTCAGCGTCTCCCTCCACTGCATGTACCTGGTTTTCAGCACTGCCTGCTGGGTTCGCTCCTGCACCGTAGGGGCCTCTGGGTCCACTGCCACCATCTTCTCATACATGTCGTTGCGGGGCTGCGGCCGCTCTTTGGCCAACAGCAGCTCCCTCTCCAGGTACGTGCTGTGAAGGAAAGTGCCTCACTGTAATTAGACTGGAGCTAATTAACTGCATTTAAAGCTATTAAAATTGTGAAAACAAAACAGGAACATTATGCTTTCACATAATTCAGGTCAAGTCTAGTTTATTTATATAGCATATTTCACAACTGGCATAGACTGAATGTGATTTGAAAAAAACCATACATGATCAAAAGGAATAGGTTAATAAAGTACCATTATTAATATTAAAAAGAGAAAATGTACACAGATTCTAAAATAAAGTAAATGTTGCTTTAAATAAGACCTCATACAGAACATATGTTCAGTCTAATACATGTATGTGTGTTTTATAATGTAGTCTTTCAGCTTCCAATATATTGATATGGAGGATATAAGGTATTTTACTGCTGAATTAAGTCTCCCCATTCAAATGTGTCTAAGATAAAACCCATTCACTTCTCTCGGTGACAAGATATGATCAGTTAAAGCTCACCGGCTGCCCATCTTGCAGTCCATGACGGCAGGTGTGTTGAAATTGGTCAGCAAGTTATCCATCATGTTGTAATCCTGCTCGTCCCGCTGCACTACCCCGTGGTAGGCTGGAACAAAGGGCTTTAAAGTGTCCTCCATCAGCCTGAGGTAGCACTGTTGCTCCCCCTCACAGAACCTCTTCAGCAGGGTGCCGTAATCCCCGACATGAAAGCTCCCTGTGGAGACAAGCGAGGAAAGAAAACAAGCCACGGATATATTTCTTTTAGACCAAAATAAGACCCTTTGAGAAGCAAAAGAAAAGTGAGACAAACCTGCATGTCCGACCACTTGCAGCCACTGCTGGGGTTTCTTTGGGGTCATAGGGAGGAGAGATGTAGTCCCACAACTTTTATGATTCTTCCATTTGGAGTTCTGCATGTAAAGACTAAAAAACAGTCAGTATTTCTGTAGCCAACACACACACACACACACACACGCCAGGTCACACTCCCCTGCCGCTGCAGCAGACTTCAGACTCAGTCACTCGCCTTTTTGCCTTATGGGTGAACAAGGTCTCCGTGGTAACAGCCCTTTACCAAGACTAAGTGAAGAAAGGAAGGGGTCGTCTCCGAATTTGTGCAACAGGTTCATCAAACATTTACAGGAAGAACTTGTTTTCTACTGAAAGCTGCTATTAAACACAAAACCGAACAGCACAAGACGTATCACGCAGATATCAGCAACTGGATGTCTGTTTCAAGATTTTTAGTGATGTTTAAAATGTGATGACACAATTATTTCAATTGATGTGTATAGGGAAAAATTGATAATGTTTATATTATTATAATTCAGATAAAACAAATTAGTGGTACAAGCTTCTATCTGTTCATTACATTTGTTTATAGGATGACTTACTGTCCAGGCACTACAGATTACAAACTAACACTGTCCCTTTTAAAAAATAATAATAAAATAAATGAATCTGATGATTTTCAATTAGAAATGTATACTGTACATCAGCACTGTTTTGGATTGAATGCATCCTCATTGGTAAGGCTTTATTATTATCATGTAGTGCCGATGAATGGGAGTCGGAAGCGGTGTGTTCAGTATGGAACTCCACACTTTATTTTCCATTCGTTACAGAAAAGTAGGAACATCTGCTACCTGCTACTGTCAAGCTAGAATGAATACAACAACACAGTACACTCTCTAACAGGTCCGTTGTGCAAAACACAATACAACGGTGAATTATGTCCCATAATGCTCCACCACAATCATTGATTAACATTATATAATATCATATCAAGGAATAAATCAGATAAAATACTTCTGTATTTCGTACTGCTTTCATATATAAGTCACATTTTGTAATGCATATCATTTTAGATAGTCATACTGCTCCTGTGTCTGATACTATTTTCCATCCTCTTCCTCTGGAGGCAGTGAGTGTTCACCGCCGCTGGAGAGCAGCGGTCCTCCGGAACGCGCGAGCCTATGTGAAGCAGCAGAGGAAGAGACGGCGGAGCAAACTGAAGAAGAAGAATTTAACGGTTCCCGGTTGTTGAACCGCTCCCGTCTCCACGGTGCCGCGCCAGTGCTTCCACACAGTAGTGCTGACTGTGCTGTCACCTCCCATCAAGCGCCTGGCTCTTTCACCACCAACGCTGGCCGCTTTGTTTTACAACGTTTAGCTATGTGTTGACAACTTCCCTCATTACGGATCGTTTCTGCGACCAAAGGTAACGTTAACGTTTGTTGTATACATGTGTTGCATTCATTCAAACACTGATCAATCACACACTGATCAATCACACACTGATCGTGCACACACTGATAACATTATTCATGTGGTTCACACACAGATAGCTCGGTTAGCTATCTGCGAGTCAAGTTAACTGACAATGATCTCAAAGCTAGCTAACCTTAGCCAACGTTCAGTTAACGTTGCCCCAGAAAATGAGTAGAAGATAACGTCACGTTATTTAAATACAGTGTAAAAGCCCACCACGAACAGTTGTTATAGCCGACCCTCAAACTGAATGGTAATGTTGTGAAGTAACTATGCCAAACACGCAGTTACCCGAGCGTGTGTTTGTGTGCATGTCAGTGAAAGATGAACACACATTCATGTCGCTTTCACTCGCACGGGAGAAAGTGAAGTCAAGCGCGAAATCTAACACCATTGTACCGCAATAATAAAGAGACACAATTAGCAACCTACCTCGTAAAACATGTCTCAAGTCATTTGCTGAGTCCTCAACGTAGGATATGACCAACCAACCAGAACTTTTCTCTAATAAAAATGATGACACCTTTTTTTAAATGGGCTGTTTGGCTCACTACCGCCCCGTGCGGTGTGTTGTGATCTATGGTTGTGATGGCATGCATGTGAGAGGGCAGCCATACTGTACACACCTAGTGAAATAGGAAGACAAATACAGAATAATTATATAGTTTCGTTTAACACAACTATTTATAAATACAGCTAAGTCCAAGCCAGCAGACCTGTATTTTCTATAGTGGGGTCAACCCTGTGTTTAATGTACTCATGTATTTGCTGAAACAATCCCATGAGTGGAAAACAGGACATGCACATAATACCTGGACAACCTGATAAACTCATAATGTGGCTTCTAGGCTCTTATCCCAGGCCATGACCCCACTTGCATATCAAAAAACTCTTTATGTTACATGTTAGGATTGATTTGAAAAGAATGAACAGTTGCACCGATTCAGATTCCCTTTAAAACGTCCTAAATATCATGTAATCAGGTTCCGATTTGTCCAAATGTGCCAAGACGTTTGATATGATTTTAATCCTCAACACCTACCAGCCTTTGCGCCATCAGTTAACATTAAGTCCATGTTTTTTGCAGACTTAGCAAGATGTTGAACATTTGTTTTCTTGGTCAAATCAGGGTTATAATGAGGCTTAATATATGTCCCTGACCTCAGATGTACAGTATGTAGCTCTATGACATGACAATGCCTAACCATATAGAATCTTGTAAAAAGTCCAACTAACATTATAACCAAGCTGTAGTTAATTGATTCCTGTACTTCCTGATTCTTAAGATCAATTTATTTCTCCCACCCAGACTCAGAGCGATGGAGGAGGGCTCTGAGGTGGTGGAGGATATTCTATTTCGAGGAGTGGAGTTTTCTGTGAAGATAGAGGTGGACAAGGGTTTGCTGATAGTTGAAATATCTGACGCTATGACGGCAGATCAGTGGAGAGGGGACTTTGATCCAGCATGTAAGTAGTAGCATAATACATCTATAATAGATATCATGTCATACCAGGCACAAATATTCTCACTCACACTATTTTAATACATTTTTTTCAGACATTGAAGACCTCACCCGCAAAACTGGCAACTTTAAGCAATTCCCTATCTTCTGCAGCATGTTGGAATCAGCTGTTAGAAAGGTATGTTGGAAGGGGCCCTAATATAGAATGGTACAACGAAGCAGCGGTGGCACAAACGCATGCAGTCAATAGAAAGATGTGGACAGACTCGGATCTGCTCGAGGCTGTGTGAGCTGAGACGAGACTCATTCATTGGAGTTCAATGTTTCCGCTTGAGCGCAAAATGTACAGTTCTCTCTAGCTGTCTCATTCCCTCTCTGCCTTTCATTAATGTTGAGGAACAGAGGCCAAAAGAAAAAGGCCTGGAGGAAAATAAGAGAAACAATTGCACATTTTGGTACATTTAGAAAGCATTGTTGAAGTCCTTTTTCCACAAAACTACCAGGGAACCTTGTGTGGTGGAATGTACCGCTTATATAGGAAATGAGCTGTATGATATTATAAATATTATATTAAATAAGCTTATTTATGTTTATATGATATTCAGGGTTCCCACGGTACCTGGAAAACATGGAATTAATTTTTTCATTTTCCAGGTATTGATAAATAAAATGAAACTATTGAGCACAGAATTAAGATGAGTTTATAAAAACCCTTTACATGTGAACAGCTTTTACTGTAGATAGAAATGGATGATCCCATGTTGTAGAGCATGCTCTTGGCATCCTATATGGTATATTGGATGTTGGAATTTGATGCAGGCAACTTGGTGATATGGACTTTAAAAGTATAGTTTCGGATTGGTGGATTTCAGGAATAATAACGTTACTCGCGATCTCAATAGAAGGGTCAAATACATGCATTTCCCAGCCAACACGGGAGCCTTGACATCGACAGTGAAACTTCTTATGCAAGTTTATCCTCAAATGTAAGTAGCTGTGTTTTAACTGTGGTAAACTTGGGTTTATCAACGTTAGTTAGTAAGCAGTGCAATCTTGTTAACTAGCTAGCAACTTGAGTTTGAGTTTGTTTTGAATTTGAATTTGAATTTGTTAATGATGGTTAGCAAGCACATGGAGTGCAATCTTGCTAGCCAACATTCAGTTTGCTAACAAACTAGCTAGTGTTGTCTAGCTTGCATTGCTAGCTAACTACCAATACATTTTCACATTAGGCTGTGACATTACTTCTATACTAGTTGACATGAATAGTCTAGTCTTGATACATTTTGTAACATTCATTCTTATATCTACTTTTAGCTATTTTGTGATTTTTCGTTTTTTTCTTTAAAAAAAATGATACTACTAAATAGGAACATTTGGGGTGAGACATTTTTGAAAAATCATTGATCATGCCTAGACTGATTCTATACATCTATACTGTTAAGCTAAGCTTACTAGTGGGGTTGATGTACTTAGGAACGACAGGGGAACCAGCCTTATGTTTTCCCTTTTTAGGTTCATTAGTTTGATTTACAAAAGCTTTTACAGAGTAAGAGTAGGCATACTACCCCTTCTACGTAAGACTCATAATCTCAAATGTGTGATGCATTACAGGAGTGAGTGACAATGACACGCGGCAGATTCAAGTCACATTGGAAAGATGACTCTCAATACAAGGACTGGATTGGAGGGGTACCAGGAGATGTCCACAAGGCTTATTGCAAGTTTAGCCGCAAGTCATTTGACATCAGCAATATGGGGGTCGCTTCCCTCAAGAGCCATTCAAAAGGACAAACCCACACCAAGTTAGCTGGACAGCTAAATAATGAAAGAAGAATGACAGATTTCTTGACTACAAAAACAGGAGAGGGAAGAAGCGGCCCAACAAGCCAGGATATCGAAAGTGAAAGTCAGGTGCCCAGTACCAGCAGTGAACAGCCTACGGAAAAAAAAGGCTCTGGAGCTCAGGGGAAAATATTTTTTTCAAGCCAAGCTGTATTTGAAGCAGAGATTCGCTGGGTCATGAAGATGGTCAGGTCACACATCACGTTCAACTCCAACTCTGACATTTCAAACACTTTTGCTCAGATGTTCCCAGACAGCAAAATTGCCAAACAATTTACTTGTGGCGCAACAAAATCGGCTTACCTTATATGTTTTGGCTTGTATCCTCATTTTAAAGAGCAGCTGATCAAAGACGTAAGAAAAGCAAAGTGTCATGTAGTGTCTTTTGACGAATGCCTTAACAAAGTGACACAAACAGAACAGATGGATATCATTCTGCGCTACTGGAGTGAACGCGAAGGGAAAGGAGCTGTGCGTTACTTCACTTCAGAGTTCCTAGGACACACTCAGGCAGAGAAGCTCTTGGAGAGTAGCAACAGATCCCTGTCACCTCTGGACCCCAAGAAGCCCCTGCAAATATTGATGGACGGCCCTACAGTGAATTGGAAGTTCTTAAGAATATTCCAAGAGGACAAGAGCAAAGAGGACCCAGATGCACCAAAGCTCATCAACCTGGGAAGCTGTGGTCTGCATGTTGTGCATGGAAGTTTCCAGACCGGAGAGAGGGGAACAGGTTGGAAAATCGGAGATGCGCTGAGAGCGCTTTGGCAGGTGTTCCATTACTCACCATAAAGGTGAGAGGATTTCAGTGAGCTGACTAAAACGGCAAGATTTCCTCTGAAGTTCTGTGCCACTCGATGGGTTGAAGACTTGCAAGTTGCTGAGCGGGCAATCGAAGTGTGGCCAGCTGTGATGGCGTACATCCACAGTCACAAGAAACTTCCGAAGAGTAAAGTGCCAACATCTGCGTCCTACTTGACAGTCAAGAAGGCAACCGAAGACCCTCTTTTCCTGGCTAAACTTGAGTTTTTCGCTTTTGTTGCAAGACAGCTGAAGCCTTTTTTGAAGGTATTTCAGACAGATGCCCCAATGGTGCCATTCTTGGCAAAGGAGCTCCAAAGCACCCTGAGAGGCCTGCTGTCATGCTTTATCAAGAGAGAAGAGCTGACAAAGATCAAGACACCTCTCCAGCTCACTAAACTGGACCCCCAAGAGAAGCAAATCCATGTCCCACTCAAACACCTGGACATAGGATTTTCAACCAAGCAGGCTTTGCAGAAGGCATCTGAGAAGCTCCAGGAAAATCCAGTGAAAATCGTGGAGTTCAAAAAAGAATGTGTCTCCTTACTCGCAATGACCTGCAAGAAAATTATGGAGAGAAGTCCTCTCATGTATCCAGCTGTGCGGCATATGAGGTCCCTTGACCCTGTGATGATTGTGACAGAAACCGAAAGTACAACAGCAATGTTTGAGAAACTCCTTCAGGTTCTCCTCAATGCTGGATGGTGCCCTGCCACAGAGTGTGACAAAGTCCTTTCTCAGTATAAAGCATTCTCACTCGATGTCAACACAAACCACAAAGCAGAGTTACAAGAATTTGTTTACAGCTGCAGACTTGATGAATTCTTCGGAAGATATCTCAGTGGCAAAGAAGAGTATGCAGAACTGTGGAACATCATGCAATGTCTCTTCACGCTGTCTCATGGACAAGCTGCAGTAGAAAGGGGGTACTCTGTTAACAAGGATATGCTTGTTGAAAACCTACAGGAGAAGACGCTAATAGCAATGCGCTTGGTCCAAGATGCAATGACTGAGCACATAGATGGAGCTCTTCCAAAAGACCTCAAGCAACACTGCAGAGGAGTAAGGACAAGATATGAGATGTATCTGGAAGACCAAAAGAAGTTGAGAGAGCAAACCACTAAAGAGAAGAAAAGAAAGGAGCTCTCCCAGGTATCCAGAAAGTGAAAACAAAGCGTAATGACTAGCGCTGAAACAATGGAGGAAGAAGCACATGAAAAGGCAGTCATGGCAGAGAACAAGCACAATTTTACACTGCTGTCAAAATCAAATGCCTATCGGAAAGGGGTTGCTGATAAAAAGGAAGAGGTGGCAGCTCTAGACAAAGCCCTGAAAGAGCTGCAAGAGTCTGTCAATAAGTTAAAGCAATGAGGTATGCGCAATAGCCTTTATGGATGTATGAAAGATTGTAATATTTATTGGTCACCCTCCTAAAGAAAAATATAACACCATTTTAGCTTATGGAGATGACCAATTTTAACTCAAAATAACATTCTGTTTCAGATCTTCAGACTGTAGAGAGGAGGAGGAAGAGGAGTGGAGAGGGGGAGGAGCCAGGAGGGCACATAAGGAAAGAGGGAGGAGGAATAGAAGAGGGACGAAGATGAAAGAGGAGAAGAAGAGGAGGATAAGAGAGTAGAGGATGACAGAGGAAAAGGGAGAAGAGTGGAGAGGAGTTGAGAAGAGTAGGAAGAGAAGACAGGAGCGGACACAAGAGGGGAGGTGTGGAGAGAAGACGACAGGATGAGATAGGAGAGGAGTGGAAGAGAGAACATATATCAATCCCAGTGCTCATGTGTTTCAAAGTTCCAGCTCAATAAATTGTTGTTCATCTACAGCTTGTTGCATTATTTCATGCGTTGATATTATCAATAAGACATAATAGCTAAGCATTTACAATGTCGCCTTGACTGGCACATCTTTTAAATCAAGTAAGTAGTCAGGTGTCCTAGGGGGGGGGGGGGGGGGGGGGGTGGGGGGGGGGGGGGGGGTGGGGGGGTGGGTGTGTGGGTGTGTGTGTGTGTGTGTGTGTGTGTGTGTGTGTGGGGAGGGGAGGGGGGTGCGGAGCGGATGGGGGCGGAAAGCTTCAGGGGCCTATAGATCATCACTTAATATGGTACCTGGAAAATCAGGAGGTAGCATGGAAAAAAGTTTCAAGGCAAGCGTGGGAACCCTGATATTTACTTACACAGTACTTGTCACATGACCTTTTGCTGTGGTCAATTTGGCCGATTCAGGTCAACCTCTGCCATTAATATAAATGACTGGATGTCCCCAGGTAATACTAGTCCAGGTGGAAAAGGTCTGTTTTATTTCAGTTGCATGGTTAACTTGAGTTTTTTCTGCAGATGAGTGATTCTGTTACACTTGACCTCTTGACCTACGCCGACCTGGAGCTGCTCCGTAACAGAAAAGCCGGAGTGGTTAGTCGTCCTCGCGGAAATCAACAGTCCTCTGCTCTCACTGCCAAAAGATATCTCATCCTCATATACACTGTGGAGTTTGACAGGTTTGTGTCTCATACACATCACATGTTAAACATTATTTAGTTGGGGACCTACACATTTTTACTTTTCAATATGTTGTGTATATAACTCATGATTTACTGACTTGTTTGTGCTTGTAGGATACACTACCCGTTACCCCTGCCCTATGTGGGTAAGCCTGACCCCGCCGCCCTGCAGAAGGAAGTCAGAGCTCTGAAAGCTGAGCTCAACACTGTCTCCTCTCATGGAATCAACAAAGCTGCACAACAAGAAATCCAGCAGCTACGAGCAGAGTAGGTGGCTTTCCATCTTGGTGTCAAATATAAAGGGAGGTGGGACTTTTCTTTTTAACTGTCTGCTACTGTTTCCAAGGCTGGCTCTGGTGAAAGAAGAGAAGGAGGCCATGGGTAATGTGCTGGAGCGACTGCAGATCGGTGGAGGTGGTTCGGTGGCGGGACGAGAGGACAGGAGGGGGCGAGACGTGGTGAGGCATCTGGAGGAGCAGCTCCTGAAGGAGAGGGCCAAAGGTCAGCGCTCAGCCAGCAAGAGATGCCAGGACCAGCAACTCCTCATGGAGCAGGTGGACCTCTTCTGCTTAAAATAGTCAAAAATAATTTATTTTGTTTCCTTTTGTGACTAACATGTTTTTATTCCCTGTCTTGGCTAGTTTGAGGGTCTGAGAGCATCAGAGTGCGCTCTCCGTGTTCGGGTCAAGAGTCTCAGCAGTGAACTGGCGTTACTACGGAGAGGGTTAGACATTCTAAGCGTGTACTATATCTTTACTTTCCCTCTCTCTTCTATTCATTCACTTACAATGTAGAGTATACGTGAATATAAATGACCTGCTAACGTAGCACACACCCTCTTTGTGTGTCTGCAGGAGAGTGACTCCTGGTCACATCAGCTCTCGAGGGGATGGGGAAGCCTATCGCTCTCTGTCCCGCGAGAGGAGGTCGGGGTACGGGACAATGAGGGCTCGCTCGGGGTCCAGAGAGCGGATGGAGGACAGAGGGCAAAGGTCGGAGGAGAGGGGAAGGAGAGCGGACTCTTCGGGACCGCGTGCTTCCATACGCAGGCCGTCGGCTTCTCCCACAGGTGCTGGCTGTGCTCAGGAAGTTGCTGTGCTTTTTATATTTAAAAAAGGTTAAATCAAATTTCTGATCTTTGTCCTGATTTGTTCTTCCTTTTTCTCTTACAGGGTCCCAGGTTCAACGCTTTGACCCAACTGCTTACATTCAGGACAGACAGCGCAGACAGAAAGACGCTGACCTCAAAAAGTTGGTGTCAAACATTTGTTTTGCATATTTGACACCCTTACATTTGCTCAGAAAAGCTATTGTAACCCCGTGTTTTGTTTCAGACAGAGGAAGGTACGGAGGGACATTCTCATCTCACCCAGCGTCCCAGAGAGGGGGCGTTCACGCTCCAGGGACGCCTATCCTCACATGGCCCGGGCCGGCAGCAGAGGCAGGAGCTTATCCATAGAGCGGAGAGGGAGCAGGAACTCCTCTGAAAGCTCCTTAGTGGATATGGAAGAAATGTCCAAAAATCTGTTCAGGTGAAGGCATTAAATCTGGATAGCTTCTGTAAATGATCTGTTGTTTTAACTGGGTATTTAAATGTCTGTTTTTCTATGTTTGCAGAGGAAGAAAACAGACCTACAACGGACCCAGTGTGGTGAGTGGCCTGGTTATAAATGTACCTCTAGTTAACTGTTATTGCTGCGCTATCATTTGTATGTAAACTATGGTGTGTACAGTAACAAATCCCCAAAAAAGACCAAATCAACAACTCTAAATACTGTCTGACTCCAAGGTGTCATATCTCCAACCCTATGTACTTCCTGAAGATTTTTTTTAAGTAGTTGCAAATAAATAGTTACTTTACTTTATTAATTTCCTTAAAACACATTTTTTTTTAAATAACAGTGAGATGCATCTTTTTGTATGGGATAATTGTCATCTGTACATTTTAACACGTTTGACACCAGTGCGTATTTAATCCTGCCGGCTGGTATAAATTGGATAGACTCAAAATAGGCACTCTATTTTGAGTCTATCTATGTTCATCATAATATAGGAACATGTAACACAGTGCAAGATGTGTGTTTTAATCCTTGTTTTATCAACAAAGGATATTTTACACACAGGAAAAAGCTACATATTTAAAGCTTAAACAGGCGATGATTGTTAGTTAAGTCCACCACCTAGAATACATTGATAAGTTTTGGGTTTTTCGGACAAAGAATACAGAATGATGGCGCCTCCTTTTTAATGTGCGGTTTATCGGTTTCTAGTCTAGAGGAGGTATTTCGACCAGGAAGCAATTATGCAGTACTCCAACCCACAGAATGAAAGACAAAGGTAATTAGTCCACGTCTTTTAAAATGTTTCTGCAATAACCCTATAAAAAAAGGTTAATACCACTTCTGTTTCCCACCCCATAGATACAGGAGCTGAGCTGTCGGACATCGATGCCCGGCTGCTGGCCCTGCAGGAGTACATGAGGGACCTGGACACAGGACACTAACAACGCAGCATGGTATATCTGAAAACTGCACAATGTGGAGCTCAGGCCATCTTTATTTATTTTTACTACCGTGAAAAGACTGAAGAATGGTTTGAGACCACTGCTCATGTAAGAGACTAAAACCCAGAAGCTCAGATCCAGGACTTCAGGACAGCTGCAGTCATCACTGTGAAAGACTACTCTGTTGACTGATCTCTTATTTTTTTTAATATACCACGTTTTTATAAATTAACTTAAAGATGTCTCTGAGTGTATCGTTATCCTTTCTTTCTCAACACCTGACCAACACTAGTTATATGGATGTAAATGTTTGGCAGTCCTTAAGTAATTTATTTTCGTCCCTACTCACTGTCGATGTTTTGTTGGCTTTTTTGGTCGATGGAGAGCACAACACGTTGTTTTCTCTAAATGTGTGTGTCATCATTTCTAAAACACATTTGAACCAAGCAGCTATTTTAAATAAAATGTGAATAAGTGCAAATGTGTTAACCATAGTGTTGAACCTGCGATGGACTGCTATGTCTGCCCACTGCGGTGATTTTGTGGTTAAATGTCATTGCAGCCTAATTCTGCATTTTATATCCGTATGTTGTTAAATTAGTTCTATTTCCTGCTAGACCTTGAACTCAACATTACCAGCGATCCAACCTTTTAGTTTATCCACGTAGTGCATTAAAATGTTACATTTTCTATTCTGTGTGACTGAAAGTAGACCCAATTTTCCAGAAAACATGAATCTTTGGTAACATTGGTGTAAGGAACAATACTTATCTGCCAAGTGTGAGAACAGACTCCTTTTCTACGATCGTGAAATTGCCAAATTTTGTATCAACTGTTGTACGTTTTTCAAAGACTGTTACTCTATTTTTCCCCAGCCTAATGTCTTTTATACCTTCTAAAAATATAATTTATAAGAAACATCCTGTTTGGTTTTTTTTGCTTCCATTTGTATATGCACTGGTTAGTTTTAGCACAGGTGAAGTGGAGCCCGAAGGAAACCTTGAAGGGTTTTCACCACTGCAGCTTTCATTAATTAACAAATAAACATGCAGGCATGGAGCCGTCCTCTCAGTAGCTGAACAGCTGCTCCCGTTCTACCAGGAGGATCACACTGTTGTTGCTTAATGTCATGAAGGAAGTGATAGTAGCACACACTTACATTTAAGATATAAATGAACAAAATATGCATACGATTTCAGAGGATGTACATTTTGTAAAGATCAAGTCCTACATGACTAATTCACAGCTGAATCAGTCTTTTTAAAAGCTTTAAAAAACCGTGAACAGATATTCTCACTATTTACACAAATCTCCACTACCACATTAAAAAGGGAAATTCATACACATGGACTAAAATATCCAATTTCTAATCATTTATTAAGGAATAATCACAACTGTGCAGTTCAATAACAAAACAAAGTTTATTTGAAGGCATGTACAGTACATCTACTGTGAGTGTAACCATCAAACTGATCCTCAGTAGCTGAAATAGGCACTAGTTAATTTGCTAATTATAAAAGACATTCACAGAGCATAATATCATATCCAACAGTTAAAGTGCTCAAAGTGTTACAAAATGAACCTGAACATTATTGATAAAAGGAACAGAGAAATGTTTCAATAACATCTGGTACTATGCTGTTTTAATGATATGGGAACTCAGATTTTGTGTTAAACAGTAATTCAACTCACTGGTTGAGCAATGATGAAGAGCAAAGGCATAATTGTCTTTCCTATTAAAACATGACTTTCTTGTTCAAGTGTGTCCCGGCTGGGGGACAGTGGTCGCGGCCGCCTGTATCTCTTTTATCCTGCGTCTTTTCAGGATGTCCGTGATGCTGAGTGTGACCTGGGGGGGGGGGGGGGGGGATGTAATGGAAACGTGAGAATGGCTGTTGGTACATATAAGACATGAGCTCCCATGTAGAAGTGACTTACTGTCTGCTGATGTGTGAGAATGTTCTGAAACAAGGCCTGTCTACGTTCCCGCTCCTTCTCGTCAAACACTTTCCAATTCTGAGCTTTGGTCCTAATCTCAGCCTCCGGCAGCTCACGACGCTGCTGCCGCTGAAACATCGTAAAGAAATGGTTACACACACACACAAGAACTTTCCTATCTGAACTGTAGCATACAGTTGGTATTGTGAGCCATGTGTATCCCTGGCTATCTGCAAAGTAATATTTGGGGAAGTAAGGAGAGTTGTATTATGTTTTTGGTGGGATTAGCAAATTTGAGAATGGTTTGCATGCCAATTTTCTTTTTGAAAATCTGAATACATTTTTTTTACTACAAAGATGCTAAACTATAAAAGTGGTTATGTATCTACTCCTACCATTGGTGATTATGACAATATATAGACACAAATATCTATACAGTAAATACCAGAATAGTATACAAAAAGATCAAAAATCATCAATCATATTTGTAGCTCTACATTTTAAATCCTTAAGCACCTCAACCAGGCTTTGTCTGTCTGTCAGCAGGATGACCAACCAACAACTGCCCTCAATTTCATGCAGCTTGTTGAAATGGTGTATCTTGGGCCAAGGAAGAACCCATTACATTTTGGAGTGGATCCAAATCTGTGCTTTTTCCATGCTCTACTATTTGTATTAGTACTTGTTAGTAAAACAATTGTATTTAATATGAATAAATCCCAGCTTTAGTTATCTTTGTTTTCATCTTTACGTTTTTTGGAGGATGAAATGTAGACACACCTGGTTACTACACTGCTCAAAAAAATGTATGGAACGCTTTTTAATCAGAGTATAGCATTAAGTCAATTACACTTCTGGGATATTGTTCTGGTCAGTTAAGTAGAAGAGGGGGTTGTTAATCAGTTTCAGCTGCTTTGGTGTTAATGAAATGAACAACAGGTGCACTAGAGGGGCAGCAATGAGACAACCCCCACAACAGGAATGGTTTTCCAGGTGGAGGCCACGTCCTCATCTTTTCTGACTGTTTTCCACTAGTTTTGCATTTGGCTAGCCGCTAGGGTCATTGTCACTACTGCTAGCATGAGGCAATACCTTGAGCCTATAGAGGTTGCACATCAATACGTGACATTGCCAGAAGGTTTGCTGTGTCACCCAGCACAGTCTCAAGCGTATGGAATAGATTCCAGGAGACAAGCAGGTACTGTAGGAGAGCTGGACAGGGCCGTAGAAGCGCCTCAACCCATCAGCAGGACAGGTATCTGCTCCTTTGTGCAAGGAGGAACAGGATAAGTCCTACAAAATGACCTGGTGTGAATGTGTCCGACCAATCAGAAACAGACTTCATGAGGAAGGCCTGGGGGCCCGACGTGGAGCTCAACAGAACCCCAGAATTGACAGGCGCCCATTGCTTTTCACAGATGAGAGCTGGTTCCCCCTGAGCACGTGACAGACGTGAAAGGGTCTGGAGAAGCCGTGGAGAACGTTATGATGCCTGTAACATCGTTTAGCATAACCAGTTTGGTGGTGGTTCAGTGATGGTCTATCCATGGAGGGACGCACAGACCTCTACAGGCTAGACAACAGCACCCTGACTGCCATTAGGTATCAGGATCCTTGGACCCATTGTCAGACCCTACGCTGGTGCAGTGAGTCCTGGGTTCCTTCTGGTGCACGACAATGTGGCGAGAGTATGCAGAAATTTCCTGGAGGAGGAAGGAATTTAGGAACTGACCTAAATCCAATAGAACGCCTGTGGGACATTACGTTTCGGTCAAAACGAAGCTGCCAGATTGCACCTGAGACTGTCCAGGAGCTCAGGGATGCCCTGGTCCATTTTGAGTTTTTGCAATGGAATTACTAGCCTGCCGCATCAATTTTCTACTTTGATTTGTGGAGTGTCTTTGAATTCAGCCCTCTGTCGGTTGATCATTTTCATGTCCATCAAATGATGTGGCATTCTTTCGTTCCTAACACATTACCCAGTCCATATCAGTATAGATATCCAGCATGATTTATTTTCCCATTGAGATCTGATGTGTTTTCAAAGTGTTCGTTAAACATTTCTTTGAGCAGTGTAGTTACTTTGAAAGAAATGGACCCTCATTTTAAATCCCCTTATTAATGAGACCTTAAATTCACTCACAACTCGTAACATGTAGTCCTCCACAGTCTGAGTAGTCATTCTCTGAAGGGACAGGAATGTTGCATTTGTATCCGCTCTGGTCTTGTTCAGCAACTCCTGTGGAGACAGTTATAAATGTCATGTGTTATATGAAACACAAACACCATCGGCAGCACTTCTAAGAAAAGCTTTTTATCTTTAAGTATACCACTAGCTGTTCATTGGTCTTCGCATTCAGGGTGTCCTGGGTGATGGCGGCAGCAGGGTTGGAAGACTGGAAGACAGATATACATATAGTCAGCACACCATTTTTTATGTAAAGAACCCCATAGACAAGCGCATTCAGTTTCACTAAACAGAGCCCAGGACAGGATATTTAATGCTTCGCAGTGAGTTGCTCTTTACCTCGGCCTCGTACTCGGCCCACGCATCTTTGCGTTCTGCCTCACTGAGCTCCTCATCTTGGTTATGGTCCAGCAGAGATTCATGCTCGTGGAAAGACACTATGTGGTCTTTAGAGGTTTGTAACAGCTGTGTCAGGACCTTATCCTGAGAATCAGACACAAAAAGTCACTCAATACTGCACATTCATCCTGTACGCCATTGTCAGACAGCTGAGTATGATTTTAGCTTACAGAACCTGAAAATAAAACAGTCACCTTTGGCAAAACAGAGGTGCTTCTTTTGCTTTTTTTAGAGTTTGGGTGGTCCAGCAGGTCCGGCTCGAATGTGTAAAGTTCAGTCAGTTCAAACAGAGTGTAGTGCCTCTTGATCTGCTGCTGATCCACCACTCGATAGGACAAAGACTGCTTGGTCACCTGACGATCATAGATCTTCTCCTCCATGGTGCCCTGAAGATAAAATGACCGTCATCATTAAAGGGACTGAAAGGGTTTTAGGAAGTGAAACACAGTAGCTCTAAGAGATCTGTGTCCATAAGACATTGCTTTGAGCACTGATCACAAAAAACATTAACTGTTCCTGTATTTCTCAATTAACGCAAATATAAGGTCAAAGTAAGAACTTTGTGCTACACACATTTAACAAATGTATGTAGCAGCAGAGCCTCTTTGCTCATATGATCCCTAAATGTATCTGACAGTTCAGCTCAAGACACTAAACATTTGGACCCAAAAACATCCAATGCTACTCTAACTTGGTTATTTTTTGTTATCAGGTGATAGCTGTAGTCCTGGCAAAATTCATGCTTTGTAAAACTTGTATAATATAACCTTTAAAGAAGAGGGAAAAACAATGGAAAATTAGAAAAAGGAGACAACCTGAGACAAAACTCAAATGAAGCATTCCTTCAGTAATTCAGGGTTGACAGTAAATGTATTTTAAATGTTGCAGTGACTTTGTTAAATAGTCACACCAATTAATAACTAGACTAAACAAATGTCCAGCTACGTTTATCAAAACCGTAACTTTTATATTTCAACAAAGACCAGTGAGCCTACCTGAGCCAGGAAGCGGTACACAAACACCTGTTTGAGCTGACCGAAGCGGTAGACCCTGTAAATGCTCTGTATGTCATACGAGGGATTCCATGAGGCGTCGAAGATGATGACCCGGTTCGCAGCGACGAGGTTGATGCCAAGTGAGCCGGCTCTCGTTGAAATGAGAAACAATCGGCCACTGAAATAAATATCAATAAAATACAATCAGAAGAGAAACTTTTTAAATATTCTTATTTAAGTGTAATAAAATAAAGAAAGATTGCAATAACAGTGGGATAATCTGTACCGATCATTGGTGTCATTGTTGAACTTATCAGCCCATTTCTTCCTTAACAAAGCACTGGTGGAACCGTCAAGACGATAGTAATCAATGTTTTTAGTCCAGCTGCCCGCTGTGAGAACAATGAAGAACGGAATAAAGGTTAAGTACCATCAAGAAGGACTTTTCCTAAATAAAAAAAATTGTTTTGACATAAACAGAATACCTTTGAATGTTGATGATTTTCTGGCATTGTGAGAATCTTTCAGGAAGTCCTCAATAAGGTCCAACGAGATCAATGACTGACTGAAAACCAGCCTAAAGATTCAAGAAATGGGTTTGGTTAGTTATGAGGAGCAGTCTAGAAACAGTTATTTCGGAGATGAATTAGCTTTAAATTAGAAAAGACACGTACACTTTATCCCCAAGGTCTTCAGCCATTCTGAGGATCTCAAACAAGAGCACCAGCTTCCCCGAGAGCTCCATGACTTTAGCGTCCTCTTCAGTCACCATGCCTTTGAACCATGGCTCATCTTGTGTCGGACCCCCTAGAGCTGATGGTTGGTGTGAAAACCACAAGGGTGGAGTACTTGTTAAAAATGTAGCTTTTTTAGCTTCCAGTGCTGGAGCAGTTGTGGACTCACCAGCAACACCCGCTGTAGGGCCGGCCTCGCTGTTCCCTCCTGGCCCTTTGATCGCTCTGAGTGCACTACAACAGGCAAACATTGTGTATTAAGGTAAATCAATCAAATATACATCATAAAATAAACTTGAGAGCTGCTGTTTAAGCAAAGCAGCACACTTCAAAAGGTCCCAAATGATTTCCTTTCACATTTTGGTTTTAAGTTGATGCATTGTCTGACCATTCTACATATCTTTTTTTGGAAGCTTTTGCTTATTTATCAATTTAGATTTACATCAGTAAATCATTTGCTACTGAGCATGGCTTTAAAAGGCACATCATCACAATCAGTCACAATATCTAAAGACGTTCATAAACCATGTGATAAGACTTTATTAAAGCATGCGTAGTCTTACCTCTCAGCCACAGCACGCTCTTCATTTCTCCGCTGTTCTGCTGATTCATTTGTATTCTTATTTAGACGATATCCCTGTAATGAAAATCCAGTTTATTCAGATTTGAACCCCTTAACATTATTTTACACAACATGACAGGAGTGATTTTTTTTTAACCTTCTTTATTTTGCTGATGTGGTTCAGCTGAATGCACCAGGGGTGGGTCCAGATGCGGCTGAGCACCTGAAAGTCCTTGAACAGATTTGCTCCCACCTTCACATTCACTCTGTTCTTCGAGGAACCCATAGCTGGAAAAACAAACATAATTCCAATGTTCACAATTCGATTTTTCTTGAGCTGTAATCACTGATCAAGTTAAAATGTAGCGACAGATTCTCACCAGTGATGTTGTCGAGGTAGTAGCGGTATAACCTGTACTGATGTGGGGAGAGCCTCACAGCCAGTACGTACTCGTGTTTGGGAGGCAGAAACTGAGTCAACTCTGAGTAATCTCTTCTCTGAAAAAAAAAGATGAACACGTTGTGAGAGCTGGAAAACTAAGCAAAACTGAATGTGTACATATACAGACAGTGTGCACGTTGCTGTATTTCTTTTTTTACCTGCACACATCCAGCCAACATTGCATGAAGCACGTGCGCTCGCTTCTTCATGATGCGGACGTCTCGTGACGTGGAGTCCGCACACTGGCCGTTCTGTATGGGGTTGATGAAGCGGTTTCTGAATTCGCCCAGTGAGCCCAGCAGATTCTTCTTGATGAAATTCACCATGCAGTGGTCTGTTGGGAACAAAATATTGTGTATCAATAGGAAGATTTTCAAAACAAAATATCCGTCAAAATGTGAGGCCTACACCTAATTTCCTCACAAGTACTGCAGGTTTAGTTTATGAATGTCCTAAATTCAGGGTGATGAATTTAGGGAGTAGCCTTGTTGGTACTTTATATGTAAAATAATGATACCATTTTAGGAAAAGGCATTATATCGACCTGTCGGGAAAAATCGGTGGCCATCTTGGATTTGAAGGTCAAAAATAGGTCAAATCATCAAAACAACATCAAATATGAATTCCTCGACCCAAAAAGTACCAGAAATCATGTATTGAACAAAATTGTAGGCCAAATCATTGAAAAGCTCATGTTCAACCTACGGTGATGGCAGCCATTTTGGATTTAGGGCTCTAAAATGTTGCCCGTATTTTTGCGAGGGGCATGGGGGCTCTTTTTTTTTTTAACCCTTCATAGATGACAAATCCACTGAGAAACGAACCTCCGCTCTCCACGGTCACGGATTACTACATTGAAATTGCACATGACTTCAAATTCTATTAGAAAGCGGGCGACTTCAACCATTAACCCCATTATCATAGATAAAGTATACCTTCAATCATATTGTGAAAGTATGGCATTATGTAATTTGATGCAGTTGTGCAGACTTACACTCATTCAGGTTGTTCTGTAGTGGAGTGCCAGTTAGCACCACTCTCCGTCGGGTCTTGATGGCGTTCATAGATTTGGAGATATTAGAAGTTTCATTGCGCAAGATGTGTCCCTCGTCACAGACCACAAAGTCTGGACCTGTATAAAAAGACAACACAGGACAAAAAAAGCTACATTCAACAGCTTCAATGAGAAAAACAATGACCCATAAACAAGAATAACTGAATAACACGCTACCTGGATCCACCAGTAAGCTCTTTATCTCCTTCCTGCTCTCATCGTCATCTCTCTTGGCTAGAGACAGGTTGCGGTACATCTCATAGCCTATTATCATCACGCCTCCCTCTCTCATCCACCTCTGCAGAACCCTGATTCGCTCTGGGGGATGCTTTACTGTCGTCAGTTCTCTGACCTGTAACATTTTTACAAGTGTGAAGCATAAAATGTCTCAAGCACAACATTTAGGATTGCCCATTTAATTTTTTGCACACCTTTAATTTTTCCTGTCCCAAGTTTTTTTGCCATTTACTGAACTCGTTGACCCAGTTGAGGATTGTATTGAGCGGACAAACGACCAGGGCCGTTCTGAATCTTAGGTTCTCCGACAGCAGCACCGTGTGGAGGAAGGCTACCGTCTGTAAAATAACACAGGTATGAATATGAAGCATGGACAACTTACTACAGTCAATACAGAATACTTGTGTGTGATGTAACAGCAGCAAACTACAATTATAATCAATACCTAAAGTAATTCAATATGTAATTTGTCTTGGATAAGTCAAGTCAAAGCAAAGAAGAATATTGGGGGTGTGTATTTCTTCACCTGCAGAGTTTTTCCAAGGCCCATGCAGTGTGCCAGTATGCAGCCAGATCCAGGAGAAGAGTTGGCCTTCTTCACAGACTCACAACAACTGTCCCAAATGAACTGAACGCCTTTGGTTGGAGAGTAAAGAGATCACGGTTAGCATTGTCTTAACACATAAATGGGACACTAAAAATTGTTAATCACAATATTTATCAGCATTAAAAAGGTATTCTCAATCCCCAAAACGACCATTGGTGTCAACCATGTGAATTCTTTAAGATAATGGGTTGTTTTTCACATGGCATAGCACTGAACAAAGAGTCCAAAAACATGTGAATAGTAGATGTTTACTTCAATTCATCTAGATTTTTTTTTGCATTTTGGGACTTTTTGTACACCATGGAGTCATGTGAGAAAAAGAAAAACTCGAAGATTTCAAGGTAACACAGATACATTGCTTAATTGATTGATAATTCCAATCTGTTACTATTAAAAATGGCATTTTTAACAGTTGTGGCTATATAAACCCCTCATGCCAAAAGCATTGTTCACTTTAGTCACCCGAGTGCAAATAGCATCAGACTCAACTGTATTAATCTAATGCTGTTATTGCTGTCAGCATGCATGTGCATAATAGTAAACCTTGTCCTCCTCAGTACGAGTGAAAAGAGCACAAACTAACCATCCACCTGGTGAGGCTTCAGGCTCGTCACCAGGTTCCTGTGCACCTGAACGAGAGGATTTTTGTTCTCCTTGTCCTGATCCAGGATCAGCTTGATGGTGATGGGACACGGGATATCATCATCATCTGGGATAGTTATCTGAAATACAATGATGACATTCAGCATTTCGTCTTAGGAAAACCCCAACACCTATAAAACATCCTATAAAAGTGATCATTTCAGCAACATAAATGCTCTGTACTGAGCTACATGTCATTTATCAACAGGGACATAGAGTCTAATGAGCAAGCCCTGCTGCAGAAATGAACTGCTGTAAAGAGCCATTGGTCATTAACAGAGTGCAGTTTAATGGTCTGCTGTGTGTTCAGTACCGTTCTCCTGTCCTTCATCTGTTGTTCCCTTTCTGCCAAACGTTTGCGTCTCTCCTCTTCCTCTCTGAGGGCTTCCTGCGTCTCAGTGCGGAGATTCACATCATCGATGATTTTGCGAATCTTTTTGCGTCCTTTGGGGGTGCCTTTACCGTCGCTGTTCTCCTCACCTGCATCCTCTTTATCACTCTGAAAAAAAACAGAAGTATAGAACAAAAGATGTGACTGTTAGACACAACTCTGGAGTTTAAGAATAATAAAGGTAGTTATAGGTCAACTGCTACCTTTTCACTGTTGGAGTCAGATAACCAAATGCAGGGCACTTCCTGCTTCTCATGAGGCCTCTCCTTCCTTTGACTGGATCCTCTAGAGATGGAAAGAGAAGAGGATTAGGAATTAAAATGTACGTAACATTTACATAGCCACATGAATTTAAATATTCGGCTTAAAATGTGCTCTAAAAGAAGTGGGATTTGTAATTTAAATGTTAAATTGTGTTGATTTGTAATGCTTGTGTCATCATATTTTGATTGTTAATGCTCTTGGCTATTATAACAGGAATATGCATTAAACTTGTTTAGTTGGTGTGCACTAGGGGTAAACATGCACAATCTGAAATATAATTTTTACCGTAATTCTAATTTGAATTTCAAAATGTACAATACGTGAGAACATAATATGATATGCAACATGCGCAAATGTTTTTTAAAAGCATTCAAATGTATTGCATTACTATGGAAGCCTGTTTGCAAATCAAAATCCTGTAAGTCATTATAATGACTTAGTTATCTCATTATATTGACTAACTATCTCATTATATTGACTTAGCTATCTCATTATATTGACTTAGCTATCTCATTATATTGACTTAGCTATCTCATTATATTGACTTAGCTATCTCGTTCTTTTGTAGCTTCCTCTGTAATGTCCGTAGGCTTAGTTTAATATTGTGTGATTCCTCCAAAACCACTAAAATGTCCTTATTTGTGAATCCGCGTCTAAAGTAGTCTTCAATTATAGTATCCATTGGTTCAGCTAAGTGTGTCCCACACACTTGCTATTGTTGCTTTGGTGTAAAGGGATGAAAGCTGATTAAATAATGAGATAACTAAGTCAATATAATGAGATAGCTAAGTCAATATAATCCGATAGCTCAGTCAATATAATGAGATAGTAAGTCAATATAATGTGATAGCTAAGTCAATATAATGAGATAACTAAGTCATTATAATGACTTACAGGATATTTTTTGATTTTTTTTTCCTGTGGCGCAAACAGGCTTCCATACGTTACTGTAAATGATCTATATTATAATAATATTTATCTCGTATCTAATGACTATTATTTTAGGATTAGTATTATTAATATTGCTGATCGATAATGAATTACTTCCTCTCTGAGTTCCAATGTAGTGTTCAAAAGTGTTCTCTTTTTATTGTATATTGTATTTTTCTTGGTCGTGTATGTTCGTTAGCAATATTATTATTTTGAAATAGATTCATTCCACGCCTGTTGACTTAAATACGTTATACAAAACAGGGCTCGACATTATAATTGGCCCGCTGGCCCGGAAGCACTATTTAGACACCGCGGGCCAGCGTAACTTACTTTCCACTTCCCCGCTCGGGCCACTAAAAATATTGCTTTAAAAAAAAAGAATTGTCCTGTGGTATTGGTATTTTGACTTGCAATTTAGCTAAATTGTTTCGTTTATTAACGCTACAACATAGCGTTTTGTGAGTCGGTTGTCGTTGTAGGGTGAAAAGCAAACAGCTGTTTGCTGCGGAGCGGAGCACGAGCAGGCTCCCGTGAGCGGGAGCGCGCTCCTTCACTACAGACTATCGCGCCACCTAACCATTCGCCATTAATGTTTTTAATACCAGCGGCAAAAAAACAATCTTCAAATAAAAGAAAGTCACCGGAGGAGTTAAAGGAGAGTGACAGGGAGTATGAGAAGAAGAGGGAGAGAACGTTTCAGCCAGCTTGATCGATGGAGTTGGCTTCTAGTGCAGTGACGCGTCCTAAAACCCTGTTATAATCTATCGATTAGATTTATGA
Source organism: Notothenia rossii (assembly GCF_949606895.1). Classification (NCBI taxonomy): domain Eukaryota; kingdom Metazoa; phylum Chordata; class Actinopteri; order Perciformes; family Nototheniidae; genus Notothenia; species Notothenia rossii. The sequence continues at coordinate 20,296,444 of NC_136907.1, read as the reverse complement.
TTTGAAAATTATAAAAGTAGGATAGACATGTGGAGATTATCCGGCTGAACAAAACGTGCATTTACCAAACAGGTTTGTTTTCCACGGACCTTATTTCCAGCTATTTTCCAAAACCCTTTGGAGAAATCCCATTGCTTTTTGTCGAGGAAACCAGCAGCTTATACTTCCTGGTTTTAGGACACGTCACTGCACCTCTCAATATGATGCCAATATAAACAAGGTCTTCTGTCGGCTTGATACATCAATGCCGACCAATGCTGACAAGTAAGTGAAGAGTAGAAAATATAAAAGGTATTGGCTTTAGGGAAATGTCCCAGCAGTTTAGGATAACGAAGGTTCTAATCTAATCTATTACATAGCCATTACATTTCTAACTCCTAATGACAGGAAGGCAGAAAGCGCATTATACAAATAATAATACTCATAATAATAGCTGACATTTTTTAACAATGACCACAATATCATTATTTTAATAAACCAAATATGAACAATTGAGGAAATGAGGAAGAACTGATGATTCAAATGTTGTAGTACAAGTAGTAATGTAGTTAGTGCATAAATTACTATTGCAACAAATGTGTTCATTTTTTTTCATTATAAGTCGATTTTTTTTGGACGAATGCTCCGGGCCAGTGATTACAATTGTGGGGCCAGTGATAATACAATTCCACCGGCCCGGAGGGCCAGTTGCATTTTACCCTTAATGTCTACCCCTGCAAAAATCTTGACCACTCTCCTTGAGCTACACTTTGTGTCAATGGGAGCTGAAACGTATGTACCTTTTGAGTTTGTCGTCACCGTCCTCGTTCTCTGACAGACTCAGCTCCTCGCTCATCCCGGCGTCCTCCTGCTCCGACTCGTTGCTCTCAGCATCACTTTCACTATCAGCTTGACAGACATCGATATCAGATGTTAGAGCAAAGTATGAAGTTCCTGTTCAGACAGCTACGTTTCTAATGTCAGACTTACAGTTTAGGAGTTTTCTGCTGGTTTTTTGCTTGCTCTTTGGCTCTCCTGCTTCACTCTCTGCCCCAGCCTTATCAACAGGCGCTCCGTCATCCAAGGTCAGTCCGTGGCGGAGAAGATGGTGCTTGGAGGTGGGCCCATCAGACATGGCGTAAGAAGATTCGGTATCAAAGTCTTCCCCTGCAGCAGAGTCTTCCCCTACAGCAGAGATATCAACTATTATTTCCCTTTTATTAATCAACAAGAGCCATCTTTACAATCGTCACCACTTTGGTTGGAAAGAAAAATGTAATTCCACTATAAAGCAAAACGACTGAAATAGGATAGGAGTACATGTGCTTATGAAAAAGATGCACGGACAGGAAGCAAAGAATTTGCTACTTCAAAAAACCGACTTACCTTCATCCGTTTTATTATCCTTATTGCCTTTTTTGACCGCCTGATCATCCTCCGAGTCAGATGTCTCCTGCGTTTCCTCGTCTGAAGAGATATCATCGCCCGAGGAGTAGTTGGCTTTGATTTGGGCCAAAAGCATTTTCTTTGCGATTCTTTCAAAAGTAGAAAAGAAGGAGAAGGTACCTGAAGTTCAATCTTGAGCTGGATAGTTATACTTTATTGTTAGACAAAATCATATCTAAGTTTGATTTCAATAATACCCTTATAAGATATCTTTAGAATGCAAAAGTCGTATAGTTCATAAACTAATCACAGGTTGAATCTGAGCAGTGACCTTGATTCAATCTACATTATAAGTAAATAATAGTCTTGAAATGAGTCAGAGAAAGTGCCACAACACTGTAAGATAAACATTCAGAAAAGCAGGAAAAAAAGAAAACTGATACAGAGACATTTTCAAGAGAAATAATTTATTACAAGAACTCTTCACAGAAAAAGACAGTCTTGGTTTATTTTATTTTGAGGAAAGGGGAGAGATTTTCTACAATGTTTTTGCTTGCTTGAGTCCGACACTTTTTTTCATGTGAAATAGTAAATAGATTGATATCTTGTTAATCAAATTGTGAGTTAAAAATCGTTTTGAACCCAAGAGAGTTAATATTCTGTTTGGGACAATCAAAGAAAATGTAGGATATCGGATACTAACAAAGAAAATACAAGTTTACTCGTAATGAAATGTAATTTCAACCACTTATAATACTGCAGTCAAGCATTATTACCAATGATCCGATACAGTTCCTGATAAGGATGTTTTAAAAATGTGAGGTTTATGCGTTTAATGCCATATTGTGTTTTCACCACTCATGTGATGAGTTCCTCTTAAAACCCTTTTAACGCGCAAACACATTAGAGTCAAACAGCCTAAAGCACTGGCTCCAAATCATCCAATGTCCAGAAAATGGTCTGTCCCCATTGACCCGTTCTCACCAAGCTACCTGCATTACGCACACTGATCTCCAAGTGGATTGTCCATGCAGGTCACTTGAGAAAGGATGACTGAAATGTTCAATTGGCGGTAAATGTCCAACGAGAGTTTATTGTAAAAGGTGCATTACAGAATAAGAATGCCAGACGACAGCAGCAGTAACAGGCCAGAGCCCTGTATCTCATTTAACATGCTTCTGGGAAAAAGGACGACAAGAAAAACACTGAGGAAAATGAACACACTGCCACATGTGAATTTGACATCATGGTCATTGGTAAGCGCATGCTGGGGGGGGGATTACAATGGAACACAGTACTTTTCACGTTTTAACCCACTAACTACAAACAATGTAAACTTTACATTTCTGCTGACCATTTCTTTTTAGGATAAAGTCGTGAAAACACACTTTGTTGAAAAAAATTAAATAACGGGTTGGTGCCGATCGGAGGCTACAATATCCCAGATTTAAGCGATTGTTGCCTAACAGCACTGCAATCACTGCTGTGCTGTCAGGAAATCCGACCTGGAAAAAACATAAGAAACAAACATTGATGTCATTACAGGCACAATGTGAATTTGGTCCCTGTTTGCATTACAATAGTTGTTGTTTCACAGCCCACTCTCAATTCTCAGATATACAACGGTCCATTTACATTTAAAAGCTCTGACCGCAAGTTCTTTTAACAAATCGTTTTTTATCAGTAATGCTTCAGAAAAACACGATAGTCACTCGCAAGGTTTTAAATCTCTAACTAAAAATACGGTAATAAATGATTTTTCATTTCAAAAGCTACTGTACGCTTTAGAAAAATGGTCAGCAGTAATGTATACTCTGTGTATAGAAAGTGGGGGAACACTGATGACAGCTCGAAATGATTGTAATTAACCAGAACACCGTCTCTGGAAGAAGTTTTTAAAAAGTCATTCCTTAGAACGGGGATGTATTTCAATAAAAAACGGAATAACAAAATATTATTTCAGAATACATGTGGCAGTGGATTTTCTTCATCCTCTTGTGAATGCATCTTTCTAGCGCGAGTGTGTAACATGTTCTCCAATTTCGACGCCAATATTTCCACACTGATTGGCCTTAAGCAGCAATAATACAATTTCTTCGATCTCCATTCTGCTAGGGTGATGTAAGAAAGTATCCAACGGATATCGAGGAACCTCAGCAGATAAAACCAACACTGTGTACATGGATAAATACTACTCAAGGTCAAGTAGTGGAGAAAGATGCCTTTGTTATTTGAGTAAGCATACCCAAGAGAATCTATCAAAGCAGCACCGTCAGAGATACACAAAGACACAGGCTCTGAAAAATCTGCCCTTTGAGAACTGCTATAGAATATTACATACATATATTACAAAGTACTTGTAACTACGCATTATCGACTCCAGTGTCATATGTGATCTAGTTTCAAAAGAAAAGAGGCATACCAGGAGCATTACGTCAGAATAAGATGTACTACTCATCATGATGAAGTGTATACCAGAGCTTTGATGTTGATTCCCTAAAACCCCCCGGCAAAGCACCATTTAACAATCCAATTAGGAAAGCCAGTCAACATGTTGGTGTGTAAAAGGATTTATATTATATTGTAAAAAGTAATAATAATTGTTTATTGTGTTTTGTGTCAGCCTTTGGGTGTTTATTACCATAAATATCTTCTAGATAAAAAATGTTCCCCAATGCTTGTGTTTGCTTGACAGTGAAAGCAGCCCCATAATGTATCCTGAGATTTCCAGGAGTTCATAATATCACCATTATTGTCTCAATGAACACTAAGTAATACATAAGACTGACTTGTGTTTCAACACTGGCAATAACTACAAGCCCATCCATGAAATAAGTGAAGCTCAAACAATGTGTGATATAAGAATGACAAAGTATATTTCAGGCTTTAACAGGACGGCAATTGAACTTTTGTGTGAAAAATAACTGAAAAGCTGAATAACACAAAGCTTGAAGTGCATTTACAAAGCCAGGTACATATTCAGATATCTTAACAACAATACTTTTGCCATCTTAACAAAAATATCCAGACATCATAATTAACTAATGATATCTCTGATCCATCAAGGATTCCTTTTAAAAAATACAATCAAAAATATGGGTTTCAAGGAGAAGAATGAAAGTGTTATACTAAAATAAATTGTACATTTACTTCATTTTCTTTGGTTAAATATGTGCAGGTAATCTGTCAAATGTGTCAAACGTAACACTTCACTAGTGAATAACAATTTATCTAAGATTGCTCCTCAATGGAGAACAGTTCTTTGTGCATTCTGTAATGACACGGAAGAATCGACTGGAGTTCAAACTTTTGAAAATATATATTTAAACACCGTCATCATAACAGGTTGAGCTGTTAATAAATTCACTTGTGTTTGTGTGTGTTGGCTCATTCCTCTTCAAAAAGGCAAGGTGCGCCAAATGCAAGGTTTCCCCTTTTTTTTAAGTCTAGTATGCCGTGAAAAATAAACACGGTGGTGTGAGATGTAATACTTATTATAGAAATGTAGGTAAATGCATCTTAAGCATTTACAGTCGTATAATTCCACATCAAATTAAACATAGATAAGCATTCTTTGCATGATCTATATTAAAAATGCAATACAATTCAAGTTCAAATAAAGTAGACAAGCAGAGTACGTTGCTCATCATTCACAAGCTTTTTCCAGGCCGGTTCAGTTTCAGTGCATCACAAAATGGGTCATGACATTCACAATGTACCTCTAGCGTGTGTATTTGAAGGCTGGGATTCGGCTGCAGCTACGTTTTGGTCTTGTTTGAATAGGCTGCAACTCAGTCTTAATGACCTGGGTGTTGCTAGCTTTTGCACAGTGTTCGGGTATTAATGTTGTCTGCCTTTCACAACTAGGGTGTTTTACAAGCTCTACATCCTGGCTTTTTGAACCATACCTATTTTCTGGATCATCATCATCATCTTCTGCTGCCCACGAGGGCCCAGAGTGCTCCTCGTCGTCTCCTACAAGAAACATTCATTAAACATTAGCTTTCCAACAGAAACTGGGCAAACAACTATTGACAAGACCTACTGTATATTTAGATAATATATGTATTATGGGACTCACCAGACGATTGATGGAATGCTGCTGCCCCCAGTAAGGCCACATCTTCAGTGATTCGCTTAATCTTCTGATCACTTCCTTCACTCCCGGTCTCCTCGTCATCATCTTCATCTTCGCTTGATGAGGAGGAGGACTCCATTGCTTTCTGGCGGGATTTAGCCTTAGATTTTCCAGTCTGTATCCCAACCGGCTTTTTAGGCGATTTTTCATTATCTCTTTTGGCGAGGGGAGACTTCCCAATTGGCCTCAAAGTATTTAAGTGTTGCATCTTCTTCTGTGAGTCTTGATCATCGCTAGAGGAATCTGTCCCGCTTTCTCTTCGTGATTTAGTTATTCTATTACTCGAGTCTGATTCTGAGGAGCGGTCTAGCCTCTTGCGTTTTCGGCGCATGCTCTCCGGGGAGAGCGGGGAGTTCTTTGTTAGCCAAAAGAGACATTTCTTGGCCACCTTATTTGATGCTTTTCCACCGTTCTCATCGCTCTGGGGTTCATCTGAGCTTTGTGTCATAGCAGATCGCTCAATCAGAGCTACAGGGACTTCATCTGAGTCAGAGTCGTCTCTTGCTCGGCTCAGACTTGGTTCTTCAGTGTTTTTGGCAGGTATTTGGCTGGAGGTTTCCTCAGGGCCAGAATCACTGTCACTGTCTGCTGCTGAAAGAGACTCTTTGGACTTGACGCCACTTGGTCGCCGCAAAGGTGTCGTCTTCAAGCGGGGAGAACGTCTATTGCCATGTTGTTCTTCTGGGTGTAGAGATGCAATAGAATTGTTGTTGCTTATCTTGCTGTCAGCTTTAACACCTTTAACATATGGTTTTTCATCTTCTGATACATCCTTTCCCTCTGATGTGTTGTCGCTCATGCTGATGTCCTTCTCATTCTTTGGGGCACAAGAGGATTGCTCCTGCTCCATTGGTACAGGAGTAAGTTGAACCACTAGTTTTTTAGTCATGTTAATCCCGCTTTCAGAAGGCATCAGGGCATTCTTCTGTGCACTCTGTGTGGCTTCACATGAATCTGAATCCATGTTTTCACCGGGGCAGGCACATGCAGTCCTCCTGTCCTTGAAGCCTTTGGAGTCAGAATCATAATCTTCTGTTTGTTCGGCTGCCAATTTCCGCAAGACACTCAAACACCTTTCTTCAGAGCTTTCCGGCTCTGTGCCTGAATCTACTACAGGTTGTGCATCGAAGTCTTCACTAAAGAACTTTTCCCAACAGCTCATGACATCCACGTCACTGAATTCTTCCTTAAGGCTATCCTCAAGTGCTGCAAGTGATTTTCGCAATCCTTTGACTACTGACAAAAAAGAGTTCAGGTGCAGCTTGCGAACCGTAGGTGCTTTTTTGTTTGACGTCACAGTATGAATGAAATTGACAAATGTCCGGTTTAAGATGTTTGTTGAGTCCACTAAATGTTTGGCTTTTTTGGTGATCTCCTTGGAAATCTGCAGTGTGTTATAGTTGAACACCACATTCCCATCCATACCAGTGTGATCCCATTTATCCAAAGGAATGTTTTGTTGCAAGTGTGGCAACATGTGGTAAAGTTGAGATTTTTCCGGCTCTACCCTGTTCCTTTTGCGCTGCTGAAACCACATGTTCTCCATGTTCTCGAGTACGCTGTCACAGGCCATCACCAGATCGCAAAGGGGCTCACGGCTACAGACATAGCAGTACCACTTGCTTTCCAAGATGCCTGAAAGCTCCTTCCTTCCCAAATTTCTTAGAATACACTTCTTGCAGAAGGCATTACTACAGTAGTCACAGCATATCAAGTTGCCTCCTTCAGCACACCATCTGCAAGAGGAAAAATACATAATTCATGCTTTCGATAAAAGCTTAGCAAAAGGTAAGTAAATGAACATGTTAATACTTCAGCAAAAATATTAAATATAACAAATCATACCTGCATTGCTCATCCATTCCATCTCCATCCTTACTGATGTCATCACTTGAGTAATACTTGTAGCAAGACTGACCAAAACAAAGAATATATAACGAAAGAGGGTTATAGACAGCTTTGACAAATAGCATATTAAAGACAATAGTACTGCAAATTAGAAATCATAATTGATATGTATATTCTTGTAAGCAATAATCAAATATCACTGGTGGTTATTTTAAAATATAAATTCAAATACAGAAATGTTTTTGGCAAATTCAACTTAATAAAGTCATTGGCAAGTTTATAGACACCCACCAGATAACAGTAATGACGTCATAACATGACAAATTATAAATAAAAAATGAAGACGACTCCTTAAAAGTAATGACTTAAAGGACCCAAATAAATAAGGACTTGATTCTGTTGTATAAATAGGTGGACTCACCTTGCAAATAAGAACGTTCAGAACTGGATGTCGGTAGAAGGAATCTCTTTGGAAGTGGTTAACTTGTCTGCCACAAGCGGTGCAACTGACAATTTCCATGTGTTCGCCACCTATAAAAACAGAGCAACAAAATTGCTATTATAACAGCTTGAAGGGTTTTTAAAAAGGGTGTAAGAATGAAAGTCAAATATCCAGGGATATCTCTCACAACAAGATAACCATCAAGCCACATTTAGACACACAGCGAAAGGATTTTTTAGTTCGACTTTGACAGTTTTTTGTCAAAAGACAATCATTGCATGAGTGACAAGGGCAGCTTCTTTGTTTCTCGAATAAATGGCTGCCCGGCTTATAATGAAGTATTGTGTTATGTTGTGACAACATCAACCAGTAGCGACTGACCTCCACGTCTCCTCGAAAACTCTCTCCGCAGTCCGCCTGGTTTTCGGCTGCGAAACTCAGGACCCCTGAAGTCATCTTTCCCATTGTCAACAGGTTCAGGCCTCACCAGTACAGTGCCTGTAGATGTAAAACATTGCACCAAAAACATCAAACTGAATCCATCGTGTAATTACAGGGTACAAAGCTGGGGACAGGCCTTAATACTGTTAACCCCCTACAGATAGTAAAAGACAAGAAACCACATTAATAATGACAGATTGTGGTTCTCCTAAATATTTGTTTGTTGTCAGCAAGAATAAATACACATACAGTTACGAAAGAGCACAACAAAAAGAAAAAAAACGGTTAAAGAGCATCTTGCAGGTTTTTCTTTTTTTCTACATTTATGCTTAAACTTGCTTGAAAATTACAATTAAAAAAGTGAATGTAGGATTTGATATGTTTTACGAGACCTAAGGGCAGGAATTCAGAGGGAAAGGAGCAATTTTGAGCTCTGCTCTTAAAAACGGTCATACGTCAAACGCGTCATATTACATCACAAAGGGTAAACATCTCCGCTCTCTGACCGCGGGTATAGTTAGTAGTTGCGTTGAGCGGTTGTGTTTTAGTGAGCTGGTATTTTTTGGTAGTTTTACATTGTATTTCACCATTTGTAATCATGGTGCAGTATTGTGTTTGTGCAGGTTGCACAAATACCAGCCTGTCAGGACATCGAGTCCACAGTTTCCCTCACAGGAAAAGGACCGGAGCTAGCGTTCGTTCCTGGGTGCGTTTTGCATCCACCTCCCTGCAGCACATACTCTCCACAGCTTTATCAGGAAACCGTATTACATCTCTCTCTCTCTCTCTCTCTCTCTGTCTCTCCCCCCCCCTTCGCTGCTCTCTCTCTCTCTCCCCTCCGGTACACGGCACCGTAAGACGTAGTGTGGAGTTGCATTAGGTAACGCTGTGGTGGCTGTACTGCTCCAGCCGTCTCCTTTGTGTTTGTTTGTTTGTTTCCCCCTGTCTGTGTTGTTTGTGTGGGCGTAGTGGCTGTCACTCCTGGCTCCCGGCTCAACCTCCACTCACCTGCTGCAATCAGCTGTGCACCCTCCCCGACTACACACCTGCTTTCCATCAAGCCATTTACAACGGCATATCAACGGAGGCTCCACAACCTTTCTCCGCCAGATCGTCAAGTATCAGCCGTATCTTGCGTCTCTCCTCCGGTACACAGCACCGTAGTGTGGAGTTGCATTAGGTAACGCGAGATACGGCTGATACTTGCGCATTAGTTTCTGTTATGGATCAGTATCAACAGTCCTGCCAGTAACATTACTATATTATCAATGCTACTTTAGTTATAGCCTGATATATGTTAGCTAACTTCACAATGTTGTGATGTGACGTTAGCTAACATTCTGTAGCTAACGCCGGCCACTCACCAAGATAGCTGCCCAGTTCTCCACTGGTTCTCCTCACACCACAGCTCAATTTCTCTCCGATGGCCGTTATTTCTTCTAATCCTTGGCTGCTCCTGGTCTCTTGGACGCCTAGCAGGCTCATAATTATAAGGGTGTGGTCCATCATATGCATTCGATTATTCATGTTCAACTTCTTCTGTGTTTTCTGTGTCGAAACTAGCATTGGGATCCATGTTTATTAATAAGTTACACCGGCCGCTCTCCCCCTTGTTTCCCCCATGTTACGTCACACGCGGGAGGTCACGTGCCGAGGCTTTTTTATGCGGAAATTTCTTACAAAAACGACGCCAGGTGTCACTGTAGTGTATATTTCTGTATATTTTTGGGAAAATCTATTGTATTCATCATTTTCCTACACATTTATTCACAGGTGTCTTTAACCTGGAAGTTGCTCTTTAAGTCCCATCAAGCTATATAGGAAAAAATTGTAAGACCAACCTTTTGGTAATCTAGTGATATCAGGGTGACCATTTGCGTTGACTCTTAATTCCACGTCCTCACTTGCATTCGAGTCCCCTGATTCATCCAGTCCAGAGTGTCTTACGACAACAGATGGTTTTCTGTAATAACAGGGAAACAGTAAACCTTTTAATCCTGGGGGAAAACAATATTTCCCTGATGTAAACAAAATCATCAATATCTTTTAACCTGATTTATTGGACTATTGCTTCTTTATGTCTACATTTCAAGTTCAATATCCAGCATTTTTAGAATTGAGCTACAGTCAATATATTGGCATTAAATATGGGCTGTTTGGTATTATATATGGTATCTGTGCTGGCAGGGTATACATTATATAATCATTTAAATATAATTTCTATGGTATAAAAATGCAAACTTACCTCCTTGAATATTTGGTGTCTACTCCTGCCTGCAAAGCAAGACAGTTGATTAGTTTAGTTGTCTCTCAGAAATGTTCAATCAGTATATAGTACCTTGTTTAAGCAAACAATTTTACCTGTGTTGCAGCACGAGTTTTTGAGTTTCCCACAGAACATCTCTTGTTTGTCAGTCCTGTAAACCAATTATGTATTATGATTATAGAGCATATCAATATGATGAGTAACTTTCCTCATAAGATTATGTCAAAAGCTGCACCATTAGCATCCTCTGAGGTTGGTGGGCCATTGCTGTCCTCAACAGGAGAATTAGCCAAGAACTCGTGCAGTTTGTTGACCAATACATTCATCTTGCTGGTCTTGGTGCTACAATCAGAGGAACAAAGATCATGGTTATGGTAAACTTGATAGTTAGATGTGGCCAACTGGTTAATCAGAGATCTCGTTTGAAAAGAGTACACCTCTACTATTACAACTGAAACATCTCAATTAAGGAAAAGGCACTAACTCTGCTCTTATGGATCTTCATAAGAAACACTTAAATGAGCGAATGGAAATGCAACACCACCACAAACTACAATCTAAAAGTGCAGTCTGTTTTATAAGACTGCATTTGTTTAGGGTAGGTGTAACGTTTACTACCAGAAAAGCCACTGCATGACGTTATCATGAGCTAGGCTAAAATGTTACAACGTTAGTTATTGTAGCAAAAGCTACACACATAGATTACATTGCATTTAGCTGACCATAACTAGCTAACCATAACATCACTGTATCCTCTGAGACGTCAATAAAACCAAAATGTTTAATGCAGATGGCATTAGATGCTTTGTAAGCCACTTCAAGCAATACGTTATTTAATGTAGCTGCGTACTTAACTAGCCTCATCGTTATCATTGCTGGCTATGTAGCCGTTAGCTTTTGCGTTAGCTGCTACAGCTAGCTAGTTGCTAAGCTACCAGGCTATTATAACATGTTATGATGTTAGACAATCGCAGTTATTTTACCTCAGCATTGCAGCAGACATTTCTTGTCGTAAGGGAACAACCGAAGTCGTTCAAATTCTTATAGTTTCATGATACCAATGTATTCTGGTAAAATATTGGCGCTCAATCTGCACTCAGCCCCATCGCTACCTAGAGGCAGAGCCATACAATACATGGCGCCTAGAGGAAAGCTGTAAAAAGGCACATCACCAGGGGTGGCCGCGATCGAACAGTAAAAAAATAACAAGGGCTGCGGCCGAATTTAAAAATACAGGTGGCTTAGATTTTTTCCTAAGGAGAGTTGTGAAGGAGAATTATTTAGGGAAAAATAACTGTGGTTCTGACAGAATCCGACAGGACGCATTATTATGATGAGCCAGCGGACATTATTGATTTGTACTGCCGTTGTTCTGTAGGCTACATGGACTTCTAAAAGCTCATCTGGATCTTGATGTAGATATTTTTGACCCATGCGTTCTTGTTGTTGTTGTTGTTTTTATTTGGGCTTTATAAACGTGGGCATTAGTGAATAATATATGACTTAATTCCAAGGGTTGGAATTTAAATAAAATAAGGAAATGTTTGCTCACACACCCACCCTCACAATTCTGTCTATTTGTGTTAATCAACATACATCACAATCACTATTATTTTATGAAAGAATATTTGAATAAATAACACCATTATGTAATATGTTTGCCTAACTTGATAGGCCAACACTTCTACCATTCAGACACAACAACTCAGTAAACACCCTCAAAAGTTGACTTTATTTGATGGTTTTACAGTAGAATAGTGAGCTTAACGTTCATATATCGCCTCTTGGTTTAACATCAAACATTAGTGTGCTTGCACTAACAAGAAACCTAAAAACTATTATGTTTCTCTCCCCCTTTCTAAATAAACAACACTGTACATTATATCACTTTAATCACCAATCTGTGCAATTTAGTGACATCTAGCGGAGTGGTTGCATATTACAACGGACTGAATTTATTTCCATTTCTGCTAATGAATCCCCCTAACAAAGGAATTCTGAAATCAACAAACTAGACTTTAAATTCAAGCTTAAAACACTTTTGCTCTATAAGAATTTTCTTGCATAGCCTTCTTGCTCTCAGTTTACAGTATTCATCATCCCACTCACTCAGTGTCTCATATTCCATTATTCTATTGACTGCTGCCAATAAGACATTTTCTAAACCTCTACACACCATTGGGTATTAATTGGCTTTCTTTTTTTAACTTTTGGGTCAAATGACTTTCTTGCAGCCCTCTATTCCAGCACTATTATATAACCCTACCGTATTATACATTTGGTTTATGATTCACAAAAACTGCTGTTGTTCCTTGTGTCACAAATTGATTGCCTAAGAGGCAGTCTCCGTTTCCCCTTCCACACTCTATATTAAAAAGTATATGCTTCCACGCAGGACAGGCAGAAGCCCAAACATATACAAATACATACATGAATGACCGCTCAAATAAAAATGTTTTGTGTTTTGATTATCTATATTCTCATCCCTTTAATTTTAACTTAAACTCATGCAAGCCATTAGCTACTGATACAGACAGATCCCCATCTGTTGTTATTTCCTTTTTAAATGCTACAATGAACAATAAGCTTCAAATATAATTTAAAGTGTACGGACATCAGTGGATGGGAAGCGGTTCTATGGTTCTATGGTCATTGTTTTGTTCCACTGTGCTCCAGTTTCAGATTAATACAGCTATTGATCTTAAATGATAAACATAACAGCGTGGGTTGTTTCACTGTTACAAGAGAGAGAAGAGTGAGAGAGAGAGAGAGAGAGAGAGAGCGAGAGCGAGAGCGAGAGCGAGAGCGAGAGCGAGAGCGAGAGCGAGAGCGAGAGCGAGAGCGAGAGCGAGAGAGATTGTATAACGTTTTTTGTAATATAATTCCTATAGTATATATTGATATATTGTTAGCAATAATTAAATAGCGGTGGTTACTTTAAAATAGAATTTATAATATATATATTTGTGTTGACCCTCAAATATGACTTTTCATATCATACACAGAGATAAAAACAAAATGTCAATTTTGGTCATGGTTTAACATTGTTAAAAATAATTAATCCACAATCATGATCATGAAAATGTATGCTAGTTTTTTGCCCTGTGGGTGTTATTTTAAGATGTATTATTTATCCACACACATGTTATAAATAATACCTTTAATGTAATTTCTCGAAGTTTGAAACTCTGGGTGGATGTTCCGATTTCCACTCCAAAATGTGTTTATTTGTCTTGCAAACAACACATTTATGTTTTCTATGTGCATTTATTGTTTGACACGGATCAGAGTCATAGAGATATAATATTTATAATTATATTTATAATATATTTCTCTCTAGGGCTCTGGCACGGATGATACTCCGCAGACCGGACATCACCGTCTGGCGGTGACGTCACGGTCGGGGCGGGGCCAACATTCCTGCCGCTGTCTACTTTTGTCTCGACGTGGAGGAGAGGCAGGATTGGACGCTGTCTGGAGTTTCAGTCGCATCGACCGTGAGTACCACTTTCCTTGCAACTCATACACGAACAACTACTTACATCTAGACTTTTTTCTCAGTAGCTTTCACTGAAATAAAACCCTTGTCTTAATGTGTACTATATGTGATACTCGTGATCCTCAGTTTAGAGCAGAGGATGAATTTGCAAGAGTAAACAGGGATAGTTTCCTGCCCATAAAACTTGCATGCCTGTCGCTAGCCTGTTAGCTTTAGCTACACCTTCACTGTAGCCTATTCATCCTAACGGCGCTGGATAGCTCCTACAAATACTGAAAGTAGCTTTTGACTCCTTTGATGGGTGAACAGATAACTTTTAATAGCCTAGAAATAAACTCAAAAACACCCATATTTTACGAGTTAAGTGTTCCAGAAACAACGCGTTTTCTTGGAGGTTTTGAAAATATCCCTCACGCTGCACTCATTTGAAAACATTCCCGGTAGGACAAGCTGACGCATACATGACCAATACATACACACTTACACATAGTCTTTGTACAAAGTACCCTGGTGTTAGAAGGCATTTACAGCGCTAGATGTTTGTTAACTGACTGATCTTCTCGTGACAGATTATATTTTGACACTTTGAAATATAAATAATGTTTTGATGCGAGCAGAATTCTACAAATTATTTTATTTCAGCACGAAGTGGATCTGCAGTCCCTCTCTGTGCCACAGTTGTTTTAAAATGATCTGATTCATTTGCCAAGTGTTTTCTGACTCATTGCACATTGTTCCCTGTATTGTTCAGGGTATGTTGTGAGAGGTCGGTGGTGATTTTTACACTGAATAAGACATTTCGGTCAGTTACCTATACCGTTTTTTGTTTTTTTAATCCTCGTGTAAAGCAGGGGTGTATGTAAACTTGTGGCTCTTGAGTGATTTGCCAGATTTTTCCTGTCGATCTGGGGCCGCAGCACATGTACATCTGGGATTCCAATTGTTGATCAGCCTTAAACAACAGATTGTCTGAACGTTTTACAAAGACCCACATTGAACTTGATACATATTTTGACTTGGAACAAGAAGTGTGTTGTGAATACAGACACTCATCAGCAGTCATTATGCTTTGCATCACTGCTATCGATTCTGGACACAATTCAGTATTCTAGTTGTTTATCCACGGTTAAAGTCTGTTCTTGCAGCAACATTCTTTAATAAAGGTTTTGTAAAAAAAAATATTGGCGAAGACAATGATTTGATAAAGGTTCAGTGTCAGCAGAAGAATAGTGGTTGCATATTATTTTGTGGGAAAGATCTGTAAATAATTTTAACTGTCTATAACCTGATGCGTATGTATGGTATCCTTGGTATGCTTTACGTTAGCTAAAGTAAAATGACAGTTATTCATGCTGACGAACCATGCGAGAGCTCATACTGCAG
Organism: Notothenia rossii; assembly: GCF_949606895.1. Lineage (NCBI taxonomy): Eukaryota > Metazoa > Chordata > Actinopteri > Perciformes > Nototheniidae > Notothenia > Notothenia rossii. The sequence goes on along the minus strand of NC_136907.1, from coordinate 20,281,062 downwards.
TTTTTTTTATATACAGACATTACGTGTTGATTTGATCGCTGTAAAGACAAACCAGACAGTCAAGAAGGAGGGAGTGTGCTTCCTGTTGATTCCGCCCTTACACACACCTGTCTGAATGAACAGGTTGCCCCAGTTTCTGCACTGTAAGGATTTTAACAGGTGCCTTTACTTTTTTTTTTCAACTCAGGGAAAGTGATCAAGGTACTTAATGGCTGCAGTTGTTTTTACTTTTCTAGTTTTGTCATGGAAAAATAATTAGCTGCGTCTCTTTTTATAACTAATTCCAATTTGAAACCACAATTTAGTCACTAGAATATGTTTAGAAGTTTCAATCTGCATAAAAAAACACTTATAATATATATATATATATATATATATTATAATGGGGATCTATACAAAGGTGAATCTCTTTAAAAAAAAACAAAAAAAAACAGAACCTTCTTTTAGGGAAGCACTGCAAAAAGGAGTGAGTGGGAAGTACTGTAGAATACATAAACTTTACTTCTACTACAACAGCGTGTTACTCTATGGCACACGTTCCTTGCGTGAGTAATGGATGGTATTAAACTCTAACTGTGCCCTGTACTAGCTGATCAACTATATTTAAAGGATAACGCTTTACAGTGCTTTTGTTGAGTCATGGCAAACCCTTGTAGGTGTGGCTGTTTACGTGTAGCAGTAACACCCCAACCCATCTGATTCAGCAGCATCTCTGTAGCCTGTCTAATGACATTCCTAAGTGATGGTTAGTGGAGATTTCTGTGTTTAAACCTTTGCTGGCACAGGTCTCTTTCACCTGATGCATCCTTTACTGCACCTACAATCCTTTGATTTGGGGAAATTAATCGTCTAAAGAAAGCAAGTTGTAAACACTAGCTGCTCACGTTTAGGGATATTGTAAAGGGAACTGTTCATCTGAATATTTCCACCACATTTCATCGTATCCTAGTTTATTTATGATACCTCTAATCCCCGCCCAGGATGATGTGTTTACAGCTGCGCGTGATGTCAGAGCTATGTAAACTTTGCATACTGTATTTGTTGTCGTCACCTCCTCCTCACCTGTCTGCAGGGCTTATCTAATCCACACTAGCCCGAGAAGGAAATGAAGGGCTGGCGTCACAGACGGTTTGGTGTTTATGAGTCAGTTAATTTGACTCACATCTGCGGCCAATTGCGAGAAAAAATGTTCTTGCAGACTGTGTTGGGTGTGTTGCATATGAGCTTGACCACACTTGGGAAATGTGCCCAATCTATTTGCGTGTGCCTCACATTTCCCATGTTACTGTGTGGATGAAACACTGCAGGACGGGGTGTGTCGGCTCCACACATTTAACTCCGACATCTGGGAACAACCCTCCGCTTTAAACTGACTGTAAGATCCATCAAAGGCGACCGTAAACAGCGTCAATGTGCTTTGTTTGGCTCCACAAATAAAACGGGTGCTTGTCAATAAATACTAGCGTGTGTGTGTGAAATCTAGTTGTTAAACAATAGCAAGATATTTGGAAGAGCTTTATTTAGCTACAGCTTGAAATCACATGACCTGGATGACTGTAAACTAGTTCTGTAATTGACGGCATTATCGCTTAATCTGCTGGTTGTTTTTTTTATTAAACAATTGCTCTATAAAACATAAAACAATTGTGAAAACTGTCAAAATGAAATGTCAAAAGGGAACTCAACTGTGTGAACCTACTCATCCAAGTGTGTAGGTTAGTTGCATTGTTTGTTCCAGTGGAAATCTTTTGGGGGCAATTTGAACCCTCATAATCTTGAGTTGCAATCCTTTATTATTCAAAAGTATACCAGAGTCATTCTGATGTATTAAAACCCCTGGCTCTGCAGCTCAGCACAGACATTACAATATTGTGTCTGAACTCTGTCAGGAGTATTGATATGCTTTTAGGCCAACAGGAGCCAGTCCATTTAGGAGCTTGCTGCTTCGTAGGAGTCTCTTCTCGGCAGCGCAGACTCCAGCTGTCAAAGACACAGCAACTGTCTTCGGAGCCTGGTGCTCTGAACTCATTTTCTGCTGTCACACAGGATTTATTGCCCTGGTTTGTGGCGGTGCTTACAAACACTCCATTCTTCTGTACCACCAGCGATACGTCTCACATTTGTCCGTTGCCATCTGTGCCCTTTCTCCATGTGCTTAACCCCTCTTCTGTTTTCACTCTCCCTCTGTCAAGGGTGTGACGAGGGCTGGCAGAGGAGGGATTGTTTCTCTGCCCTTATTGTAGCTGGGCTGACTTCAGCAGCCACATTTCACGTCCTTTTTGGAGAAAAAGTTAAATATAGAAACACTGGCATCGTCATTTTCCTAATCGTTAAGTCAGGAGTTTGTGCTTTCCCCGACTTTGTAAAAACACCCTGTTCTCTGTGATTCATGGACTGGCATTTAAAAGAGTCTGTGTTTGTCCTGCTGCTGATTTTAAAGTTACAAATTTTGCCTTGGAAATGTTGCTAACTATGATGGTGTCGGGTTACTCCATCTCTTAGTTTTATTTGTAAGAAAATCATTATGGAAACTGAGTCGCATCTTGAAGACCACATGGCTGCTGTTGAATCATCTTTCATGTACACTATTAATAGTTTCATTCATGAAAGAGGATGCACGGGTCACTGGACCTTTGTTCATTGTTAGTCTGCCTGAATGTGAGCCTGTGAGGCGGCTGCAGCCACAGAAGGACAAGGGGGGTTGGAACTATAACAAATTCACAAAATCAGGCTTATATTTTACTGTTTAACAACCTAATAGATTCCATTCACTTGACTAACTTCACATTGAACTATTTCCCTCATTTCTAGACATGTATCACTGTGGAAATGAACTTGCCCAGGAGTCCTGACTCACACACTGTGCAAATTACCAATCTGTACTTTTAATCAGGAAATGGGCACACTTTTCTGTCTGGAATAATCCCTGATTCTGAGTTCACCACAGTATAAACCTCATCTTTGTTTTCCGAACACTTGTGTTAGAGAGGAATGTCATCATACCAGTTTAGCCTTGGTGAGCGAGGTAACACACCCTGCTCACCTCAGTGTACATTAAGTGAAGCTCGATCTGCCCAGGCCTCAATGTGCATTCCTCTGCCACTACAGGACGGAAAGGAGGTACTCTGAGGAATTCCTTTATTTTCATTCATTTTCAGATGGCTGCTTTGCCTCAGAGGAGTTCAGGAACACTGTTGTCTTAAGCTAGAAAAATAACTGAGATTGACTCTCGCTGGCTATAGTCGTCTGCACACATTAAAGGATTTTTCTGCTCGGTGAGGACGCTTTTTCTCTGCTAAAAAGTTAAATAACCAAAAAAGATGTATGGTAAAACAGCATCAAGCTCCCAACAGCCCTGACAGAAGCCTAATAAATAGTCTAAATGTTATGTTGTCACATGTTATCGTTTTCCCCATCCAACTCAGTTTACATGACAATATTCAACCACAATAAGGCAACAACTTATAGTAGAAAATGCTCCGTTTTTAAAGGATTAGGAGGACATGGGTTGTGCAAATCATCAAAAGAGTGCATTAGTCTCAGTTTCTCTGGCAGTTTTGCATAGCGCGTGGACATATTGCTACACAATGGAACAGGAAATGACTTTGATTATGGGAGAAAGAACGGCTTGGAAAAGGAACAGAGCTCAAAAGAGAAACTATAGAAAACGGTAGATATGATCAGTAGGGGCGGGGATCTGTGGGCATTAAGAGTTTCTTTGACCTGACAGACGAAGGGGAGGGACTTTTGTTCTTCCTGGGGAGTTACTGTAAGGTCACTTCTCTGTAGGTGGCAGAAGAGTTGAGAACTGCCTGTAGGACTGGCGGAACAGCGAGTAGGCCGGTTAATAGGAGGCTGATAAAGTTGGGGTTCCTCTTAAATTCTTTTAAAATCATCTTTTGAGACCCTGTTGTTCACTCTGAGCTATTTTTCTCTCTGCAGTCCCACCTTTCTCTGACTGACCACCTTAGGTCAATCACAGAAACATGACTGGAAAAATAACAAAGGAGGAGATGGAGGAGATGAGGGAGACCTTCAAGAAAGTTGGTGAGTAAAAAAACATGTTACCATGACCGTATGATGTATTTTCCTGCCATTGTGTCCCGGTGTCTGATGCTCTTATGTGTGTTTCTGTAGATCTGGATGATAATGGATATATCTGTGATTATGAACTCCATGAACTCCTCAAAGATTCCGGCCATGCCCTACCTGGATACATGGTCCGAGAGATCATCCAGAAACTCGATCGCAACAACGATAACAAGATCAGCTTCGAGGAGTTTCTGTCGGTACGTAAAGCGGTGTTTGTTGTTGTTTGTTGTGTCGAGCCTGACACATTTTCGCCTTCTCTTTAGAGCTTTTCTCACTCCATGGAGTTGCCCTTTGTTTTCTGTTCTGCCTAAAAGCACTTCCCCCAACTCCTGGGTGGGGTCACTACGCAAAAAAACTTTTAGCAGCTCCATACAGGGAGTTGAAAGACCTTTTTTAACAAACCTCATGCATACTCAGGGAATGAGGAAGTGATGTCAGCAAAGTGGTGTGAGCTCTAGTATTTTGTTTCAGCAGTGATGAGGAAGCTTCTGGTACAGGAGTGCAGCGTGATTTAGGATTTAGGACCCAAACCTTTGACAGCTGTGTTTTGACTTTCTTCTGATACTTAGAGCATCCTGATTTAGGGTATATGGCTGTTTAACCCCCACCATGATTTAATCCAATCGAATTGGGCCATCAAACTGCGATGTGACCGAATACCTGCGACTCCACCTGGATGTAAAAATGGTTTCGTGACGAGTTCCTCTGTGTACTTTTGTAGGTGTAGCCAACCATTAAAGAAAAGCAGCCAATTAAAAGAACAACAGAAATGTAAAGTGGGTAGCATTGTTAGTTGCTGTTTGTGAATACACAGCATTTAAAGTAGGCCCCTCCTCCTTACTTCAATGAGTAAGCAAGACAGAGAGCGGCAGTGGTCGGTGAGTGTGAATGTTGAGAGGGAGCGGCGTAAGCAAAAACAACCTGTTCTAAGCTGCTAGGTAAACATGCCAAAAGGTGTATGAGGGGCGAAACAAAGCAGCTTTATTTTGACCTGGGGATGAGAACGGGCTGCAACGTATCTTTGTCAAGGCCAGAAACATCCCGGATACTGCTAAACAAGAAGGACAAATAAGATGCAGGCTAATGGCTGCAGGGTGTGGATACAAACAAAACCAAACACTTCTAATGGCTCATATGTGAGAGGGGTTATTTTTGTACGAGGCTATAAATAGTTTTCCAGGAAAATGCAACATATTATAAATGAAATTGAATTGAATTCACCAAAATAAGATATTTTATTATAAAGAGTGATATATTAGAAGGTAAATTAATTAAACTTGATGACTTTATTAAACATTAATAAAGCTTTTGCTGGTTACTTTCTGAAATCAAACAACTCTTAACAAATTTGGTAGGGGTTTTGTCTGTCCTTTAGAAAGAGATGTCAAAAAGTAACACCATTGTATGCAGATAATCCCTCTGGGTCCACCTGATTGATCAGTTGATTTTTGGGATTATGCAAAACTGCGATGTTCATGCTGTGTTCATGTGCCTGAGGGAAGGGAGGACATCTGGGACTTTCCAGTTAGCTACTTGACAGCATTGTGTTGTTAAGGTGTGTGTGTGCTCCTCAAACCCCCCGTTCCAACATTGTTATGGATGATAGCAACCCAGAATAAATGCATGTAGGGCAACTTGAATATCCTCTGTACCTCCCAAAGTGGTTTCCTAACTTGCAGAATCAAATGGAAACTCTTACAGTCTTTACAAGGTCATGAGTGACTGTCTTGTTTTGGTTCCAGCTTTTACCAAAAGTGGCCAAAAATTGCAAGCTGGCACACTGTGACCTCCTGCATGTTTGTGGTAGCGTGCTCACAGTCTGAATGGCTCATTGTGGTCACAGCAGGGTCTGTGGGGCTGAGGTCACTGATGAAGCAGCAATAAGTCCAGGTTCAGGAAGCACCGCTCGTATTACCATAGAATGTGTATGGTCAAAGCAGTGACTAGCTACATACAGTGCTGTAGGAACTCAAACACAGAGCTCTCTATGCTACCTTCAGTAGTTGTTGAGAAGGATTTAAGGTAATGTTGTAAGGAGCCCGAGGGTGTTGTCAGTGTGGAGGATAATTACAGCGCACCCTGGCAGTTTACGGTTACTGGTGATAATGACATGCTGGCACTGTAATACTTAGATTAGTGCAGTGAAGGTCTCACTTTAAATCCCTACTGTGTTCTTAAATGCACAACACAGCATCAGTTGCTTTTATGAACCATTAAACCCAACGTCTTCCTGGACCCGCTATGTTTAATTGATTCAGTTATATTGTCGAGAAACTCACTTACTAGGACTGATGTTCACTTTATTTTCTCAGCCCTTTAGCCAGCAGCTTTGTATTATCTCAAAAATACCTCAAATATCCACCATTTTTGGATTTATTTTTACTGAGAATAAAAACCCCATTCCCCGGCTCTGTAATTTAATACATTGTATATAAAGCTGACATTGTATTTGAGGAATTGTTGTGATCTGTGAAAAGTGTTTCAAATCATGCCGTAATAACACAACATGCAATTGATTGATCTGGTTACTGCAGAACCAATGCAATCTCTTGCAATTGTATACAACTGTTCTGCCATGAAGTCTTTTATGATCTCAAACTAATTCAAAGTTATGGTGGGGCTGTGCTGGACTGCAACACTCTTTTTCTTTGATCCACTATCATAATGTAAATAAACTTAATGTATCTCTTAAGTATTTCATACCGTTGTTGTCATGGTGGTCGCTGGTCTCTGAGTATTCTTTTTTTTCTTTCGTCTTAGATCGTACAAGACCTGAAGGGCAGTGAAATAGCAAAAACTTTCCGCAAGGCCATCAACAGAAAAGAAGGCATCCTGGCTATCGGAGGGACGTCTGTGCAGTCAAGTGAAGGCACACAACACTCGTTCTCTGGTAGGACATTGTCCCCTTCTTCTCAAACATTTGACTTTAGCGCTTTAGCTGCAGATACGAAATACTGTCAGTGTTTTTGCGTTTAACTGACGCTTCTGTGTGTTCACCCTCACAGAGGAGGAGCGATTTGCCTTTGTGAACTGGATCAACACCGCTCTGGAAAAAGACCCCGACTGCCAACACGTCCTGCCCATGGATCCCAACACAGACTCCCTCTTTACGTGTGTCGGAGACGGTATCGTACTCTGGTGAGAGTTCCTGTCTTCACCTCAGACCTGCAACAGAACATCCCCCCTCCCTCCCCTAGCTACCCCTCTAAATAAATATACCTGCATGTAAACGCACTGAATGTTGTGATCATATTCTGGCTGAGGAAAAGAGAAATATGAACCTGTATTGGGATATCTATCATAACAACGTATTGCCTCGCATTGCAAAGAATACATAATGTATAAACGTATACACCACTGCTACATTCATTAGATATATTTAGAAATTATTACATATTAATCAAACTCTTAATAATACTCTTTTTAGGATTCACCAGGGATATTGAATACTTGTGTACAGCATGTTGGCTGACACATGCTAGTTAGAAATCAACCTCATAAGCTACATGTTTCCTTTAGCATTCCCATAACTATTGAAACAGCCTATATCTACTTTATGTTGCATTTACCGCCATAATAAAAGTCCAAATGTGAGGCGTGGCAAAGTCATGGTTGTTGGTTAATTTGCTACCACGAAGCCCTAATAAAATAATTAATTTGACAAGTTCACAAACAGTCATCTTTTGAAATGATGAACATCCTGTTTGCTATTATTTAATAACCAGCATACTGAATCATATGTCTTATAAAATCTCATGTTTGGTTTTGAACAGCAAAATGATTAACCTGTCAGTGCCAGACACTATCGACGAGAGGACCATAAATAAGAAGAAGCTGACACCGTTTACGATACAGGTCAGTTTAATTTACTATCAGGGCTGCTGCTTCTCTTACCTTTTTACTATTTTCCAATATCTGATACTTTGTACCTTGCAGGAGAATCTGAACCTGGGACTGAACTCGGCTTCTGCCATCGGCTGCCACGTGGTGAACATCGGTGCTTTGGACCTGAGAGAGGGGAAGCCCCATCTGGTGCTGGGCCTGCTGTGGCAGATCATCAAGATCGGCCTGTTCGCTGACATCGAGCTCAGCCGAAATGAAGGTACAGAACATAGAAGATTGTTCAGTAACAGAACTTGTATTTGAGCATGGGTTTCCTGTTCTGTTGTCAACTAACTTAACCTTTCAATAATCCCCCTCCTCAGCGCTGGCAGCATTGCTAAGAGACGGGGAAACCCTGGAGGACCTGATGAAGCTTTCTCCAGAAGAACTGCTGTTGCGCTGGGCTAACTTCCACCTGGAGAATGCTGGAGCACAGAAGATCAACAACTTCAGCTCTGACATCAAGGTGGGCATCTCACTAACATGAATCCAGTGTAACGTGGCAGGAAGAGAAATCACGATGATAATACCAAGGTCTGGTATTAAAGACCTTTTGTGAGAGTCTGTCTGCTGTTTTTTTTCCATGCACTTCTCTAGTAACTAAATCCACCTACTCAGGTGTCCACCATTACACACGGCCAGGGTTGTTTGTGTTTGCATAAACTCACTCAATGTTCTGCCTGCATGAATAGATACAACGGGTCCTGCCTCTTTCCTGCAAACATTGGCAAACTGTAAAATGTATATTAAAGCATTGAAAATGTATTTGCATATCACTGAGAATGTTCAGATAAATAATAACACTTACCGGTACTCTGTTGGTTGTACAGTACTGGTTGGTTGTAAAATACTATTACAATGGTAGGCGTTGCCAAGCGGCTCCGTAAATCATCCATGAAGTCATCAGAAGCTGCTGCACCTGTATTTGCACCCGTCTGTTTTGTTTTTGGCATTTCTTTCTTGACTTTTTTTAAACATAGAAATAGTTTTCAGAGAAACTGCTTTGTTCTTTCTGTACTAACTAGTTTCAACCAAAGCATTTTAACCTATTTTATTTGTTAAATGATTAATATATGTAAAATCAAGCAATTATTAAGTAAAAATCATGATCTTAAACCTCTAAATTAGATTTAACCATGTGAAAGACCAAGCAAAAAATATTGTATGCACAGAAAAACAAACTGAGAAAATCTTTCTTAATGAGACCAAAAATACAATTATGTTACCCGGCAAATTGTCTTGTTTGTTTATGATTTGAAATCAGTTTTTTGTTTGTGTAATTTCCCCAGGATTCAAGGGCCTATTTCCACCTCCTGAATCAAATCTCTCCAAAAGGCACAGAGGAAGAAGAGCCGCGCATAGACATCAACATGGCCGGCATCAGCGTAAGCCCTTTGACAGCTGAGTATCTGCACCACATGGTAACAGCTGTACAGTCTCTAATGGAGCATGTGGTGTGTGTGTTATTCAGGAGAAAGATGACCTGAAGAGGGCGGAGGCCATGCTGCAGCAGTCCGACCGGCTCGGCTGTCGGCAGTTCGTCACCTCAACTGACGTCGTCAGCGGAAACCCCAAACTCAACCTCGCCTTTGTTGCCAATCTGTTCAACAAATATCCAGCGCTGACCAAACCTGAGAACGAGGACATCAACTGGGGACTGTTGGAGGGTGAGAGTGTCGAGAGAGATCGGAACATTAATCCTCCTATAAAGAGTTTTTTCTCAAATCTCACAGCAACCACATCATGGTGTCCCCATCAGAAGTAGCTATGAACTAATAATTTGCCCAAGAGTGGAAATTAATTAAACAAATTAATAAACCTCATTACCAATGCGACAACAATTAGAATGTGTACAGATGTGGATCATTTAGGAAACGCTGCAAGAAGCTCACAACGTTACAGAAACTGTTTCCAGGGGACAATAAAAAGTGACACACACGGCTGAAACATGGTGGTTGTCACCGTGGTGTGTGGCTTATGAAGTTATTGAAGTGTATTCGAAATGTTCCAGATTTTAATATAGTAATAAAGTAAAGGTTAAAGTTAGGTTAACAGCAGATATCTGCAATAATAATAATAATAATAAGCAACAAAATATTTTGGTGATTTTTCAACCCACACACCAATATTCAATGAATTAATAATCCACCAGTGGTAACAACAAATTCCGCTCATCCCAATTGTGTGCAACATTTTTTTAAGTGTCCCATAAAAACATTTTCTAGCAGAACTTATTAGAAAGCCCACGTGTGTCTCGTCAAATTGATGTTTTTCCGTCATTTGTGATATATTCTTCATTTGCTTTCTGTACCCTTCATGCATGCATGTTTGATTGCTTTGCACTGTGTTGAGCTCTCAGGGCCACGATGAATACTGTCTCACTACACGGTAACGACCACAGAGATTAGCGCTGCAGCCTGACAAGAACCAGCTCTGAACAAACAACTCCTTATTACTCACACACTAACTGGCCTGCAGGCGTAATATAGCAGAGAAACTCATTTTATTAATAAAATGTGAAAACAAGGCCCTTTGCTACTGGATACAATAGTTCCAGTGTGCAGAACTTGTATATATTTAGAACAAGTCTGTGACAGTTATCTAGTTACCAGGCTTTTTGCTTACATGGATAACAGAGTGACACCAGGCCTGTTCGGCTCTGATGAGACAAGCATGCTGCATGTTTAGATCTCCCTCCAGCCTCCAGCCACATCACATGAAAGCCAGCTGAATCCCATCATCCTTTGTTGTTTAGGTGAGACACGAGAAGAGCGGACGTTCAGAAACTGGATGAACTCTCTGGGAGTGAACCCACATGTCAATCACCTTTATGGGTACGTAACCACAAACAGTTTATCTCACTCCTGTGTACACTAAAGAAGGTATTTATCCAACTAAATCAAACTTCATATTATGCTTCTAGAGACCTGCAGGACGCCATGGTCATCCTTCAGCTCTACGAGAAGATTAAAGTGCCTGTAGACTGGAACAGCAAGGTCAACAAGCCGCCTTACCCCAAACTGGGAACCAACATGAAAAAGGTAAACCGGATTCCTTTAGATCGTTCGTAGCAAAGAAGAAAAACGTTTTGGCTCACTTTGGCCAACTATTTGATTCTGTGGCCCTAGTTGGAGAATTGTAATTATGCAGTGGAGCTGGGCAAAACGGCCAAGTTCTCCCTGGTTGGCATCGGCGGGCAGGACCTGAATGATGGCAACGCGACCCTGACCCTGGCTTTGGTGTGGCAGCTGATGAGAAGGTAAAACCCAACTGCACCAGGATCATAGACAAATAAAGAACAGATAGGAAATATCTCTTATAAGTGTAAGAACTTTTGCCCTATTTTCGTCTGCAAGAGAAAACATGAATCAGCCTGGCATGCCAAGTATGTGTGGTGGATTTGAATACTCTGACTCACTGTTATATTACACTGGCATTGTCTTTTTTTCAGATTTCAAGTTCTTAAAGTATTGAAAATGAGGAGATATTTACAGGCATAAAAATCTAAAAAAATGTTTAAAGACCTGGGACTAGGAGATGTAATAGTATGTTACTGTCAAAGAGCCTATGAGCTTTTACGGGAATAAGCAAACAAATCAAAATAGATTGATGTTTAAATAAATAAGGTTGCATCCAAATAACATTTTGTTTTTCAGTCTGTGTGGCATTACGAGACCTACAATCACCATCGTCCTCTTTGTCTGATTTACTGTGTTGGCTCTGAGTATTTACTGTAAACAACTTCCAGGGTGTGGGTCTGTGGTGACCTCCATCTCAGGCCAGTGGTGTTGTTAATGTGTGTGTTACTTACTAATTGACGCCACATTCCCATAAACTCTGTTGCCAGGATACGTGTTGACATATTTAGTCATTTATATGCTTGATTAATGTTGTGACCTAAAAATGAGAACAGTACAGGAAAGGCCCATGATTTCAAAAACAACAACAAATGTTGTTCAGAATAAAACATTTGTCTGCCAGCTAACCAATCAGAGCACACTGGTCTCTGGTTTCAGACAGAGGGTGAAAGAGGTGCAGGACAGGCAGTATGAGAACATTAAAGACCTTTTTGAACATTAAAGTAAACATGTCACAGTAGAGGCAGAAATAACAAATATGAACCTGATAATGAGCATAATATTTCTTCTTTCACAAACGTTCTGCTTCTCGCTCTTTCAGATACACGTTGAATGTACTGGAGGGACTGGGAGATGGACAGAAAGTAAACGATAACATCATCGTACAGTGGGTGAACAGCACGTTGGCAGAGGCTGGAAAATCAACCAAGATTTCAAGCTTTAAGGTACATCTGCTTTTTCATTACATTTCTATTAGAAATTTAAAAGAATGTTTAAAATTCATTATATTGTAGAATGAATGTGTGTGTTACTCGATCTATAAATCCAAGTTAACACCCTTGTAAACCATGCCCTTAGATTCACAATCTGTGCGCACAAAATACTTAAGTTAATGTTCTTTATGGTAATTGCAAACGTTTAGTTGGATGAGGTTTTTACTGCATTTTTTTGTCCTGTGTTAATATTGCTTTTTTATGTATATAAAGGATTTTGCCTCTTTCTACTGAGAACAGGACATCAACCTATGATATCAAAAATAACCTATAAATCATCATTATTAAATAAAATATGTGTACTGTTTGCCAAAATATATAGATTCCTCCATAAAATACAAACTAAATACTTTTGATAAAACAACTTTAAACTCACCTAACTGCATGATCAGATATAACTCCCTGTAAAAAACATCACAGAACTGTACTAAATTGGTCCCATAGTAAATACAAGTATAGTAAGGTCCCCAGAAATGTACTTTTTAGTCCCAAAGACTCATTTTAAGTTCCCTCTTGAAGTATAGTGACTCAACAGCAGATGAAATTCCACAAAGGTCAGCAAGTTAATAGTAAATTAACTGAGGGCTATAAATAATACAATGGTTATCTGTGACAAATATTTTAGAGACACTATAGCACCTGTGCACCTGCTGAGGGAAACCATGTGACTGAAGGCATGCCGAACAAGCCGCCCCCAGCAGATGTAAATCCTCATATCTTTAAATGTATTAGAAAGTACATACAGTACACTGTGCAGGAGCAGTACAACTCAATGATCCCACAACACCTCTCCATGAGGCATCTGAAGTATAGATGAACTAAAACAAGCCAGTTCTTTGTGAATCCAAGGGCATGGTGTGAAAATGTAAACTAAAAAAAACCAATCTGTAGCCCCTGAATGAAAATAAATGACGTTATTATTGCATTATATCTGGTAGTTTCATGTTATTAACATAATAGTAGTATCATGTAATCCTGTCAGTCAGGTTAACGTCATGTGTGTGTTTTGTGGTGTTCAGGATAAGGAGATCAGCAGCAGTTTGGCAGTCGTGGAGCTGATCGACGCCATCCAGCCCGGCAGCATCAACTACGATCTATTAAAAACCGGCAGCCTCTCTGAGGACGACAAACTCGAGAACGCCAAGTAAGATATTCGACGACAAAAAATAACAAGAATTTAGCTTTGACTTTTGTGTCGGGAGCTTTGCAAACTGATTTTTCTTTTTTAACGTCTCTGTTATCTCCAGATACGCCGTCTCCATGGCAAGGAAGATTGGCGCCCGTGTCTACGCTCTCCCAGAAGACCTTGTGGAGGTCAAGCCCAAAATGGTGATGACAGTGTTTGCCTGCTTGATGGGTCGGGGGATGAAGCGTGCCTAAGAGACTGGCTTGGATCATTGTGACACTTGCCTAAACCCAAAAGCTATTTCGAAGAGCTCCCCCAACTGAAGGAATGACAGGGTTTTTTTTACTGAAAACATGAAGTCAAAATCAGAAATCCGCCTGGATCCCTGCCTCTTATTGAGGTGTTTACTGAAGAATATTTTCCTCTTATTTAAAGTGAATCCAAAATACTAAAATGTCTTAAAATAGATGGGTGTCTTGTTACAGAGGACAACTTGTTACTTCTAACATTCAGAACTCTTGTGTAAGGAATGCTGTTTTTTAAAAGCGAGTATTCATATTTCCAGCTGTAAGGTTGTTTACATATTTGTACTCAGACGGATAGGTAAATTATATCCCTGATCAAGCAACACACATTCCTTTTGAACCATACTTACAAAATAAAGATGTTTAGGTGGAGCACTCATGGAAAAAACACCCAAACATTGCCTCTCTCTTAACGAAGCATGTCTTAATAACTGGCACCATACACTACATATCTGTATGCAGAAGCCATACGGTCAGAGTATAGTCCTGACCAGCCTGGCGCGCTGTCTGTATTCTTGTACTCGTCATTTGTTTGTTTCTTGGGATTATTACTCGAAGTAAATGCTGTTTTTTTGGGGGGGCGTCTGGTCGGTGTTGTGTTAGACTCTTTGATTTGCGTTGTCCTCGGTCTGTTACGTTGGATGAGGAGCAGGCGTCTGGACTCTCCTGGCTTCTGCTGTGCCTTCTTCCCGTCTCAAAGACGATTTGTACTCTTTCGCTTTCAGGTTTTCCCCTTTCTTTTGTACTCAACATTACCAAATATAAAGAGTAACTTCATTCCAGGTAGTTTCATCATATTCTATGACAATGGCCATATTGTATTTGGTCTCACGTTAATGTCTACTCTTAAAGTGCTTTATATGTAACAATAAATATGAATCTGAATACTGCTCATGTGTTTCTTTATCTTTACGATTTCACACTTATTAACAACAAAATAATACTTTTTTTAACCCATGTCTCATCAAACTAGTTACAATATTTACAACCCAAATCTTAATTCCCAGAAAGAAAGATTATATACACATCAATCATAAGCACCCACAAATAGTATATGGTAGTAATTACAAAAACAGTAAAATGTCAAAGGAGTGTATGAGGCTGTTAAATTAAGCAAATCTCTCAAAACCTGTAATATCTTCAGAAATGTAAAACACATTTTCCACATGCTGTTCATTCCTAAATGAGAAAGCATATAAAGAAAGTTTGTATTTATATAGATATGATTCCTTTGAGATATTTGTTTATCTTTTAGCCATTTACCAATCCTTGTTCCATTTACATTTTTCATGATAGTTTTATCAGTTATACCTGTAACATTGAATTTACTTGAGATTTAAAAAACATTTCCTAAACAATCTCACCATGCGGTCTGTGTCATCTGTTACCTAGCAACTGTTATTTCTAAGGCAAGTATTACTTTTAATCTTAATGTGTATCCCAACGTGCTCAGAAAATATAATCTGCTACGACAACTCCATCTGCTGTGATCTGTGTAAAGACGCATGCTATCTGACACAACAGACACAAACTTGTTTTACATCCCCTTTAGGATCCAGCTTTAACCTCATTTTACTGCTGCCTGCTTCTCCTTTTTCTTCTCTTATCTCTCTTTGTACTGCCCTCATACTTTTATAATCTTCCCTCTTTTCATCATAAAACACATGTTTAAAAATACTACCTCGTAAAAATATATAGATGTATTGTTTGTTTCCCTTCCCTGCTACTAGGCCCTAAGAGGGAATGCCCCCAAATGCTTTATAATGTTCTGTAAAGTTGTTTCTGTGTGCTCTCGTCTCTTGGTAACAGGCAGGATTGTCTTTACAGTCTATCAACAGTGTGTCGGTGCGACAGGGGACGGAGGTGGCAGATTGTAGTTCTCTGTTCACTGGGCTGAATCTCAGTCCCATGTAAAGTCCTCTGGGCTTCGCTCCCTGATGGCTTCCTCAGCTAGACTTCAGTTTTCTACGGATTGGATTAAAACTGCGACTGCCAGGCTCTGTGAGAGAGACGGTGATGAGGAGGCCGTCTCCTGTGGCCTTCATCCTCTCAAAGCTCCAGTTTCTTCTGATAGACAGTCTGCATGCAGTGTGTTGAAAAAATTGTTTCAACAAAACTTTTTTCTAATTGTATTTTATTAACAACAAAAAAATGAAATGGAGGAAAAAGTCAGAAAAGACAATGGCAGGCCAAGTTCCATATTAAACTTGGAATAATAAATAAACCAATGATGACAATATTCCTGATAAAGACAAAACTACACACCAAACTGCGCAAAAATATTAAGCCAAATGTGTCGCAATTTAGTCCTATTTGCAATACCTATTTTTAAAAAACGTGTATTAACATCCAGAAATAATTATTCAGGTCCTTTAAAGTATTCATTAAAAGTAAAATGATTTCTAAAAGTACTGAAGTATCTGAAAGTGTAATGAAACTAGTACTTATTTTGCAGATGATATATGACATTATTAGATAAAAATACTGATGCCTCAATGTGTCACTCATCAATCATCTATTAATTCGGTGACAACTGGTTCAAAATGTAACAATACTTGGTGTTTTAAGAAGTATATAAAAAAGTGGAGTAAAAGTTTCAGTGTAACATGTATCGTAGAAGTATAAAGTAGCACCATTTGGAAAGTCAAGTCTGAAAACTGATATTAAGCACAAGTTTAAGTATTACTTTAGTTATTTTCCTCCACTGCAAGCTAATATTTAACCAAAGTAAATATAATATGATACACATGATTATCAAATATGTCAATGCAAAATAATGTCAAGTAAAAAGATTAAGTATTACCTCAGACATTTTTTACATCAACCATTTTAAAGAGAGCTGAAGACCAAATGGGACAAAAGAGATGTTGAATGCTCTGCTTCTCCTCAGTCTGAAGCTAGATTGTGTCTCCGCCCTGCAGCATCTCCCATTCTGCATGTGGATAGGCGGAATACAGGTTGAGAGGGGAGAGCACCTTGAGAGGAGGCTCAGAGAAAGTGTTGCCAGCACAGGACTTGTGGTTGTTTTTGAACTAGTCTTGCAGTTTGATGGTGGGCGCTGAGGATGGAGCGGCCGTTAGAGAGCGGCTCTGGGTGTCTCTATGTGAAGTCACCGTGAGGATCTTTTTGGAGTAACTGAAGGAAACTAAAGGTAAGAATAAACCATGTTTGAACTGATTTACATTACCAGGATTTTTATATTTTTTCCCTCTGGCATTTGTAGGGCAATGAGGTTAATTTAATAGAGATAGAGAAAATAAAAAAGGTTGTTGAAATGTGCAGCACAGTGTATTACCAGTACAACAAATAGAAGCTTTAATTAAGTAAAAATATATAACAAAATATTTGTATGGAATTATAGGGAAGCTTTTTGTCACCATGTTAATGAAGATCATTATTTGTATTACAGGTTAAGCTTTTTCACAGATCTTTCCTGTAATTTATTATTAAGGAAAAATAGTTAATTGCATGACCAAAATGCACGTAAGTGCAAGTAAACATTTATAATTTTTTCATTTGTTTTTGGAAAGTATATTTTCAATAATAATTGCCCATGCTAGTTGCATAAGCAATAAATTGGAATAATCCCATAATTACAAAGTTTCACTGTTGCCTCAGAAACTTTCCATAAAATAAATGCAGAATTATTCAAAAATGATAGAACCATAAAATAAAGCCTAACAGGAAAAAACACTAATGATAATGGTTCTCTTTGCAGTTAAATTACCACTTGTTACAGCCCTCTCAGTGACTGCAGCAGTAATGACACATACATCAAACTCTTTGTCCTCAGTGAACACTCTGGTTTCCTAAGCGATGCTGCTCCTGAGGGAGATAAGCTGATTGGCTGGCTGAGCCCAGAGGCTTCAGGCCGACTGTGTGTGTGTTTTCGTTAATGATCCGCCAATTAGCCACACAATGGTAACAATCGCCTAATCACCTCTTCATGTGTCAGAGGGTTGAAAAGCGTTACTGCTCACGTTCTGGTGGGGGGGACGCTCCGAGGAAATGGCATTGGGTTCATCAAAAACATGCATTCTTAGTCATGCAGTTTCTCTTATAGCTGCTTCAATCACCACAGCAACCATGTGAGGGAGGGTGGCAGACAGTCCCAGACGTCCCCCTGTCCCCTGACTGTAATCTGTCACACGCACCATAAACACCCCCACAGACACCTTAAAGAACTCTTCTGCTGCCAAGTGTCTCTGTGAGGAAAGTCAAGTGAACCTATGCTGAACACTGCCATGCACACAGAGTCCATGACCACAAAGGAGGCAGTAACATTAGAGTTTGTCCACGCCTGCAGGCCTGAAGATGACGGGCCACACAGCGGAGAGAGACCTGTCCCCACACAATCTGTCAGTGAAGACCACCTTGGAGGAGGAGATCGGGAGAGCCGAGAGCATTCTGAGCAGGTGAGAACTGTTTTAAATCATGTGTTTTGAAGTCTTTGTATCAGAGGTTGGTTTGACAGCAGCAAAGCATGTGAGGTGCAAAAAAATGGAGTCCACATGTGTGTTTTTACTCCCAGGGTGCCGTCTGTGTGTGATGACACATCCTCAGAGCTACAAAGAGTCGCCGCTCTCGATCATCATGGACGCAATTCCATAAATTCATTTCAAAGGAATGGAGCCATGTCAAGGTAAAGCCTCCTTCACAAAGCTTTCAGACACTCACTGATCAATGGTGACACATTGTTGTGTAGCTCTCTTTATATTCTTTCTTGTTGAATAATGTTGTAGCAAAGGTTGGCTCGCTTCTTAAAACAGTCCATGGCTAAAGAAAACATGATGTAGCAACTGGATTCAGGCTCTCACAGATTCTGGTGACTTTGTGTTCTATTAAAACCAAAGAAATAGGCCTATATGTTATTGTGTAAAACTAGTTATTGGTGTACTTGATATTCTAGAATCTTTCGAAAAATTTGAATTTGATTCAACTAAAACGATCAGTTGGGATTCAAGAGAATTCAAGACTGTTCTTACCCATAAAAATGTTATTTTAAGACTAATTCTGGGACTAAACCATTTGTACAAATTATAATATTTCACAGTAAAAGCCATAAATGAATCCAGAAAAAAGTTTCTAGATAAGACAAGATAAAGTTGTTCTTCTTTAAAGATGCTTT
Organism: Notothenia rossii; assembly: GCF_949606895.1. Lineage (NCBI taxonomy): Eukaryota > Metazoa > Chordata > Actinopteri > Perciformes > Nototheniidae > Notothenia > Notothenia rossii. The sequence goes on along the minus strand of NC_136907.1, from coordinate 20,262,178 downwards.
TTATCAAACAATTACATGTGTTTGATAAGAAAGATTAATTGTGATTCCTGTCCTTTAATCGTCTAATCAAATGAGACTGTATTCATGCTCAACTGTATTGATTTGGCTCCTTGTGTGACTGGAAAGTTCTGTAGGATGTGATGAGAGTCTGTGTGTTTCCTGTGTCAGGCTGGTGAGCCTGGTGGTGAGGCTGAGGGAATGGGCCCACAGGGGCATGCTGGAGGAGGAGGAGCGTCCAGACTCCTTCCTGGAGCGCTTTCGTGGCCCTGAGCTGAGAATGCCCCCCAGTCGCATCAGCAACACACAACCAGACGCTAATGGCAACAATCCCAAAGGGATCTTTAGGTATGCCAGACTAAACCGAACACGAGAAACACGCACACCAGTACACTTCTGTTATTTCCTTTGTAAAACAACAACAATTTAACAATCAACGTTGTTAATACCAGACACGTCTCTTCCCAAAATAAAAAATACTCAATTTATTTTTAACACGTATTAAATATATCCATCTTGATTGTTTTGGTTCTCTGCAATATAATGAAACTTTACGGCACTCGCGTTGTGATGCTCAGAACTGTTCCTAAAAAGTATCCACCCTCTTTAAATAAAGGTTTTTCTATAATAAAAAAGGGCAGTTCTGCTCTCAGTGATGTTGATTAATCTCTGTGATTTTTCACCTTGTTCTGTATGTTATTACATGATTCTGTATTTCAATATAATGCAGTACAATACAACACCAAGTCTCTTTTAAAATAATAACGGTATTTATTGCATTGCATTGCTTTATATCTGGCACCTGCTTCTATTCTAACTCTATAGAGATATACATGAGCCATGGTTATGCCTGACTTTATAATGTGCAATCTCTCCTTGTTTTCAGGAAAAAGTGGAATTTGTTTGTGGTGTCCCCATCCGATAACGCCTACTACCGCTGGTTATCTGTTATCGCCGTAGCGGTGCTCTACAATTGGTTCATCGTTGTGGCGAGGTAATGACGCCACAATGGTTATCTGTGAGGGTAAAGAGATGATGGATGTAGTGTATGAGTGTTAATGTCCACTTCTTTGGCTGGGGAAGTAAATATTTTATATTTGTATATTCACAGGGCATGCTTTGAGAAGTTACAGGTGGGCAACTACATCTGCTGGCTGGTGTTGGACTACCTCTCTGACTTTGTGTACATCATGGACACATGCGTCCGACTTCGCACAGGTAATGTATTTCAATATACAGCTTCTGGCATCATGACACAATGTAATTCAACAGAGGTGCTCTACTTTAAAGAACCCATGGGAATATGTTTGTTTGACTATTTAATGTCATATGTTTTAGTTTCTGGAAAAAATGACAATCCTGGTAGAGATGTAAATGGTTGTCACGTTCAGCACATTAGCCAATGGATTAAACAAAAACAAGTTATCATTACACATTTAAAGTGTTTCTTAAAACCTTTGCATATCCAGCAGACAAAGAACAACATAGCATTGCTTGGGTTGGGTTTCTGGTCAACTAGTCTAATACTTACACACCTTTTAGCTTTGTTTTTATCTACACACCAACTCCTGAGGGAGTATCTGTCTCTTTCGCTGCTAAATGCTTCACTATGTCCACCAGCTAGTAGCTAACTGTGTTTGTCATGTCTGCGATTTGTTAATAAGCAGGAAGTGTACAGTTCATGAGATGTTGCTGAAACAAGAAGGCAGAAGCTGTCACTGACAGGCAAAACAATGAGCTAAAAGATGCTAAAAGGCAGGTATAAAACATACCTGCAAGCTAAGATTGCTGCACAGCTGAATTTGTGCTTTATTATCTTGGTCTCAGGGTTCCTGGAACAAGGTTTGCTGGTGAAGGATCCCGCTAAGCTTCGAGACAGCTACGTCAGGACTTTACAGTTCAAACTGGACGTAGTGTCCATCCTGCCCACTGACCTGGCGTACATCTCCACCGGCATCCACACGCCACAGCTCAGGTTCAACCGCCTGCTTCGCTTCCCACGCATGTTTGAATTCTTTGACCGCACTGAGACACGCACCAACTACCCCAACATGTTCCGTATCGGCAACCTGGTACTTTACATCCTGGTCATCATCCACTGGAACGCCTGCATCTACTACGCTATATCCAATTCTTTGGGATTTGGATCGGACACTTGGGTGTTCCCAAACATTTCCAAACCTGAGTATGCCTCCTTGACTCGGAGTTATGTCTACTGCCTGTACTGGTCAACTCTCACTCTTACCACCATTGGAGAGATGCCTGCTCCTGTACGGGACGAGGAGTACCTGTTTGTGGTTTTTGACTTTCTCGTTGGGGTGCTGATCTTTGCCACAATTGTGGGAAATGTTGGCTCCATGATTTCCAACATGAATGCCACACGTGCCGAGTTTCAAGCTCGGATCGACGCCATCAAACACTACATGCACTTCCGCAGAGTCAGTAAAGAACTGGAGACACGCGTCATTAAGTGGTTCGACTACCTCTGGACCAACCAGAAAGCAGTAGACGAGCAGGAGGTGCTGAAGAATTTGCCAAACAAACTGCGTGCTGAGATAGCGATTAATGTACACCTGGAGACACTAAAGAAAGTCCGCATTTTTCAAGACTGTGAGGCAGGCTTGCTGGTGGAGCTTGTGCTAAAGCTACGCCCTCAGGTCTTTAGTCCAGGGGACTACATCTGCAGAAAAGGGGACATCGGGAAAGAGATGTATATCATAAAAGAGGGGAAGCTGGCTGTGGTGGGAGATGACGGGGTCACACAGTATGCTCTCCTCACCGCTGGCAGCTGCTTCGGGGAAATCAGCATTCTGAACATAAAAGGTAGTAAGATGGGAAATCGTCGGACAGCCAACATTCGCAGCTTGGGTTACTCCGATCTCTTCTGCCTCTCTAAGGACGATTTGATGGAGGCAGTGACCGAGTATCCAGATGCTAAGACTGTGCTGGAGGACAGGGGCCGGGAGATCCTGCTGAAGGAGGGTCTGCTGGATGAGACAGAGGAGGGCGGAGGGCTGCAGAAGGAGGACACAGAGGAGAAGGTGGAGAGGCTGGAGTCCTCTCTGGACACGCTTCAGACTCGCTTTGCCCGTCTGCTCAGCGAGTACAAACACACTCAGCAGCGGATGAAGCAGCGCATCACCCTGCTGGAGCGCCAGCTGAATCAGACAGACTGCGGCGCAGATGCGAGCGATGACATGTGTGCAGAGACAGAGCCGGGGCCTGGTGCCCACACAGAGGGGTCTCCGCATCGGAGCACTGTGCAAACGGAGGACCAAAAGAGCCCAACAAAACACTGAACACAGAAATAAGGATATTTTAGTTTGTTACTTACATTGTGAGAATGGTTTATTGGTTAGCTGTGTGTAAAGGGATGTCTGCATGTCAATAAACATACAAAGAAAGTGTATAACGCTGCTATGCCCATGCAGTTCTTGAGTTCTTGTCTATGCCAAAACCAGTGGGTTTAATCTCCTGTATTTGAACTGAAGTTTTAAGGTTACTTTACCAAACAAGCTAAATTAAGGTATAAAAAACACATTACTGCTTAAAAAAAAGAATCTAGAGCACACACAAAAGATTGTGAATAATGTTTAAATCTTTCACTCTTTATATTTCAGACTAAAAGCACTGTATATTTGCAGGTTGTTGTAGTTTTGGGTCCCTTGTAAACACCTTGTGTTGGTTGCATCAGCAGAGGGACTCAGTTCTCTCGACATGTTAACATTACGGCCCTGTGCACCTAGTCTCTTGCTGCTCCTCCTGGGGAAAAAGTCCAAGGAGAGATGTTAGGAGGTGATTTGCTCAGTTCACATACACAAACAAATTATTTTCCAGTGTCCTAATGTTCCGTGTCAGATCTAAATCATGATTATCATAACAACCTTTCTTCTGTTGTGAGATATTTAAAGGTGGTTATTTTGGCCCTGGGGAGGTGACTCACTTGCAATGTGCAGCTTTTTTTTCAATAGTTTATTTTTATTTGCTATAAAATTTACTTTTCCACTCTCATCTTAAATTGAGTAAGACATTTTGTCTTTGTGTTTAGTTGCTTCTTTTATGCACTCACTCTGGATCGAGGGGCGGGGGATTTTCCATTTATTCAGTCCTCTGCATTCCAGGATACAACTCGACCATATGAACAGTGTCGATAAGCGCAGCTGGAACAATGCCTCTGCAGCAGAGCAGGCTCAAATAAAGGATCAGGAGGTAATGGGTGCATATCCCCTGAAGCCCCTGAAGGGGTGGGTGGAATCAAGTAACACGGACAAATCTCCTGTAACATAACGTAGGATTGTCAAACAGCATGAAGCATAAAGTATTTCTATTGATGTTTGATATAACAAGTACAGCTCAGATGTGGGAAGTAACTAAGTACATTTACTCAAGTACTGAACTTAGAGACAATTTTGAGATACTTGTGCTTTACTTGAGTATTTCCATGTAATGCTACTCCACAACCATTCAGAGGTTAATAATGTACTTTTATTCAACTTCCTTTTGTACCTTTAGTTACTTTAAAAATGTTGATTTATAATTTGAAATATAATCAACAGTTAAATAAAATTGTAGTTTGTATAAGATTGTATTTATAATTTGAAATATAATCAACAGTTAAATAAGATTGTAGTTAAACCTGGTGTAACATTCACAATCTACCCTGTGGTATACAAAGTAATTAAAATAGCTGCACATTTACCAGCTTTGATAAACACATTAATGCATCCATAATTATAATCAACATATAATATTATTTTTTTCTTCAATGGGCCAATCTGCATAAAGAGTACCTTTATTTTAAGTATAATTTGATGCCAATACTTTTGTACTTCTACTTGAGTAATATGTTGAATGCAGGACTTTTACTTGTAACAGAATATTCCTACACTGGTACTTCTACTTTTACTCAAGTACACGATCTGAGTACCTACATCTGCATGTAGGAACTATTGTCTTTCTGCTGAACTGCATCTACATCTACTAATGGGAGAGAGGCGTGCCCATTTCCTTCTGCATTGTGATATGATAGAGAGAAAATAGTTGAAAGACTAAAACAAAATACTCTCCTCAGCAGAGCATGTGCAATTTACCACCGCTTACCTACCGGCTGAAAAGATTCACCCTCTGGGCCTTAAAGTGGCGATATCAGAGCTTCTGCTTGCAACCTTATTTCTCCATTTCGGAGTCGGTGGATGCGCATAATTTACGTAATTAATCATATATTATCGATTATGAGGAGTAGAAATATGAATCAGATATCCGCGGAATCGCTGGAAGACTAGCTTTCCAGCGGTATCTCCTGTGAGACTGTAACCAGGGCACAGCAGCCAATATGGCCGCTCAAAGCAGCTTGACTTTACACCGTGTGGGATTGGTGGATTCGTGTGTCCGTCAAGGAAATCTCGGCCGGCAGCTATCATGGTCTGAATTGATCAATGGACATCGAGAAATCACTAAGGACCTACCCACCAAGTAAAAAAAAAACATAAACCACGTGTCTCCCATCGGAGAGAGACAGAGAAAATGGCTAAAACAAACTTTACAGTTGCCGACTTTGCTAGAGATTCTTTTCGCTAGCAGCAGTGAAGATAGAGCCTCAAAACCTGAAGTCTTCCACTCTTCTGAAGAAAAAGAATACAAAGACAAAAACAAGGATCCCTTTGGACATGGGTAAGTGTAAATATTACAGTAATAGTGTACTGGCAATGTGTGGGGAATACCGCGAAAATGAACAATAGGTTTATATATATTTTTTATCGATAGTCATGAACTTTTTCTTGGGACAAAATAGACTCTCCATTAGCATACGTTTACTCTGTGTTAACGTTATTTTGGTGTGTAAAAGTGAGATTACATGTGTAGTAGGCTTGGGCGGTATGACGGTATTACGGTATACCAGGATATTTCTAAATCCCGTCGGTATGATTTTCAATACCGTGACGTCACAGACTGTGCGCCAAATCACAGAAGCGTTTCATTCTATTACACTGACACGGAGTTTTGACAGGGACGACATTGGTTGTAATGCACAGCATGCGCCAGCAGAGGGCAGGGGAGGGCAGTCCGTCTTTCCCGCTCTCAGAGCTCAGCACAGAGCTGAGCTGAGCAAGATGGCGGCAGCATTTGCCGGCCCCCAACTCGGAGAACTAGTAAAAAAGAAAAATGCCTCTGCGCCTGTTTGGGAGTATTTTGGGTTTACTCCCAATGAAAAAGGTGAGCCAGTCAACCCAGACGAAGCTGTGTGTACTATTTGCCATAAGAAAGTTGCAGCAAAAGAGAGTAACACGTCAAACCTCCATTCACACCTCAAAGTGCATCACCCAATAACTGCTGGGAAAATGAAGACATCGTCAAAGAGCAACTTTACCGCAGCCAAGTCCACGAGTCAACCAACCATATCGGGTGCTTTTGCTAAATCAACAAAGTACAAAACAGATATATTGTATTGTATCCTTTCATACCGTAGAGAAAAGTGCTTTCCGTGATATGGTCAAAACGTTGGATCCTCAATATGAATTGCCCGGAAGAAAATATTTCTCTCAAAAAGCCATACCCAACCTGTACAATAAAGTTCGGCAAGAAGTTAAATCGCTTGTGATGGGGGCGGCAGGCAACTATGCTTTAACAACCGATATGTGGTCATCACAAAACATGGTACCCTACATGTCTTTGACAGTGCACTTCATAACATCTGACTGGGAACTGGGAACAAAATGTCTTCAAACCAGCTTTTTCCCAGAAAACCATACAGCCGATAACATCAGTGAAGCCCTCCGCGATGCACTCACAGATTGGGGTTTAGATGCCAATAAACTGTCGGCAATAACCACCGACAACGCAGCAAATATCGCAGCTGCAATAACGAAAAACCTTAAGTGGCCGTGGCTTAATTGTTTTGGGCACAACCTTAACCTGGCAATAACAAATGCACTGGCAGACCAGAAGCATAAGACTGAGAGGGCATTTGGAGTATGCCGAACCATCATAGCCGCCTTCTCCCACAGGTGGCCACGAAAGAGGGAACTAAAAAAAAAGCAGCAAGAGTTGGGACTACCTGAGCATAGTCTCATAACGGTAAGCTTGGCAAATCATTATTCTATCCAAATTATAGACTATCCTGTCCTTTGCTTAGGTTAGGTTAATAAGGATATGTAATGTTTGTGGTGCACAATAATGAAGAGATGGTGGTTTTATATCAGAGCGTTTACTGAGTGTAGTTCAAGGTCACATTACACAACACAACTGTCAACTGTCAAACCTTCTCGTAACCTATGCTACTGCCTGTGACGTGATGACGTCACTGCGTAGTACAGTAGTTTGGATTACTACAGGATACACCTTCTTTAATGATTAGTTATTAATAATTATAATTTATAGCTTACATGCTTGCTTGCTGTAACTATGCATGCTTCTATTATTAGCCTATATTATTAGGCTATTATTATTATTATTTTAGGCCATTATTAATACTATATTTCCATGTGCAAGACTGCCCTACTCGCTGGGGTTCGAAGCAACAAATGATTAGTCGGATCATTGAGCAAGCTCGAGCCATTCGACAGGTGCTGGCAGATGACAGACGGGCATCAATCCACCTGACATGGCAAGACGTTGATGTCCTTAAAGCGGTCAATGAGGGACTAGAACCAGTGAGCACATTCACAGATGCGCTGTCGGGTGATGCGTATGTGACCAGCTCATCCATCCTCCCCATTCTCCAACTCCTAAAGGAGGACATTCTGGCTCCATCGGAAAGTGATGTGGAGTTAACCGCTCAGCTGAAGTCGGGGATGTTGGCAAAGCTGGAGGCCAAATATGCCAATGACTCTGTGCAAAAACTGCTGCGAAACTGCACTTTTGTAGACCCCCGCTACCGTGAATATTACAGCAATGTGGATGAGACAAAAAGGGAGATTGAGACGGAGATGATAGTGCTGGGAAGGCAGACGAGTCAAGTTCAAATCAGAGTGGAGGAAGGAGAGAGCACGTGCGCGCAACAAGATGCGGGAGAAGAGCAGCCGGCCAAGAAGAAGAAAGCAACGTTGGCCACTCTGCTGGCAAGGAGAGCGGTTGCAGCGAGACCGGTCCTCACTGTAGTAGAGCGAGCACACGCAGAGCTGGTTGTCTACACACAGGAGGACGCAATCGATATGGGGGAAAACCCGCTTCAGTGGTGGAACGTAAATGAGACACGCTTACCGTTGCTGTCCATGGTGGCCCGCAAATACCTCTGAATATGTGTGTCAAGTGCAGCGTCTGAGCGTATTTTCAGCATCGCAGGGAACACGGTGACACCATAACGCACACAAATAAAGCAAGACAAAGTAAATATGCTTGTCTTTTTAGCAAAGAACCTAGATTGAGGTCCGCGAGATAGATGCGCCAAATGTGAAATTGATTTGCCTTTTCATATTCGGCTACAAACCATATGCCTGCTTGTAGGCTTACATTTTTTGTTGAAGTTATTTAGCCTTTTTATCAGGCGGCGGCCGACGGGCCAAGTTAAGCTGTCCTTATAGCCTAAATTATTTCCAGTTGTAGCCTAGTTTATTCCCCTTATTTTCATTCTCCGTTGAGAACATTTATGCCATTGATTTATTGATTTCATATTAGGCTACAAACCGCCCTATTTATAGGCTATCGGGATTTCATTTTTAATTAGGGCCTAAGTTTAAGTTATCCAGCCTTTTTATTTGTATAATTAGGCGGGCCCTATTTTTCTATCTTGCTTGTTGAGCCAAAAGTGCCATTTGTACTATTTTGCCCTTATTAATAGGCAAGTAATTTTCATTCTCCGTTGAGAACATTTGAACATGTGTGTGCATGTGTGTAAATAAAGTTATCTGAAACATATAGAAGTTGCAACTGTGTTTTATCGATCGAAAAATTTGACGAATTTATTACAACGGGGAATTCTTTTTAAATGAAACAAATTTATTATAACAGGGATGATTTAAGACCTATATTATGTACACTGTGCATTAGCCTACCATATACGATATGGCATATCCAATATATTTTTTTTTATTCTTTATGTATGATGATATATTGTTAACTTAGCTCACAATGGAAACAACGTCGGACATCAACAAACGCGTCCTGTATCCGATCTCAAAATGTGCCATTTGCACAATGTGTCATGTATGCAGCCCTTGTTTTTCACTTGCGCGCACGTCGCGGCACTTTGCGAGCGTCTACCGGCTCGGGCTGCATTTTACACCGAACATATAATATACCGTTCGAAACAGCTATTTGCCGCCGTTCGAACGCCACCTCACTCAAGTCGACCCAAGTCATACCGTCATATACCGTATACCACGGTATGATGTCAGCAAGGTATGACGGTATGAAAAAAATGATATCGCCCAAGCCTAATGTGTAGAAGATTAAATTAATCATTTATTCGTCCCACAACGGAGACATTTACAGTGGCTATAAACATGTTTTTGCCATCGATTATTTTATCATACTGCTCTGTACAGATGAGACTTTGTCATAGATTTATTTATATGTGTGCCTGTTATTATTTTTCCGTCCTGTACAGATGAGACTTTGTAATCAGATGTAGCCTATGTATATGTGTGTCTGTGATTTTATACTGAATGTAAAGTAAAGCAACATTTTACTTGAACTTTATTTCAATGACTTTAGTTGTAATTATTGTCCTACATTTTAATTTGTTTTACAGAGATGTTTCACAGCTGCCTGGGCCTATTGCAGGGCTCTCGACTAACTTTTTTCACCATCCTCCCGCAACCGCCCCGAAATACAATCTAAGACGTCCCGAAATTAATGTGGACCGTCCCGAATTTAAAATATTAGTTTTTTTTTATCATTAGTTAAAATCATTCAAAGTGACCTTTTAACATGAATAAAACATCATACAAATCATTAGATGATAATTCATCAACCTTTTTATTTGAGTAAATCAGTCAATCACATGAACAACGGCCAAATATATTTAAACAAACACACAAACGAGAAAATTACTCTAATATTGAATCCAATCAAGTCCCATCCAATTAACAAAAAAATCCAACACTCTGTCCTGAAGACAGAACCCAGAGTAACCACTAACCAGGATGACAGTCTGTAACACAGTCAGGAGACCTTTACAAACTGCCCCGCCCCCTCGCACACAGAGAGAGAGAGATCCCGTCTGGATTGGAAAGCTCGAAAATACTTCATAAGCCGCGTTCACACCGGAGTACTTTTCCCCTTTAGTTCCGTTAGTACCCCTTATGTTGCGTTCACACCAAAAAGAGTACTTAATGCCGGGAACTTTTACCCCCATTTTTAGTGCCTGCTGAGAGGTGGTACTATCCTGGGGGGGAAAAGTACCCCAGTTCTAAATGGCTGGGCGAATTGCAAACTACGCCCCGTAAAACTCTGAAAAGTTTTGTGAAGCCTTCATTGTATTTGTGGCATTAGCATTATTAGCATTAGCCCCGCGCACCAACGGAGAGAGAATAACTTATGGCAACACAAAAAAAACATGGGAGCGGTGGAGTGATGAGGAGGTGCTGCCGTTCTGGCGATTTACTCGGAAGGCTTCAGTAGAAGCTGCTGGGCCTCCCAGCAGCTTCTACTGAAGCCAGTCTCCAACTCCGGGGACTTCTGGCCGGGGACTCTGGGTGGCAGTATACGCCGTGAAGTTGTTTGCAGCCTGCCAGTAAACCCAAAGCAGGTACTTAGTGCCCTGGGGTAATAATTGCCGGGGCACTAAGTGCCGGCACTAAGTACTGCAAAGTACGCGGTGTGAACGCGGCTATAGACGCATGTTGTAATCTTATTGCATATTAGAAACTGAGTTGGCGAAACTAAAACTGCGATATAATGTTTATGTAGCAATAATACATATGACATATATTTTTTAAATGTCTCCAGTACCGATAAAAAGTCTGATAACGTTGGAGCTTAACGTTACCACTGTCTTTAATAATTCCGGCCCGGGGCTCGGTACCCGTCCCTACATGGGGAGAGGCGCAGCATATTGCTAAGGACTAAATACGATGGAGGGTTCTCATCTCAGCCTTATTACCCATAGGGGATGAAGAGGAGTAAGTAAATAAAGAGGCTGGCGCTCCAGGGTCTGGTTCTGCTGTGCGTTTTTGTGATGTAACAGTACAACATTTCAGAATTCCTTCATGGGATGTCATTGTACATCACTCAACCCCTCGAAATACACACACTCAGAGCCATATAATAGATATATGGCGCTGCACACACTCAGTACATAGCTAGACCCGCGAATTTGTGGGCCAGGAATTCGCGGGCACAGCCATAGCACAGCTGTGTGTGTGTGTGTGTGTGTGTGTGTGTGTGTGTGTGTGTGTGTGTGTGTGTGTGTGTGTGTGTGTGTGTGTGTGTGTGTGTGTGTGTGTGTGTGTGTGTGTGTGTGTGTGTGTGTGTGTGTGTGTGTGTGTGTGTGTGTGTGTGTGTGTGTGTGTGTGTGTGTGTGTGTGTGTGTGTGTGTGTGTGTGTGTGTGTGTGTGTGTGTGTGTGTGTGTGTGTGTGTGTGTGTGTGTGTGTGTGTGTGTTTTTTTTAATCCTCCCCGACACTATTTGTTTCGACGACGGGACGTCCTTAAGCTCAAGCCCTGGCCTCGTGGCCCACAGGCGTTTATCCAGCAGCCAGAACATCCATCTGTGCCGGGCCCCAGGTCAAGATCTACTGTGGCTCAAGGGCCTTCACCAGAGCCATCACCACCAAGGACCAGCAGACCAGCATCACTACAGCTGCCTCCATCTGCGGCTGCCACCAGGTCAAGATACACCTCAGCACAAAGGCTCCACCACAGCCATCACCTTCAACCCAGCCATCAAGGAGGTCTTGTGGAGGTCTCATATAGCACTTGTACCCCCCACCTACACAGCAGCCCATGCACCATCACCTCCATCTTCACAGCAGCCAGACCCACTGTCTTGAAAGACAGACAAAGACCTTGACACTGTCTTGATATTTATAATGAATAGTTGGCAGCGGCGTCGGATTCATTTCAGAAGTGGGGGGGGCCAAAAAGTGCATGTGTATGTAACATAGGCCTACTTGCCAACCCTCCCAATTTTCGCGGGAGACTCCCGTTTTCCTCCCGGGGTCATATTTATCCCGCATTTCTCCCGATTTCTGACTAAATCTGATTTGTTTAATTCTAACATAACGCACCAAATGTTACTGTTTCCACTCGGACTTCAATACAGCTACACCATTGTTTGGTTTCCATTGTAACGTGTCTCTTTAGTAGCGCGAGCAAATGAAAGTCTGAGAGGGTGTTCAGGAGGAAGATAGTCAGAGAAAACAGAACAAGAATGGACAACTCGACCCCCTGTTCACTCCTTTCCTGTAAATTAAACTATACAAGTCCAGCCCACACATATGACAGCGCAGTTGCTCATTCCATCTCTTATTTTTTCCTGCTACGCTCTTGTTTGACAAGCTGAATGTTGACTGGTGTTTGACTGAAGTAAGCTCTATGAAAAGTTCCAGTTATTAACTCGGTATTTACAAAGCTGTCATCTCCACATTTGGAGAAAGTTACAAGCCGTTTGACAGCAGCAAATCTGCATATTTCACAGAAGGCTCGTTTAGTGGTTTTGCAAAGAATTAACCACTCTCTGTTTTTGTACCGTTCTGCATTGAAGTACCTTTCTGTTTGTCCGAATAAGCTTTTATTTGCCCGTCACAATGTCCCGATAACAAACGTCCATGCAGTCGGAACCAGCCTGTTTCGGTTCAACAAGGCCGGCGGCGGCGGTTTTGACAGTCTCTGCGGCCGCAGAGCTGCTGCTTTGGGGTTCATCTGGCTGCGCTGGTTCTATGGTTTAAAGGACCAGGCTCCGGAGTTGCGGATGTCAGGGATGTGACATTCAAGTTGTTGAATTTCAGTTTAGTTTGAAAGTATTTTTTTTTCTTCTGCGCTGGTTCTTCTGACATGTTTGCAAGTGTATATATTCTTTGTATCTAGGTTAACGGCCGACACACACAAAACAACGTAACAAATAAACGAAACAACGTGACAAATAAAAAAATCTAAGCTTTTTCATTAGTTGTAATTTACATGGATACATTTGAATGGTGTGACAATGTCCTATTTGATTGGGTTAAAATGTACATATGTTTCCTGTTATGTCTGCCTGCTTTATTTTACCTAATGCAAAGTGACCTGCTCCATCAAAATCAGTCGCATTGACCCGAAGACACATTTTGAGTTGTATACACTGTTGGAAATAGGAGATTCCTAGCTTTCTAATGATATCAGGATTGTTTTTGTACTCCAAATATTAAGCAAAATATGTCACATTATATAATGACTGTTACAGAGTCATCATTTTGAGAAAAAGGCCTTAAAGTTTCCTCCTCTCTGGATCAATCTGATTGATTATTAGCGGAGCAAATTATCAAAATAGTACGGAGGGAAGATATTTTTGAATTTTTGAATTTGCCGAAAACAAGTTTAATATTCTGAAAGCCAAGACTTTGTTTATTTGAAATCAGATAAAAACAAACTGTAACGGACCCTGCCAGGGCTCAACATTATAAATGGACCGCTGGCCCGGAAGCACTATTTAAACACCCCCGGGCCAGCATAACGTACACTACACACTACAGCTTCGACAGCTTCAAAAACGGTTTCCAACGCGCCTGCCCATTCACTTTGAATGGGGTGACGTCACGTTGCCTCGCTTTTCGCCGAACTGAATTGTGGGTAGCAGAGCGGAGCTTTCCTGGCGTTTCAGGCTGCAAAAAGTTGAACAATGTTCAACTTCTGAAGCCGGAGACGCCGGAGTAGCCAGCGTCAGCCAATCAAATCCCGTTTATGCAAATCTGACAGTTCAAGTGCTAGCCAATCAAACCGCGTGCAAGCTGGGAGAGCCAGATCGCAGTTCATTTCCTCATATTCCAAACGAGAAATTACGGTAGCAAATCACCCGGTTCTTTACGACCAGAACTATTTACTGGGATACAAACCGGAGGAACCAGGCATGGAGGGAGGTGGTAGAGACAGTGGGTGAAACTGGTAGGTTTTCGCCTGTTTGGGGAGTTGCTTTGTATGCTGGGGGCGGGACATTCATGTGATTGGGTGTTGGTCGCGGTGCTCGAATAAAATCCCCAAGCTTCAGACACGCCCAGCGCCAAGCTTTTTTTGAAGCTATAGTGTGGACGGGCCGTTCATAATTCATAATTTCAGCGGGAGGGAGGGGGAGCGGCGCTGAGGAACAGCAGCGTGGCGAGTGAGAGGCGAGCTGTCATCTTCCCTTTACAAGCTTCAAAAATGCCTCTAGCTAATGAGATTGAATATAACAATCAAACATAATAAATTATACACAGCTAGATCAGATTGCGTTTTAGATGCGACTTTAGAGTAGAGGGGAATTATTGAAACGGGATTCCGGTGCCCTTGATAGTTGGTTGAAAGTTCTGATGTTCAATATTGTAAATAGTGACATTTTCCAGTTTCTTATACTTATATAAATAGTTGGTTGAAAAAAACATATTTATAATAAATTGTTGGTTGAAAAAAAAAGTTGGAATGATCAATTTGTATTTGTACACATCACATGAACCTTGGTATGTAATATGAAGTCATTATTCAATCCTAATGTATCTCAGTCCCTGCTGTGGTGAAAGTAGAGTGATAAACACCTATTTTACTCAAAATTCGAATTTAATCTTTTTTCATTTTAGACATGAATAACACATTTATATACAGTGTAATTCAAATATTTCACTGCTTTTGTGATCCTAAGACTTTGGTAACCAAATCTAAAACACCAAAACAATTCGATCACATGAGTAAATTTGTGTTTTCACAAGTTTTGAAGATTTCCCGAAAATTGGATGTCAAATTTTAAGTTTTTGAGCTACTTATCTCATCAAACAGTCCTCTAAGGTGAGTAATTTGCATATATAGCTATACCAGAGATTGTCGTGAACATTTTGATATGTAACACATGGGGTGCCATGTTAGAACAAATACATTTAAAAGGTGATTTAAGAAAACATCTAAAAATTGAGAAAATACCCTTAGACTCCAGAGGGTTATGACAAACTGAAACTTAAAGAAAATGTATTTTGTCAATCTATCAGCTTCTTATGATCAGAACTGCAGTCAAACATGAATTTTTATTATTTCCATTGGAATATTTTACCTGACTTTAGTGCTTTTTCAATTTTATATAAATATTGTAATGAAAACTTTATTTATTGTTCTGTTTAATAGCTTCCATGTAATGTTACCAAGTGACTCCAGATCAATCCACAATTGTATAACTACACTGGGAAGGTAGGAAGCATCTCTTTTATTAGATTAGATTCCACCTTCTGTTCATTATGATTTTTACGATATAATTTATGTAACTCCTGGATTTCTCCAATAGCTTCCTTATAATGTCCCCCTATGACTCTCAATCAATGCAAATTTGTTTTACAACGCCGGACAAGTAGGAAGAAAGTGGTGCCTTTTTCTAATTCATAAGCATGTTCTAATCAAGCCAACAAAGGATATCAAAATTCATTCTCCATTCAAGTTTAACTCAGCTGTTTGTCACATTGTTAAATGAACTGATTGTGTAAAGTAAACTACCATACATCTGCTCATCACCCATGTACCATTGTTGAATTGCATTCCATTGATGAAAATGTTTATCAAAATGTAAAAGCAGACAAACACAGCACTTAGGATTTGTTTCAGTATATAACTATATTGTTTGTACTTCCAAAGTGTAACAGCTTACAAACTGCATTTCAAAATTAAACATGAGCATTTGGAGATAACATCTCCCGATCACTGGGATTCACCTGAATGAGTGAATCAATCTACTGCATGATAAGACAAAGTGTGCCAGCAAAGGTAGCCCCCTCCCCCCCTTTAAAAAAAAAACAAAAAAATTCATTTTATTTTAATGCGTTGGGTTAGGGCAATTATATCCAACAGAATACTTATCACTTAAGAAATTAGGCCAAAAAATAAAACATGATTTCTCCAGTAATCATGTTGATTGAATGTGAAGATATAGAGGAAACAGTGCAGGGCTGCTCGTGTGTTTCGGCGCTAGAAGACGGCACACGGCGCGTTGCGGTCTTTCTGACGACTGATTGGCTGAGAGTATCCACCGGGACAAAACACACCGGTTAGCGCATCCGCATGTGCAGGCTGTGCTTGGGTCCATCCACCCGCTCCAACTTCTCAAAATGTTTCCTAGCATTACGGATATTGATGAGAGTGGCTGCAGATGCTGGGGAAAAAATGGAAACATGGATTAATATCATGCTAATTGGGTGTCTCCACTGCACATTCGGTCTTTATCGTCACTACTTACGAATGGAGGGGTCGGACATGATGACCATGACATATGTGTTGGAGGTGAAGACGTCAATGAATGCCGCAAAGTTGGAGTTCCTCACTTCCATGCTTTGGAAACAGGCTGCAAGTTTACTAGAAAAACAAAAAAGAGATTTAGGCATATGATAGCTATGTAACAGCGATTAACATGATGATTCAGCCTCTATGGAGATAGACACATGACAAGCATGTTCATTTCTGACGTGGGTCTTAGCTAATCTAAACTAAACATTGTATACTGCTTTGAACCGGTATTCCTCCATCTTGTGACTCTGGAACACCCTCTCTTGTATATAAAGCATGTGAAGGACACTGTTAAGGAACTAGTTGTACCATATGCTCTTTATGTGATGACTACTTCCATTCTTGCAAGGATAATAAATACACGTATCCTGATATTGAAGCCGGTGACGAGTGATATTTTTCAAACAGGACCCAGAGATGGCAAAAGTACACACATCCTTTACTCAAATAGAAGTACAGATACTGGTGTTTAAAAATACTGACTAAACTTTACTCAAGTAAAAGTAAAGAAATATGGGCTTCGAAATGTACTTAAGTAAAAAGTACCCATAACTACCATCTTTTTGAAAGAGTAACTGACCTCCCTTTATATTAATAGAACATAATGTAATTGTTAGCTAATGAATGTTTCCATGCTGAACAACGGCAACATGACAACGTTTTCATTGGTCGCTCTTGTTTAGAGAAGACCAGGAAATGATGGATACACAGATCTTATTAAAATCAATAGGAACGCAATGACTAAATAATAATGATCACGCCACCAAACGTAGATTAAAACTAAAGTAACAAGCCTCTTTTAGAAATGTAAGAAATAGAAAGTACAGGTATTTGTGTTAAAAATAGCAGAAGTAAAAGTAAAAAGTCGTCATAAATAAGTAGTGGTTCTGATACCTGAAAAATGTACTTAAGTACAGTAACAAAGTATTTGTACTCCACTACTTCCCACCTCTGACAGGAACGCGGTGTGTGGTGTGACGTTGATGTTCCCGCAGAGTGAACTTACCTACAGCTGAGTTTGAACTGTTTGATAATGTTACTGATCTTCTCGAACCGGTGGACATCGCGCTGCTCTTTGCACTGGTAGTGGGAGATCACCTGCATTTAAAACATAAAAATATAACGTTTCATAACTACATCCAGATGTTCTGCCGGGTCGTGCCAGAGGAACAGTTGCTCTCACCAGGAAGGTGGCTCTCTCAAACAGAAGCACTTCATCAGCTTCTATGATCTGCGCAAAGTTTCTCAGGTTTGTCTCCAGCTGCTGGACGTTGGGGATGAGCTGGTATACAATGCTGGACCAGGCCTGCGGAGACATTTCAAAATAGTTTTCTTACAGTGTCAACTTTACTACATGACATGTGAACATACAACTGGTCAAGTGTCGGAACCTTATACAGGGTTTCGTCCCAGATTGATGTCCTGAAGCACGTGCAGGCCAGAGGTCTGGACAGCCTCTTCAGGTCTTCTTCACGCTCCTTAAAGATCTGTAAACAGCTAGATAGTCAGTATCATAAATGGTATGGAAGCAATAAGATTTATTGTGAATTAACAACATTTTTATTTTCTTTAAGTATTCCTATAAAGCATGATTATAATCATTTAAAGAAAGAGACATTGTCTATTAGGTCTAAACTGAAATGTATTGAAATCTTAATATGGATAAGTTCAACATCATATGATTTTACCTTTCCCAGCCTACAAATTGTATTTTACAGAGTTAATAATTTGTTTGGTAAATATCTTCAAAATAATCACACCATGATCATTTTTATATTTCTTTTTAGGTAGAATATGTATATTCCCTTTTTTGTAAGAGGCTGGCTGATAATGTCAAAGTAATGATTTTATTGTATTATTAAGGATAGGGTAAAAAAAAGATATATTATAAAATAGTTTATCGTCACCTTATTTTCATGTAAAAATTACTTTCATGTTCTACCACTCGCCGTCATGTTTACTTGCTTCTGTGTGAGACAACAAACATGTTTACGACCAGTATTATAATACATCTAAATCAGTAAACTTACCAGATCTCTCTGGTCCTCCTGCACCAGATCCATTTTGTGGACGAGGCAGAACACTTTAGCGTCGGGGGAGTTTTGCAGGATGGCTTCCAGACACGACTGGTAGTAGTGCATGTCTTTCTCCAGCTCACGGCTCTCCACGTCGAAAACATAAATAAGCACCTCTACATTTCTGAAGATGTTGTCTCTCTGGCTGGTGAAGTAGTTCTCCATGAATGTGTCCTGTCTGTTGGGATTCACAGAGGGTTTCAGATCAGGGAAAACACTTTAAAAAGAGTTGAAACTGGTCTAAAAGAGGGCAAATAATTCACAAAGGTGCTTTACCCTCCACAGTCCCAAAGGTTCAAAACCAGATTGCCAAGAAACCGTACATGGGAGTGCTCCACGTCAACTATATTCACAGAGGGAGAAAAAATTGTTTAATAAATTCGATCAAAAAAACATTTAACTTATTTCAGCTGTCGCCTTTCTTCAAAGTACACTTACTTGTAGCTCCGAGGCGGCGTGTATCTCGAGCTATGTAATTTGCAAATATGATGGATCTCATACTCGTCTTCCCGGAACCACTTTTCCCCATCAGTAACACCTGAAAGCACAAATGCAACCGATTTGATCAGATCACTGAAATGAAATCCTTTTCTATCCTCTTATAGGCGAATGACCAGAGGTAGAATATCCAGACATGTCACTTTAATAAATGTAGAACTTGTAGTATCACAATGTAAAAAAACCTTTGTCAAAATAAGTTAAGTATTCTGTGCAAAAGTGAAAGTACTCATGTTGCAGCAGAATTACCCCAGTCAGTGTCATTTTATATTATGTTATAATTGTGGCAATAACCTGTATCACATATAGATGTCAGTGCATCATATTATTTTAACTGTTCATTTGTGACTCATATGTTATCAGTATATGACATTTTGAACACCCAAAAACCTATATATTATTTAAACTAAATTATATACTTTGACTTAATGTTTACTAAGGTTACAAATATTACATAGCAATATGTGCATTTTCCATTATGTTAGCTATTGCTACAGCTTTTAGGGCTATTTTATGGCAACCATTGTACTACTGTAAACAAGTATCAGTATAACCTATTGTAAACAAGTACTACTCAATATTGCACTTGTGTATTCCACCACTATTTTTGATACAACAAAGTCACCGATGAGCCCCTGCTTCACCTTTTTCTTCATGGCTGTGCTTGACATCCCTCTCACTAGGCAGAGTAGAGTATTTATCTGGGCTTTAAGTCTGGTGACTTAAGAGACTGCAGCAGATCTCCTGTAGCTGCAGAAAACACAAAAATGTTTCACTTAGCTGTCACCTAATGTCAGCTCTACTGAAGCAGAACACCAATAAAAGTACAGAGGACCCGTTTAAAGGCTTACATAATGAACACGTGTCCCCAGTCATGAGCTTAATACACACACAATTATGTATAAACAGTTAACAGACTTAAAACTATTTTCTCTGTTCCGGAAAAACACTTAAGCTAATGCTAAGTTAGCTAGCACGACACACAGTCCAGTTCAATTGGAGTTTGGTTACCCGAGCTAAACAGCTAGCTAGCTAAGTTAAGCACGTAAGTGTAAAGTCTACTTACCACGATAGGGTAGAACGTTTAGTTAAAACACAATCTATTGCAGATGACTTAGTATTTGAGATCAGGAGTATAGTTGTATACGTTACTTGGTACTAGAAGAAGGCAGTGAAGGCAGATCAGCTGCTTCCTGTTTACGCCAGAGTCACATGATGATACGCTTTCTGCCCAGAGGTCTTTGGTCCATTTCCAAATCAGTTTTCTCCAAAAAGGAGGGGCACACACACTCAACCACATTGATATTATTGTAAATTATCCTTATACTGTATTGTATTTAAATAACATGTGAACAATCGACAGATGATTTCCCGGATAGAAACCTGTGAAAAAAACTCATTATTTGTAGAACCACACCAACGCCGTTAAAACAGCGATACTAATAAATAGACAGATATTAACTCTAATTATACACGAGTTGTGTTGCAGTTCCTCACAGTGCCCACTAGAGGGCAATACTGTACACTGGTATATCATTATAAACAGTCCATGGTTAAAGCATACAGCCTTGCTGCACATGCGCACTAGTGTTCTCGGTTCTCACTACATCTGAGGCACAAACATACAATACACTTAAACCCCTTAAAAGTCTGCAATTAATTTATAAATTTCTTAAATATTATATTTTATGAATATTTTTGTTATTTTTTAAGGTCATTGCTAGACAACATGAGTTTATTACACATTTGGGGTGTATTCATTCATCATGAATATTTCTGTATAAGCGAAAGGTGTATACTGCCTATATAGCTATGTTCCTTGTTGTATTTATTATATATTTTATCTTGTTTATCCTCTCCTTAACTAATTTCATTTTTTTTATTCATGCACTCGATGCCATAGTTACAACACACGCAAATTACATAATATCAGTATCTTACTGAACATAGATTCAAGATTACAGCGAAATTGAGTTGTACAGTTCATTTGTAATCACAGTGTAGGATCATTTCTTCATCTGCATGCAGTGGAGCAGAAGTTTGTTTTAAATGGCTTGAAGGACTTCTCCTTGAGGAGAACTTTGATTACCAAGAGGGACACGGCGACAGCAGACAGAGGGCAAACACAGAGAGCAGCTAATTTGGACCACTTGTCTCCTTTTGGTTGAGGGGTGATGGCCAAAAATATACGCATAAGTCATGAGAGCCACTTTTCTCACACCTGAGACTTGTTATCATCTTGTATATGATTATATTACATATTAATATTATGCACCAATGTCTTTTTTTGCACTGAATATCTCAAAATATATATTTTTAATGATTAGTATTGGATGTACACTAAGAATATTCATTAGTTAGATTAGGCATGCGTTTGTCTACAAATATTGGCACCTACTGTACGTAATGTTGAAACTACACCATTTG
The DNA here is from genome assembly GCF_949606895.1 of Notothenia rossii. Classification (NCBI taxonomy): domain Eukaryota; kingdom Metazoa; phylum Chordata; class Actinopteri; order Perciformes; family Nototheniidae; genus Notothenia; species Notothenia rossii. The sequence goes on along the minus strand of NC_136907.1, from coordinate 20,240,814 downwards.
TTTGCATTTCACCCCGCGATAGTTGTCGAGCTAATACTTCATCAGAAAAGCACACTACAATTTTTGCCAATTATATAAAGCATATAGTTTTGCAGTTAGATTTCAATATTGACCCTTCGCAATAGATATATTGGTAAAGTAAATGCAATGAATAGAAATGGTAAATCAATGTATTCAAACGGCAAAAAGATAAAAGTACTATAAAACTTTATTGTTGCTAACTGTATATAATATCCAAACTCTAACCGCTTACCAAATGATCAGTGAAAATACTGAAGTTCACCAACACAGGTTTTTCATCCAATATCTTCTAAAATATAATCCTCAGAATTAAATTTCAACAAATCTAAAGAATTCAGTTCACCAGTAAGCAAGAAGGTCTTTCACACGAAGAGAAAAATGCTTATACGGTTCCGCAATCATGCGCTTATTAACAACAAGTTGAATTGTATAACCCCAAACCTTCAGCTTATGCTCCAAAAGTATATGAAATATGCCAATAAATACAGGGTAACGACTGTCACGCTCTATATTTGAAAAATGTAAGTCGTTCTTGGGTATACATGTTAAACAATAAAGCCACATTAGATCTTACTTTTTGGAAAATAATATATTTAAGAAATGTATACATTTTCCAAATCTAGCACCTCTGAGTCTACAGAGGCCAAAGGTTATTATTAACACAGTCAACAAGAGTCATTATGTGAGGAAAGAAAAAATGATGCAGTAGCTCCTCGACAGAGACACAAGAGATGAAGAAGGAGAATATGAACGATGTAAGTAAAAAGGTTTTTGGGAGAAATATTCAGGTAGTTTTCTGGAATCGTCGCTCTTCACATTTGATCGCGGAGTTTGGCGAGCCTTTGAGAAAGTTCGTCCTTTGAACAAGAGAGAGCAAAGACAGACATTAGAGAGGAAGAAAAGCGTAGTTTGGAGAACCCATTCTGTTTAAGTCTTTGCAAATACTGCATTTTTAAAGTAAATAGAAAGTATCATTGGCAGAGATTTGGGCGCTGGAGTTTGGTGGCATCGTGAAGTAGCGTGGCATAATGGAAATGGTTGCCTTCATCACCACTACTGTCATTGCACTCACTTTGTCCCAGTGTGTATCGCTTCATGGTTCATCGTTAAGGAGGTTTTTAATGAGAGCAACAACATTTGATGAGGTATCCTCCCCTCCAAAAGAAGCTGACCCGATGATTAAAATGACTAAAAGAAGCTTACCATCAAAAAACACTGTTCCTTCAATGCCGTTTGGCGGACAATGGACGCCCCGAAGTGGCTGCGAGCAGATCTACTGCTTAATTTTGCTATGCTTATTTCTCTAAAAAACATAGGATCTACACGTGCAATGACTCAAATCTTTCTTTCGTTTTTCTATCCATGTATCAATCAAATGTGGCTTAAAGTTGGTTAAAAATTCAAACAGCCTGGCTTAAGTTTAATTTTTTTAAGTATAGTTCAGTTTATTCGTCCCAGATATAAAATGTTATAAAACACATGCTTACCTGTTCTGCAGAGGCCACGCTGGAACCCACGGATCCTGTCTGTCCCTGAGGGAGCTCCATGTTCAGGTCCAATCTAAACATGATGAATAAACCAACATTCAAATCTTATTTTCAAATAACAAACACAATGCTCATATAATACAGAATACAACAGACGACAATATTTCACTATTTAAGCTTCCAGTACTCTAAGAATGCATATCATACATCTATTTATGTTATTTAACATCATTTCACAAAGAATGTTGAGACACAGAATGAAAGTTTACCCTGCTTCATCAGCCAGTTGATGCATCAACCCCTCCACTTGATTCTGAAAACACACATTAGATTAGCAGTGAATGAGTTTGTCTTTACACACAAAGAACAAATGATATAAGAGGAGGGCATTAAAATGTACCTGTGGAGTTGTGAGTGTTGTTGTGCTACTCATGGCGTCTTCCATATGGGCGGTCTGAACATCCAAAGTTTCAAACTGGTGCTCAAATTTGTCCATGAGAGATGAAATCTGAAGTAGATTTTTTTTTTTAACCGAGAGGAATTTGTTACCAACTATAATTACAATTGAATTGTTTTTGCTAAAGTGGATACAATTATTTTATCTGTAATATACCTTACCTTTTCCAGATTCATAGATCTCAGAGCAGAATCCATGCTTTTCACCACTCCAGCCATAGAATTTGTGACCTGAGAAAAAAAAATACTTTCACTAAAACGACAACAAACAAGCTTTCTGAAGTCGGAAATTCCAAAATTCAACCGACTTTTAGGTCATTTAGCAAGATTTAGTGACCAAGTATTCAATATACCTGGTTCATTGTGACTGCAGTTTGGACCCTCGCTGCCACCGCATCTACCCGCGCGCTCATCCTCAGGAAGTTCAGAGACTGGTTCTTCTGTCTGATGGCGTTTTCTGCGTGGATCCTCGCCACTTCCATATTTCCCTTCTGGATAGCCTAGACGACACACGAATAGGTCGGTTCAGTTATATCTACAGTCAACACCAGCTGGGAGGGTTTCATAATGTACTATCTTGATGAAGTTCAACTTACTTTCTTAACCTTAAGCTTCTCTGTTTTTTCCTCTTTGTCACATTTCTTTGAACTGCTTTGGAGTTGTTTAGCAGCAAACTTCAAATTGAAGAGCTGTTCTGTGATCGGAGGTTAAAGAAGAACACAACCCAAACAAACACAACAAACAACCTTAACTAGGCCTCACAGTGGGAGGTCTGGACAAACAAGTCTGGCCTATTCATCTATCTATATATATCTCTACTCTATTTCCTCAACATAAAAAAAGTATTTAGAATTGTGTCTGACATTTAACATTAAAGCATTTAGCACAATTATTCTCTCAAGTACAGGTTATGTAACTAAGTTTGCTATTTATTTGATGTATGTTCAATGCTAAATAAGAGACGGTTAAAACAATACTTTCTGATAGAACAGGTACAACAATAAGACATAGGCGCGTACAGAGTTATCTGTTTTATTATTTTGAGTATTAAAAATACCCTGACCTAAATTGTGAACCACCAATAGTCGGTTGTGTATTTCCAACCGTTAGCAATGGAGCTTCCGAGGCCTTCAATCCAGTTGTGTCCTACTTACCACGCCTGAAACGTACTAGGAAATGGTAAGGTTATTCACTATGGCAGCCTTTGTGTATTTGGCGGATATCTAACAGGACAAACCATGTTTCAGATGTCTGTCCCGCATATATCTCACCGTCATGTTGTTATGTTCGTTCTCTATTTTGACGTTACACCAGTCTTACGTCCCCTCCTCATCGCTGTTTTAAAAGGATACTTTCCAATTTCGACATCTTGACTCGATTCTTAGCGAACCAACAATAAGACCTTAAGGACTGTGTCCAAAAAAACAAGCTAAACAAAGCAAAACTAGGCACTGAAACTTAAGCCTTTCTGCTATCGGTCTTGCCTTCTTTTGCACTTCCTGATGTCTTACCAAAATATGAATGACGTCAGCGTCACGTGGTCATGGTATTCCATACGACGTCACGGGAGAGCTGTCCCCGCCTCCTCTCAAAACGTGAATGAAAAAAGAAAAACACCTTACATTTTAACATTAAAATACCATATTCTCCGTGTTTTAATTCAGGTTTTATTGAAGGTTTTGTTTACAATCGGATAAAAGTACCTGGCTGTTGCCTTGTACCGGCGGAGGAGTGGGTGGTGAAGCGGTTGATTGATGATTAGATCATGTATGGTGTTGATCACGGAGAGAGGATGACTCACCCCCGTCTGATGTGATGTTCACCCCGCAACAGCTCAGCAGTGCGGTGGCACGCCGGTAGTTCAGCTTGACACCTCGTTGTTGCTGCACCAATAAAAGTTAAGCAAACAGTTCATATGCTTTTAGGCGGCCGTATGATACCTCGTTTGCTTGAAACTTAAGTGGCTGTCACTTGAGACCGAGCGTCGTGCTTTACCGTACATTTCGTGACGCCTGATTGCCATGGAAACAGCGGTGCGCTGAGAGGAAACTGTCCGTGTTAACTTCAGCAGCAACCTTTCAGAGGGTCGGATAAACCTGTTGGATATCTCTGTGTTTTCCTTCTATTGCTACTCTGGCTTTACTTTCTATTTTAATTTGGCAACGAAACAGGTGAGTTTTTAAGTGTTATGCAGCTGTTGTATTGTTGTCTAATCCTGGTGAAACGCAGTTAACGTTGTTGTTATTTTGTTAAATATTAGCCTGTGCAGTTGCTTAAGCTGAATGCCAACTTGTGACCTGTGTCCATATTGCAACAAATATTAATGCACCACTAAATAGTGACGAAGGGCTCATTTTGAACTAAATAGTCATTGATACATTTCGAGTTTAAACACCAAAAAACAAAAGCGGCCAGTGCAAAATATTGTTAAAATGTCCACCAAAGTAAAGGCCTATACCTCCAGATCACGACAATGTATTTAAGCTAAATAATATAGTATATAATATGCTTTATTCCACCCTCCAGACTTCTATATATTTAGTGAATGTCCTCCCTGTTTGTCAAGTGGTGCATTTTGTGTCGTTTCTTTATTGCGCACAGGGAAATAGTCTAACCCAGGAGAGCCAGGCAGTGATGCTTCATTCAGAGCTGTATGACTCATATATTCTTATCTAAAAAGAAGCCAAGTGGCATAGGAGCAGCAGTGCTGCTGCAGGACCGAGCTGATGTAACCCCCCAGATTCACTAGATGCTGCTGTGGGCCTTGTTTGTGCCCCGAACTACTGTCTGACACCTTAACACTCGTGATACTAACATAGGCTGTAGTGTCACACACTCTGCAGTCAGCAGTGCTGTTTAAAGTACATCAGATGATTTGACCAGGACAGCTTGAAAACTGTACAAATTATATTCAACAGGGTTAGCTATTTTTCACTGAGATAAACAGATTTTTTTGTTGGTATTAAATTACATTAATTTCATTTATCTAATAGCATATCATTATCATGATTAAAAACAATAAATAAGAAGTACACAAATTCAAATAATGTAAGAAAAATACTATAATTATAAAAAAATAACATTAGAGTTTATTTAAGTTGAGTATATGGTCAATTATCATTTTTAATCATATACAATACATTACAATTGGCACATACCAATTCAAGTAGTGATATCTAACAAGCTTTTTGAAATGCATAATTCATATCTGTAATTTAATAATCTTAACACAATATAAGTGAGTAAAATAAAATCCTAGGTGTCATAAGAGCAACATAGATCAGATGACCTCAAAGTGCATTTTCAAGTTTTCTGTCAAGCTTTCTAAAATAGCAGGATTCACCTACCTTTTCCCAAACAATAAAGGTCATATATATTTGACCAGAATTGGATTTGCTAGAGTGTAGCAATAACGGAATAAACCAATAAATGGCAAATATGTAATTGACGCAATTAAAAAAATAAATAAGAAGAAATGTCCACACTTAATTTCCTTCACCTTTAAATAAAATGCACAAAACAAATCTGAAAGTACATGATTAAAAGCTTTAAATATCACGTTCATTTTTATTTGATTGAACGCAATATAGACAGGATGAGATCTTTTATCTTTCAAAACACCCTGTGGATCCTTAAATGATCCCTATGTTGTCATAAAAACGTTAGAGTGTGAAGGTCGTTTATAGCCTAATAGCAATACACTAAAACATTTGCCTCATCAGTGAGTCAGCGTACAATTATTAAGACCCTTTTCTCTTTAACAAATACAATCAATCAATCAATCAATCAATCAATCAATCAATCAATCAATCAATCAATGTTTATTTATATAGCCCAATATCACAAATGTTACATTTTTCTCAGTGGACTTCACAGTTTGTACAGAATATCAGTATGACAATACGACACCTTCTGTCCTTAGACCCTCACATCGTACAAGTAAAAACTTCCGGAGAAAACCCACAGTTTAAAGGGGAAAATGGGAGAAACCTCAGGGAGAGCAACAGAGGAGGGATCCCTCTCCCAGGACGGACAGACGTGCAATAGATGCCGTGTGTAAATTGAAAAGATAATACATTTGTAACATAGGTAGTCCAAATGTTTGGAAATGCATGTGTGTATAATAGGAAGATGAATCCACGAGGATATCCATCCAGGACTTATGATCCAGGACCACAGCCCCGACTCAAGATCCAGGACTCGCGATCCATGACACAGGACCGCAGGATCATCCATGACTCCGGATCCCGGCGTATATAGACACCAAAAAGAAAGAAATTTGGGGAAGCTGGGTTAATCGGAACATGAGAGTACACAGGTAAAGACAGAGAGAGGGAAGAAGTACTGAAGAATATTGGGTATTTTATTGGGTTCAGGATTCTTATGGATGACTGCCTAGGAGAGAGCGCAGAGAAGCATGTAAGACTGCGACTCCGCCTCCTGGTCTCAACTCCAGTTTGTCATGGATTAAGTCCACAATGCCCTGAAATGTTTGCCGAAATGAGATTTGCACCTTCCAAAGTAGGATGAATGCCGTCTCTCTTAATCAGACCAGGTTTTCCCCAGAAGGCTGTCCAATTATTTACGAAGCCCACATTGTTTGCTGGGCACCATCAAGACAACCAGCGCTGAAATGATGACATGCGGCTATACATGTCATCATTGATCAGATTGGGGAGGGGACCAGAGAAGAACAACAATGTTGTCACTTTAAAAACAGCAGGGATAAGCACATCACTTTTTATTAGAATCAATATGTCTAGTGTAGCACAGCTGTATATGGCTTGTTTGGTATATCAAGTTTAGATTCAGCAGGACTCCTACCTCAGATGAACATGTTTATACAGACAATAAAAACACACACAAGTCCACCCTGTCTGCCGATTATAGATCCATCAACCAGATTTTCCTGCAGCTGCAAGCTAGTGAATAACACACAGGTGAGTCACACTGAATCTACTGTGACCATCAAATCGCGTGACAAACAGCTGATGACGTTCATAAACTTGAATGTATTTGATCAATATCAGAAAATAACTAAAACTCCTACTGCATGGGGTCGTTATTTAAACTTCACATCTTACAAGTGTGTTTTCTGCACTAAATAGCTTGAAGCAAATATCTGTTATTATGACAACCATTTTAAAGTCTATTAGGAATAGGAAATAAATGAGAGAACCTGTTTATTTTACTTTTACTTTTGCAACCTGTTGCTTGTTACGACCTTGTGAGCAGAGAAGTACAACATGGGGAATTGAAAAGATTCAGTGCATCACTAAAAGCATGATCAAGCGATTACTGTGCCATTCAGATGACTTTGCCATTTGTTATAATGCTTTTGCCATCTGGTGGTAGCATAACCCAGTCTTCATGAGACATATTAAAGGCGGGGTAGGCAGTATTTATTTGTCGTCATCATGCAAAAATTCCATTATAGCCTTTTAGAATATTGAAGTTCAAGTGGTACCAGTTTTATGGATAATGAAAAAAAAACATTCCAGAATTAAAAAATACAGATCTCATCCTGCAGCCATGCGCTATTTTCTCTCAGAAAACTTGAAATATAACAAGTTGAAATATTATGATATATAATCTGAAATATAAAAGCCAATTCAAAATATCTAATCTTTGCCAAATAATGCAATAAAATACTGCTTAACCCAGCTTTAAGTATGTTGTTACCTTTGTTGATAAATTGGAACATTGACTATAATTCATACCTGGCTGATAAACAATGTCACATTGCATTTTGCACAAACTGCTATCAGAGAAAAAGTATGGTAAAATCATGTCTAACAAAAGGCCTCAGTACAGTTAACTTATTAGTTTGACTGCAATTGTGCATTTAAATTCTTAGGAGCAGAGGAAAACAAAAGACCAAATGTTAGATTAGTGAAGTCCAGACTTTCAGGCTTACAAATAAATGAAAACAAATGATAAAGGAAAAGGATGTAGACGGGGTGTTAAGATGATAAACATGTCCAAACAAATACATTTTATGTGCACATTTTCCTTTGAGATGGGCATATTGTACAGAAGACAAAAGTCCATTAGATTTAGTTATTCTAAGAAAAAAAAGTATTTCAAATAATATGATGTCTACTCTGTTGTACTGCCTCGATCTTTCATTGGCACTCATTCCTTATAATGTGATACATATGTCAGACCTCTATTTCACAGGTGAGGATGATGGAGTTTCCAACAGAGAAGAGGTTCCATAACTTGACCCTTGAGCAAATGCAAGCTCTGGATAAAGTCTTGACTGAGGTTATCCCCATCCATGGACGAGGAAACTTCCCCACACTGCAGGTGAGAGCGAAAGACATCATCCGTGTGGTTAAGGATCGGCTGGTGGAAAGAGACATCCAGGTGAGAGATATAAGGCTCAACGGCGCGACGGCCAGCTACGTCCTGGTGAGGGATAACTGCCTCGGCTACCGAGATTTAGACATCATTTTTGGAGTGGAGCTGCCTAGGGAGGGGGACCTTCAGGTGATAAAGGAGGTAGTGCTGGGCACCCTACGAGACCTCCTCCCCTGTGGCGTTAACAGACGGAAGATCACATGCCTGACGATGAAGGAGGCCTACGTGCAAAAGATGGTGAAAGTTTTCAACGAACATGACAGATGGAGCCTAATCTCGCTTTCGAACAATAGATCTAAAACTGTAGGGCTCCGCTTCGTCAGCTCCCTTAGAAGACAGTTCGAGTTCAGCGTGGACTCCTTCCAGATCATATTAGACCGCATGCTGGAGTCTTACTGGGAGACAGAAAGGAAACAAGTAGGGAAGTTGGCATTGAATGCTGGGAATTTGTCTAAAAGACACAATGAGGATGAAAAGAAAAAGCAAGAGCAATCAAGTGTTCCTCGAGAAGTTGAACCTGATGTTGAAAAAGACTCCAATGGAGAAAACCAATCTCAGGATAAGACCGTTCCTGTGATTGAAGAAGAGCTTCCAGGTGCAAAGGTTGAGCGTGTGGTTGAAAAGCAGCAGGAGGTGCTGGATTCCACGAGCGCTAGCTTACCGCAGGGAGACGTGGATGGGGTCAAAGACGTTCATTCAGCAGAAGAAATTGTGTTTGAGATATGTGAAGAAAAAGGAGAAGAGAAAGGTCAGTTTCACAGTGATTATCCTTTACTTTTAGCTGCTGAAACGTTATTACCGGTTGCCAGGGATCCGCTGATGACACATGCATGTTTAAATCTGCAGAGTTATGAAGAGCTGTCTGCGTCACAAGTTCCTCCAACTGCAGAAAAGTCAGCTCTGCAGGAAGTCCATTGCGTGGAAACTACTCAGTTCAAAGTCGACTCCCCACAAGATTCACTTCTTGAATTTTCCTTTCCTCCTCCTGCTAAGAAAACTTGCAGCACATCACAAAATATTGTACCCGACTATTGCCCTTCTCCAAAATTACAAAGGAAAATGTCGAGGAAGTTGATCAGTAAGCCAGAGAATTGGTCTTTACTGACTGATTTGTCAGATCTTACAACTCCGCTGTTTCCCCCCATGGAGATACCCAAACCTCTTCAGCGAAAGCCTTCTTTACTGGACAGCGCTCAAGTTCATGGCTCAAATGTTCTGACCCCAAAGTCAGAGGCTTTACAAACCCTTTCAGCTCCCACATGCGGTCCAGTAAGTACACTTCAGGATGGGACTGGCTCCAATGAAACTGTGGAACAAACTGTAAAGCCAAAACACTCGAGGAAGCCTCCTGATTTAGAGACTCAAAGCCACACATATGGACAGCCTCAGATCAATGATCAAACCCCAGAAGCTGTACAGAACCGGTGCGGGGCGGGTTCATGGGTTGGTGCAGCCGGGGAGCCTACTATCACTGTCGAAGCGGAGTGCATGTATGGAGACTTTGACCAGGCGATGGACCACCTCCGCCTCCGCCTCATCGCCACCCATAAACCAGAGGAGATCCGAGGAGGGGGCCTACTGAAATACAGCGACTTGCTGGTTAGGAACTTCCGTCCAGCCAGCGAGACTGAGATCAAGTCCTTGGAGCGATACATGTGCTCCCGCTTCTTCATTGACTTTCCCGACGTGAGCGACCAGCAGCGAAAGATCGAGGCCTACCTGCAATGCCATTTTATTGGCAACGAGGAGACGAGCAAGTACGACTACCTGATGACCCTGCGGCGCGTCATAGACCAGAGCACAGTGTGTTTGATGGGACACGAGAGGAGGCAGACCCTCAACATGATCACAGTCCTGGCTCTCAGGGTTCTGGGCGAACAGAACGCCATTCCCAACACTGCCAACGTCACCTGCTTCTACCAGCCGGCTCCGTACATGGCCGAGCCCATTTACAGCAGCTACTTCATCACCCAGGCCCAGCCCCCCCTCGTCTACCACCCCTACCCGCTACAAGTGCACGTGCAGACCGGCCTGGTGTAGCTACAGTGAGATGCCCACAGAGAGGCATTGAGGCTGCTTTCAGCATGGTGCTCTGCAAGCATAGGCACAAATGAAAATTTTATCGACAACAGGCAACCACGGGCACAGTGCTCGTGTTTGATGCTTTGAAACCCCTCCCGATTATGAAATAAAAGGTCAGAACTGAAAGGGGTATGGAGGCGAAGCATGGCACCCTTTCAAGATGGACACTTTTAAAGAGGAAAGAAAGAGCCCAATTTCAGGGAGCTCGTGGAGAGGATTTATTGAAGTGGAGGGTCTTTGTTCATTGCTGTTTCAGCTCAGCTTTGGCTCTATGCTCACCGTCCCTTGTTGAGGTGAATGTTGTAATGTGATAAATCTCTATGGCTTAAAGATACACATTTTCAACATATAAGAACATCATACGCGTTGGCAACAAAAATATCGATGAGTTAAAGTTTGAATAATGATAAATCCTTAACCTAAGGGTTGAAAACACCTTTATAGCTGGTTTTGTGACTCATCAGTATCTGTGGAGTGAATTTCAGATTGTACCTGTGTATTCACTGTAGAGTAAAAGAGCATCATTTACCTAGGGAATACCTTAGAAATAAAATGCTGTGATATCTTTATGATATTGTAAGTTATATATCTGTGAATGTTAACACCTAATTTCAAGGGTGGAAACAGGAGATTGAAGGCTTGGTTCCATTATGACTGTATGGAAATGATTGGGTGGATTAAGAGAAGCTAAACAAACAGATTAGGCTTTTAATTGGACAGAAAACAATTTGTGTTTGGTCTCCATCTCTCGTAATGATAAGATAATAATATTGGGGGTCTTTACCTTTCTTTGAAGATTAAAAGCTTATTTATGCAAATTCATTGCAGAGAAAAGCCTAATTATTTTCAACAGCCACTTTAAATATTAAAACCAAACTCCCAATCAGGGACATGTTACTGTGGGGTGTTTGTTAGTGCTTTTGCATTGTTAAAATTAATTGACCATGCAGTTTATCAAATCTATTCAAGTTTCCTTTCTACTTAAAATCCAGAGAGCATGTCAAATTCTGTTTTCCCTCATCAACAGGCTGAATATATGTTTTGTGTGCATTACTTGGTGACTGTTTATTTTTCTTATTGATGTAAGTGAATGTTTTGCCAGGGTTTTGCTTGCTGATGTTACGGCACATTTGAATTTTTCAAGCAGTCGATGCAGCCAGCAGTTATTGCACTGTGTTTGTTCATTGTGTATGCATACAGTATATATACTCAGTATTTTTTCACAATACAAAGAAAAGAACATGTAAGCACAGGTAAGGAAATGTGTGCTGTTCACACTCAAGCTGAGACTGAAGCACAATGTAAATGCACAACAAAACAAAAGCTGTTGAGTAATGAATGTGTTTCTGACAAGCTCGTGAATCCCCGATTAAATATTGAAAACGTCTAAAACACTGTGTGCCGTATATTGTAGCTTTGAAGTAATGTATCTATCTGGAGATTTTGGGTGTATCGTTACGACAGTTTGACATGTAGAGAAGTTAAAGTATTCCTGTTATATGTTACTGCTCAGATTGTTGTTTTTGTGGTAATAAATACCAAGAAAAATACGTTTGTCTAAAGTCTTCTATTGGTGGTCTGAGTTACATTGTCACAGTTTAAAAACAGTTACTAATCTGTTTATGCACATGCGATAACTAAGATGTTAATAAAGCACTGTAATAAGAATGTATTCATTTAAGTGGTTTGAAAGTTAAAAGGTAAAAAGCATCATCATATATCAGAGATCATAGGTAACACCATTTGATTACCTTATTTGGTGAAGGATTATGACTTAACAGGCATTTATGTAAAAGAAAATCCTCAAGATTACTTCAATTCACTTTTCTTTTTTTTAAACCTTATTTCTCCTCTAAATGCAACACAAGTTGAACTTTAATTAGGTCAGTTTAAAAAGCTGCTGCCTTCAGTCAAAACATATCACTTACATTTTAATTGCATTTCAACGTGAATTGCATTCATCAAAACAAAGCAAGCGAGTAAGAATGCAGTTAAAGCCTGTTGCTGTTTGAAGCATGAGCTTTTTAGTAGTGTGTAATACAGCTTTATGCAAAGGCTCCATGCTTTGTCAGCCTCCCTCTCTCCTGATGCTTATTGACACAATGAAGGAATACCCTGTTCTAACGCACAGCAAAGACTCGTGAAATTACTTAGAACAAATAATAAATTGTTGCCCCTGCCCCAGATCCTAAGATTGAGCTCCATGTTTTTGGGACATTTGCTCAAAAGCAATTATTTAAAGAGCTTTCTATTTGGAGTCTTTTGAAGGTGGGTGTTTACAGTTCCATAATGCTTCATTTGTACTTTCACACAATTAATTATCCCACTGCTGATCTGATAATAAAAAAAACTCCACTACCTTTTCTGCAATCATGCATAGTATAGAGTCTAGAGACCATCTAATGATATGTTTAATTTGAATTTTTTTAAAAGATGGCTGATTAAAAAAACAAAACAAACATTTAACTGGCTATTCTCTGCCATAACCAAACATCTGCTGTTGGTATTCCCATCATTGTGAAAAATATGCCTTTTTAATTTCACATAGTCTTTTAATAGCTACTCGTTCCTATAATAATTGTAAAGTAATGACTAAAGACCTGTTTGTAGTCAGGTGGTTTTTGGTGTAATAGAAAAGCTAATTAACTCATCATTTGTTATCAATACTATAGTAAGATTTGATACACTTTGATTTGACCCTTTAGAACCCTTTTAAAGTGACCTTTATCACTTTATGCTTTGATCCATTTGAATTCCCATGATCCTCCAGTGGCTCTGCAGTTTCTAGGTGTGGCAGAGCTTGGTGCGTCACAGCTCAACCTTGTTTGTTCCTCGTCTGACTCACCCCAGCTCTCAGTGCATTAATGCAGCAAACGCAGAATCAAAATGGTACAGTCAGGTTAGCGGCGACCCATCGGAGTCACTAGACAGTGCCGGAATTTTGTACTTATTGAATATTTGCCTGCAGTGCATGTTTTATGACCATGCGATTATAAAGATGACTCAGTCCAAGTGCTGGGGGAACAGCTTTTGATGGGAAAAACCCTGATAGAAATTATCAAAGAACGACCACAAACATCCAGAAAGCAGCAGACCAAAACCAAGAAATTCATTTTACATGTTTTTTTATTAAAAAAAGAAAACAGTTACAATCAAAACATTTTGTATAAAAGACAGGTCACATATTCTTACTCCATCTACGATAGAATGTTTTAGTCAACTAATCTGACGCTTCGAGGCGAGACTAAGAGCCAGCTACTATATGAAAATAAGATTCCCAAAAATATGAATCAGTCTTCTCACAAACGGCAAGTCATTCCAAGAAGGCGGGTAATGCTGCCGCCTGGAGCACCCTAGATGCTGATTTGTGTGTTTTTCTGAGCACCTGAAACTCAAACTCTTCAGCTCAAGAAAAAAAAAAAAAAAAAAACCTCTCTCCTATGAATGATGAGGTGTTTGGATTAGAGCACCCAGTGTTAAAAATGACAATTTGTGAGTCAGCTTTTCCCCTGATGTGTCAGAAGATTTACCAAACAACGGCCACAGTAAACAATATTGGTGCACCAACAAGGTATCCAATACTATGCAATTCCATGAGAAACCCGTGCTGATTGCAAAATGAGGAATCACTTGTTATACAACCATGCAGAAAAGCTCCACACGATGATTCTGACACCAACATTATGCCTGATTGTAGTGGGAAAAGGTAGTATAATGTGCATATTATCTACCCATCAGTCCATAGGTGGATAAAACAAGAGGGAATAAATGGCACAACCTACTAGGGCTAATCAGTATTTGCTAAATTGGTTAAAGCCAATAGAAATCATGATTAATGTGGCCAGCTAGCTCTATCACACACAGGTTAAAAAAAGTTCCTTTTGTTTTAATTGTTCAAACTATTAAAAAAAGACTGAAGGTATCCTGGCACAGTTTCAACATTCTTACACAATAATCCTCTCTTTCTCCAGTATCTTTACTACTCAGCTGCCAGAAGGTGTAGATAAATGTGCAAATATTTTCCTCATCACTCAGCGTGCGAAAAAGTAACCTTAGTATAATACAATGGAAAAATAAATATTATTGTGGAAGAGAGTACGCCAGGGACCCTTTGTTTTTGCACATGCTGGATGGAAAAGTTGTATTGAAAGCAACCATGAATAAACTGATGCGGGTCTGATCCACCAGGGAGTACGACAAATCCAAAACAGGATGCAGTGGCTTTTTACCCCATAAAAATCTCTTTTTTCCCTAAAAAATAAAAAACTGAAAGAAGAAAAAAAAGCACCCAATTCTAGCAGAATTGAAGAACTGATAAAACAGTCAACACCACCAGGAGGGAAGCAGGGAAAACAATAAACATTCACGGGCCAAGGACGTCAAATTGTCCGAGGAGAGCTGGGATATTTCTGTGGATCTGTGTTCTACTGACTGCAGCCACTGAAGTATTGCTAGTGTCTACTACACTTGAGCTGCAGATGGAAACAAATCTGAATGAGGTGAGCTCTTCAAACTAAGGCTCGTGGTTGTAAGTAAAGTTCCAAAAAAGGTTGACATCGGTGACACTGCACACATCTCACCGCGGTCATGACTGAACCACCACTACCATGAAGAGTTCTGTTAGATTACTCGCTGAGAAAAAACAATAACAGAGAAGTAAAATATGAGCACCATATTTGGCATCACCGCATCCTTCTTTGGTGACCAGGAGGAAGAGAAGAGGGGGCTGTAGTGTTTATTCCTAGACGTGAAACACACAAGAGGAGGAAGAGGAGCAGCGAGCAGTAAGGCCGAGGTGAGTTAGTCCAGCTGGAGAGTGTGGAGAGAAGGAAACTCCTCCATGGCAACACATCATGAGCACCAGCGATCAGTGTGAGAGTCATTAGCAGTCTAGGATCAAATCATTTATATATTATATATACACTTGTACAAAAGAAAGAAAAGAATCCCTGAAGTATTACTCATGTTAGACAGTTTCTCTTGAGGTCAGTGAGTCCAGCCCATGAGGTGGCTGACGCGGGCTTTCTCTGTCATTTTGCGGACCCTCCCTGAGCGGGACCGGCCTAGGTTGAGGGGGTCTTCCTTGGACCCGTGGCCGTCATCCTCAGACTCGTCCCGGTACAGAACTGTCCTGCGGCCCTGGTTCCGAGTGCTCACCCGGCGAGACTTACACCGGCTGCCCCTCAGACTGCTAGCTCCCCCAGCCCCTCCCTGTGCTTCGTCCTCCTCCCCATCGGGATCTTCCTCCTCCTCCTCCTCCTCCTCTGGCTCCTCCTCTTCCTCAGGCTCCTCCTCTTCATCCTCCTCTGCCTCATTCTCTACATGTTGTACAGCCACCGGTTGCTGCTGCTGCTGCTGCTGCTGCTCCTCCTCTTCTTCTTCCTCCTCCTCCTCCTCTTCTTCTTCTTCTTCCACCTCTCCATCCTCCACCTCTCCATCTTCACCACCCTCCTCCTCCGCCTCTTCTTCTTCTTCTTCTTCCCCAGCATCCTCCTCCTCCTCTTCTTCTTCTTCTTCTACTGGTGGCTGCACTCGTGCCCTTTTAGGTCCCTGTGCCGCGTCCCCTCCCCCTTTGTGTCTCCTTTTCCCTGATGCCGCCCCCTTACCCTTAACAGAGAGGCGTAGCGACAGGCAGGGGGCTTTGCTGTAGTCGTGATCTCCGCCTTCGACAAACTTCTCCATCTCAGACTCGGAGCTGTTCTCGCTGTCCTCCGACGACGACGATGAAGAGGAGGACGATGAGCTGGAGGATGAATCTGATGAGGAGCTGTTGGGCCCAGACACAGCTGCTGCTACTACTACCACCTCCCCCTCTTCTTCCTCATCATCATCATCATCATCATCGTCGTCGGCGGCCTGTGGCACTTCTCGACCGCGGCGTTGTCTGGAGCCGTTGCTGAGATGAAGGTTACGCCTGTGCCCTGATTCGACACAACACAAGGCTTTAACGTCACGGTAAAGATTACGAGACGTCTAAACATTTGTGGTTTTTGCTACAACTTTGCATACTATTATTATTTTATGAACAAATAATTAAGATCGTTCAGTCTATAAAATGTCCGAAAGTTGTGGGAAATATCCATCACAGTTCCTCAAAGTCCACGGTCTCTTATTTGAGAGGAGTAAAACTGCATTTTGGGACATTTTGCATTACAATTCATCAATTCTTTATAAATAAATATGTTTGATGGTGTAGCTCTGATCTTTGTGAGAATGTATTGCTCGTCCTACCTGATTTCTTCACTGGAGTTGCCTGGCTGCGGGTCACCCGGAGCGGCTCTTGGCTTCCGCTCTCGCCACTCGTCCCTGATTCTGGGGAAGCAGGCTGGATGTCGTCCTCCTCTTCTTCCTCCTCTTCCTCCTCCACCTCTGCTACACTACTGCTTTGCTGGGCTGAATCGACAAAATAATCCTTATTACTCATCCAGTAATCACTTTACTTTTCACAGTACATCCGTAGTGTGAAGCATTACATCTTACACACTTATAATTACTGAATGCTACAACATGCTGTGTGGCAATGCTAAATCTATTAGCTAAATCAAATGGACAGTGAAAATGCAGTTGGATCAGTGAAACACCAAAATAAAACTAAATGTATCATTTTGGAAGAGTAATGATTGTGTTACTTCCCCAACATTGCTACAAGCAAACATTTTTGTAATGATTCTGCACAACATCGAGAGCTAAAACACATGGAGCCACAACAGCACATACCCTGGCGTGATCTCCGAGAACGAGTCTTCGTTGAGGTCTGGGATTTTTTTGGCTTCGACCCCCTCCCTGACTTGTGCTTCCCTTTAGAGCTGCACACATGGAGACAGAGAGAAGAAGATACATGTCAGAATAAATAACAACATTATTTAAAAGCAGGATGCCTGCAACTTTCATCATATTGAAGGGGTCCTATTGAGCTTTTTGGGGGGATTTCCCTTTCCTGCAGGTTTTTGTGCATTTAAATGTTCTGCAAAGGCTTCAATCCCAAATTTCCCTCCACAGATTCTTTCCCACACTCCCCCTCCCCTGCCTTAAACGCCTCCATTGGACTCCTTTGTTTACTTCTGCAACATCACTACGTAACACTTGCACTTGTATTAGCTGGCGCTCCTACAAATTGTACATGATAGGCTAAGGGCTGGGACGTCTCTACGTGCTTGACCAATCACAACAGAGTCGACCAGCTAACCAATCAGAGCAGACTGGGCTCTGGTTTCAGACAGAGGGTGAAAAGAGGTGGTGCAGCACAGCCAGTATGAGAAAAATAAGGGGCTTTCTCAACATCAAAGCATGTAAACATGTCACACTAGAGGAACAAAAACACAAATATGAGCCTGGAAATGTGCATAATATGGCCCCTTTAAATGAGCAGCTTCAAAAGAGCTTTTTAGGACAGGACTCTTTAGGCTGAGGGTAAAACAGGCATTCATTTTAAAGCAGCTGACACCCAGTGTAAACAAGAATCAAAAAGATAAGATGATGAGGAATGTCAGGTTTGTGGGGCAATCAGCACCTGGGGGAGGGACTTAAAGGCGGGGAGCTGCCTCCGTTGTGCATCCTGTCCCTGTAACTCAGTCTCTGACGGGTCCGCCGTTCATTCTGTACGGCAGACTTGTAGTCGGAGATGATGGAGATTATGTTTCTTTCAAAGAAGGCCGACAAGCTGAGGGTCATGGTGTAGATCTAAAACAAGAAAAGTCAGGGTGAAACTACCAGACAACCACCATGTCAGACTTTACACAGATAATTCAGTGATGCTGCCTCACCTGTGATTTCTTGTTGGGCGTGTATGCTTTGGAGTTGCTGAAAATGAGGCGCACATCTTTGGCAAACTCCACTGGGCTTTCATAATTCCCTGCGCCCAGCGTTTCTGACACTGAAGCCAGATCCATGGGAGTGTCGATGATGTTCCGATAGTCCTGCATAAAACAAGTGCACAGATGTTCATTTTAATGTGGATTCTGCTTTTACGTGTATGCCCTCGGCATGCATTTTTTAAAAGTTATTTCTAGTTCTGTGAGGCATGATTGTTTTACCGGATACTCAAAGATGTCCACGGGCCGCCTGAACGGCTCTGAGGCTGGCGACACCATCATTCGACGCGTCAGTTCTTTGCATTGCCCACGCCAAAATTTCACATCCAAAACCACACCGCGCTTCTTGGAATTCTGGTTGGCTCCCTGGCAGAGAGAAGAGGATGTCAACTACTACTGGAAGTACTGCAGATGACTTATATTTGTTGGGGGATACTGGACTTTGATTTGCTCTTACCAGATTTCCTGTTGAGGTGCCCGGAGTGTCAGAGTCCACCTCCAACTCAGCCTGCAGAGGAGCAAAAATACATCTAAATTACTGATGATGATTTACAGCATAAAACTAATGCTGTCAAAATTATCGCGTTAACGGCGGTAATACATTTTTTGAATTAATTGCGTTAAAATATTTAACGCATGCGCAGAATGGCCCGCCCCATACATCCCACCAGCTGCAACGCCAGGGTATGGCTGGGGTAGGCTACAGCCATACCAAGAAATGGCTTAGCCCCACCGTGAAAAATGATGTTAAAGTAAGCTAAATAAAGTCCGCCAACTCGCGGAGTAAATTGCACAGACAGCAGTTAGTAAGATTGATTTCAGTAGCCACTTGTCTGGAAATACCAAAGACTAGAAATGGTTTTGAAAACTTTTGTCACGTAGTGATCGTCTTCTTAATAGAACATCTTTGATAATGTCTTCTGGCCAATCAGAATCAAGATAACGGCGTGGTGTTGTTGCAGGAAGTCCCGACGGAGAATACTTTTGCTGTAGAACATCTCAATATACATCATACAACATTACGTGTTGATAGAAATCAACACGTAATGAAATAAGACCCCACGGTTTGATGATTGATAGGTGTGTGGGCTGTCTTTCATTTTGACACACAGAACAATGTTATAACATACATACATACATACATACATACATACATACATACATACATACATACATAGGCCTACTGTATGTTAAATGGATATATCCGCCTTCTTTCATTTATCTTTCCATTCCCACAACAATATACATAAAGAAATTGAATTTTTGGACATAGTTCGAATGGTGATTAATCATGATTAATTAATTTTTAAGCTGTGATTAATCTGATTACATTTTTTAATCGTTTGATAGCCCTACATAAAACACTACAAAAAACCTGCCACCATAATTAAAATACGGTAAATTTACTTATTTTTAATAGCACTTTTATAGTCTTTGCGTCCCTCAATGTGCTTTTACATATACAAGTGAATGCATTTAAACACATTCATACATGGGTTGCCATAGAAGGTGCCAACTGCTCAGAGAGACTAACATTCTCCCACCATTGGCCAATTTGGAATAAAGTATCTTGCCTAAGGACATCTTGACTGCATGGGCTGGGGATTGAAACACCAGCCTTCCGATTGAATGACTCCTAAGCCAAAGACGTTTCACAAAAAACAACAACTAATAAAACACAACCCAAGCCTCACCTCTTCTCCTCCACTGCTGACCTCAGACCTCAGCTTGTGGTACAGATCCAAGATGTCCGTGCAGCTCTGGTCCCTGAAAGGGACAGAGGCATAAGACACATGTGCAGGACTAATAAACATTGTAGTAACATCGTACATGAGCTGTGTGGAGCTTTACCCGATGTAGCGCAGGAGAATGTCAGTCACCACCTTGGCAGTTGCTACAATGGGGCTCTGGGGTTCGTTGAAAGTGCGGGCGTTGTGTTCGACGTAGCGCACCTCCCACATTAACGCAGAGATCCGCCTGCAGCAGAGAAGGAAGTCCGCACAAACAAGTGTTAATAAATATGTCATTTTCTTTTACATTAAAACATTACCAAATTCTATTTCATTTTCATTGCGAATAAAGGATATCAAATATATATTGTATTTTTTTTTACTTTAATAGAGCAGTTTTGTGTCCTGTGTTGTGCGCCATGTCAGGACAAGTGCAACACACAATGATTGACTTGAAGTTACTTAATTAGAGTTTAGGGTGACAAAAACAAGGTGATATTTAGCCTAGATTTCACCAACTAAAACTAAAGTAGTTCGGGTTTCCTTTAGGGTTTTCCTCAGAAAATACTAAAATGCTAAGACTTTAAAAATCTTGTTAAAAAGGAATGTGGTTGACTAAATACAAGTCAAACAGTGACACAGGTCTAAGACTGAATAGAAGAATAGCACAATTATCAAGCCTTTGAATGAATGGTGAAGATAGGTTGTGTTTGTGTGCCGCTTCACCTGTAGTAGCGGTTCTCCAGTCGTTTGTGGATGGTGCTGAGGTCAGTGGGGTAAGAAACGGCAGTGCAGTACAGAGGGTAGTCTTGCAGATTTACAGGTGATGCGAATGCCTTGGCGACATCTGTGGACAAACAGGAGTGAGGTCAAACATGAACAAGGTCAGACTTCTCCTGTAACAAGCAAACTGTCATCGACCCTTCGGTGGCCTACCCAGTGTGAGGAGAAGGTCGATGCCAAAGATGACCCTCTCACACTCTTCATCTCTCGTGTGAGCGCCCCACTCTCCTTCCTGAGGCGAGTAGAGCAGATCCTTCAGCTCGTCCTCTGCCACCTCCACGCCATCACCCTCATGCTCAGGCAACGCAGCTGACATTTGTCAGAAAAGAAGAAAAAGTATTAAGTTAGTTAAATAATGTTTTAACATTTTAGTTACTAAAGATATTATTGTTATTGGAAATGTACTACCAAGGCTGCATTTAACTGGGATACAGTGAAATGCCTCGCATTTCCTTATAAGGAAATGCGAGGCATTTCACTGTATCCCACAAATATTTCGTAAATATCATCTGTTGTTTTGCTGGATATTTAAAAAAGTGTAACTTGATTAAATCCCTCGCCATAATTTCCTGTCATCTAATAAAGGTTTTCTAACCAGTTGATTGTCATAATAATAATACCACTGACCTTCTTCAGGGATAGGCTCCATGTCCCATGGACTCATTTTTTCCCGCTCACCATTATCCCACCTGTTGAAACAAGAAAATAAAACAATAATTCAATAATCCTTCAGAAAATTGAGATTCTGTGGGAGGGCATGGGATTAACAGAGAGCACTGTTGGAACAGGTTACTAGTACACCCGCTACAAACACTGCGGAGAAACTGACTCACTTCACTGCAAAGCACTGAAACAGGCTGTCTGGATACTCCAGCTGCAGAGGCTCCTGGTCCTCCACGGAGCCGAACCACCAGGCGTCGTCAATGATGCTGCGGAACCTCATTCCTGGAGAGAGCAGGGCGGAGAGGACAGAAAACTCTTCATCACAATAATCACATTCAGATAGACAGCTACAGATCTGTTAAAGAGTTGTGAGATACTAACATATTTGTTTCTGTGGCTGGTGATATTAAATTAAAACCCTTTCAAACTATAAATGAAGAATATCAGCTTTTGTCAACAAACAGGATATCTAAAGTCCCATAGTCTATAACGAACAACAGTATACCAACACCATATATCACTGTTAAGGTTTTAAGTAAGCCTCAGTGGAGCTGGTTTGAAAACTGAATGCAAAAGGCACGTTCACACCGCTCCGAATTGTTGCGTTCACCAACACACCAAAAGAATCCGGAATTAAAAATTAGTTCATGAGAACCTTTTTACCCCCTTTTCCGTGGGACTTTCGTGGGAGAAAAAGGTTCCTATGTCTGACTGGCTGGGCGGAATGCAAACCACGCCCCGTAAAACTCCCAAAAAGTTTTGTGTAACCGCCATTTTGTTATCCTCGCATTAGAATTATTAGCATTAGCCCAGCGCAGAAACGCAGAGAGACTAACTTATGACAACACAAAATAAAACATGGGAGCCGTGGAGATGAGGAGGTGTCGGCGTTCTGGCGATTTACTCGGAAGGCTTCAGTAGAAGCTGCTGGGACTCCCAGAACTAAAGAGTTCTCATGAACTAAGTTCTGATGAACCTTTGTGGGAAAAGTGCTGCGGTGTGAAAGCGCCTATAGGGAGCAATTTAATCATTTGCACTGTTTCCACATTTCTAAAAGTCTTATGTTATACATGTTTGTTGTATGTTTTTTGGATGAAATGCTGTGTTTTGTATTTATGTGAACACTCACCTGGTTGCCAGTTGTGCTCTTTAGCTTCGTTGTAAAACTGCTGAAGTACCAGAAAATCTATGACATCTGGCATGTCATGGTACCTTTAGAGTGTGGGAATTAAACATTTAATTAAATGCAGGCATGCTTTAATTTACATTTTGTTAATATAAAATAATATTATATTCCTATGTTGCTTACTTTAAGGAGAAAGATTCACTGGTCATCTTCCCTGAGACTGAGTCCACGAAAGCCAGCTTTAGGCAGCAGAGGGTGGGAGGTCCAACTTCATATTTAATTCCAACCACCTTCACAGATTCTTGGTCCTGAGGAGGCAAAAGAAACACAAAGTTAAGCTCTGCCAATCTTTCCCTTGGCCAAGGAAAGTACATCCCATTGCCGTCTTCAGAAATGACAACATGTGGCTGCCGTGTTCGGAACACGTTCACTACACAGGCTGCTCCTCACCCTGAGGTCAAGTCTGTTCCATGGCTGCTTCTGAGGGTTGATGCTGTAAGCCTTAGCCCTGCGGACAGCGCGGACATAAGCCTGGTGACCCTGTTTGAAGTAGACGAGCTGGAGGAAGACATGAGATGTTGTCAAAAACGCATGTTATGAACCGTTATTTCCGTTTTCAGAGAGTGAAAAACCTTACCTCATCTCCCATTTGTGGAACAAAAGGAGAGCGATGTGGGACGGTCTCCATTATCCATGCTGGTGGCAGCCACTCCTCTGCATCAAGTCCAGCCAGAGAGGATGTGGGTTTCTAGCATTAAGCAATGAGAAACCTGTTGAAGTACAGAATTCCTCCTGTACTGTGAGGTGAAGATGTTTTAAGGAGGTCATGTTACCTGTTTGGTCTCCTTAGGCTTCTTCTTTTTCTCGTTGTCCTTCTTCCTGGGCTCCTTTGCCTTGCCATCTCCTTCTTCCTCCTCCTCTTCCTCCTCCTCGTCCTCCTCCGAGCTGCTATAACCCCGCGGTTGTACGGGCCTCCTGGTTGGTCGCTTCGGCGGCTGCAGGTTGATCCCAGCATCGGCTGTCCAATCAGAATACTCACTGGAGGAGTCACTGAGAATGAAAGAGATATTATGTTAGATTAGTGATCATTACTGCATTTAGAAAACACACTTCTCCGTCAGAAGATATTTACCCGGAGCTGCTTTCATTCTGCCACTGAGCTTCACCATCAGAGGACGCTTCGCTTTGCTCCGCCTGCTCTGCCGCCTGTCAATAGAAATACACACAGCAATTGTATTATTTTGAATGGTAGTTAACAGACGGTGCTCTACTGGACGTGTCATGTTTGGACATCAAGAGTAGAAAGAGGGAACGTACATTTCCTTCGCTATCAGAGTCCACCTGGCTCTCAGTTTCAAGTTGGTTGCTGGAATTTCGACTCCGCCGAGGACGACGGACTTGAGCCGAGCGTGTCTGATAGGCGTGGCGCTGCTGCTTTTTCTTGGACGGCCGCAGGGATCGCATGCGAGAAGTCGGCTGATCGCTCTATAAAGTGCATAAGGAGGGTTGAAGACAAGTAAAACTGAAATGAATTGGCAACAATATAGTATTTAGTTGTAAAAATAACTGAGGTTAAAAGTAGTGTACCATTGGTGTGCAGGACACTGGCTTCTTCCGCCTCTCTGCGTTGTAAAGAGAACATTCCATGTCGCCTTTGGCTTTTCTGCACTGCTCCACAGATCTAATAAGAAATCCATCATGAAAAATACATAATTAATAAAAAAGCAATTTCACTGATATAATCTTTCTGTGATATCCTCACATCCAATAAAAAGTATTTCTGTCTGCCTCACCTGGAGATCCCACGCGGCACCTCGTTGACCATCACCCTGCGGCTCCAGGCCAGCAGGTCCCTTTCGGTGGCCACCTGACTCGGCAGGACGTTATGCTGCATCTGCCACACCCCGTCCACCTGCCCACTCCTGCGGGGGGTACCAGCCACAGAGGAAGCCTCCCCCTCTGCTTCGTTTCCTTCTAAGAATCGAGATGAAAATTGTTCGTTATGGCAAGATGTTAATGGATGGATTTTGGAATTCAATTATGTGGGGGATGAGGGGGGGGTCATGGACAATTCAAATACTAGGAGAAAAGTAGGCAATAGGGAGGAAAGTCAGAGCTCTAGCATGCATGGGAAGCATATTGTCATCGATAATTTAAATACAATTATTTATACAACATATACACAACTTATACAAGTAGATTATCAGTGGTGTTTTTTTCTCTATTTTTAGCTCGCGGCACAAGGAGAAATAAAAGAGAAGCTAAAACTGTCACAGAAGATTGAGCACTTCTGCATTTTGTGTGAACCCACCATTATACACTGTATCACAACAAATAAAACTAAGAAAAGTTTGTTTACATAATGTAAAGTCAAACCAGGGTTTCCGTTTTTTTCTTGCCAG